>NW_017728886.1:268922688-268931679 GCF_001723895.1 Crocodylus porosus | reverse complement strand
ACCTCCTCCTGGAGCTCCCTCACCTGCGCCTCCAGGGCCCTAAGGCGGGCGCCTGCAGGACAGGTGTGGGGGTCCCCAGTCCCTGCCCCCCCAGGCCTTGCTGGGCAGCTCCCGCAGGCCAGGGGGTTGGGGGACATCTGGGTGGAGGCCTCAGACAAGCCCTGGGAAGGCCACACCCCCCTGGCAGGGGCCCAGGCAGCACTCCGTGTCGACACCATCGTAGGAGTTCCTAGCTGAGTTCGGGTCCTCTGGCCCTCGCTAACAAGGGTCGGTCTCTCGGCCCCTCCTGCTCCCCCTCTGGCTCGAACGCTGGCGCAAATGCTGGCGCGCTCTTACAGACCGCGCCTGTTTGCGCGCTCTGTTCACGTGGCTCAGGAGTGCGGCTCCCTACCGGCTCAGCTAAGAGGGATCCGGGGGGCTTCCCCTCCGGATCCGGCTCAGCTGCGCTGGCCCCTCTGCCCCACTTACCTTAGGGGGATCAGCTGCTGCTGCGCCCGCTGCTGCTCCGCTTCTCTCACCTCTGCTCCGGGTCCAGTAAGGGGGCACACGTCTGTGCAAGACACCCATGTGCCTGTGTCCTAACTCTCCCCACTGCTCCTTGCTCCCGAGTGCCAAGGGACTTGGGATTCCCTTTCTTCACCAATCTGGTAATCATTTGGCCCAGGGGTTTTGAAGGGGTAAAAGATGATTGGAAGACTTGGGATTCCCTTTACTCACCAATCAGGTCCCAGAGACTCACCCTCCATGTCCCCTTGGGACACCTGGAGGGGGATAAAAGGGGCCGCGCGGCTGACTCAGGAGAGACCAGCGAGGGACAACAAGGAAGGAGCTTCAAAGAGCTGGGCCAGCAGGGTGGGAGCAGTTGCCCCAGAAAAGCCTGAAAGAGCAGGACCTACAGCCAGCAGTGGGACCCTCATCAGCGCGGCATGCGGCCGGCAGGAGAGGCTCCCCCCTGGGCTCCAGGATCCCCTGGGAGAGGCTGCAGCCAGCAGGAGTCAGCTCCAGTAAGGATCTGAGCAGTGACCTGAGGGGCTCCCAGCCCTGCTTCCAGCTCCACCAGTTAGAGGCCAGGCAGCTCGACGTGATGCCAGGGGTCCAGGAAGGTGAAGACCCCTAGCAGGTTAGAGCAATAGCAGCAGTGGTGGCTGCCTGGTCAAGTTCCCCCCTACCCCCCCAAGTGGAAGATCTGAGTTCAAAACCTGGCTGGGGAGAGTGAAGTAACAGGGAGAAATCTCTGTTGCAGCGGGAAGGGCTCATTGTGTTTTCCCCCTCTCCAGGTACCTAGGCCCTATATTCCTTGTCATTTGATATTTTGTATTCTGTGCCTTTTTATATTTCACCAACCCGTACTGTTTGTTCTGCTGTTTGTGTTTTATTTTTCATTAACCCTGTTTTTTGTCAATGATTGTAAGTGTCTAACTTTTGTTGAACCCTGCCCCCTTGGGGCATTGTAGTGTCCCCTATACCCCCTGGTTTATACTGGTTATGTTCCCAGTACTATTCTCTCATTAAAAGGTATATGGTTAAGGCCCCATTGGTGGCTTGGGTCTGTTCTGTAGGGGGAGGAGAGTCCCTACACCTCCCACAGTGCTTGTGCACCTGCTTTGATCTCTTCAACTGGAGAGGGGGTACCTCTTGGAGTACCGCCCAGGTTACAGCAGTGATGAAGACAGACCCTCCTCCTTCCTTTAGACAAGTTGCTTCCAGGGAAGAGTGGTGGGAAGCTTTCATGAGGAAGCTTTCTTTCTGGCTATCATCGTCATGTGCTTTTCCCATACCTCCAAGGAAGCTGGCCTTGCCTTGGCTTGGAAGGAGAAATCTGCTGCCCGTCAAAGAGTTAACTGTCCTAGGGAAAGTCTTCAACAACCTGTGCATTAACAAGCCAGCAGCCAGATATTATGGGAGGGTAATGGCTCAATGTGGGCTGCAATAAAGAGGCTGGCTGTGGGCTCCAGGTAATTCAACCATGAGCAGAGGAAACATCTGTTCCCCGTGTGGGCATTGGCACAGGGAAAATGGAATGTGGTGGCCTATCACTTGCTGTCAGTGCATACTGACGCATCGTTGGCAGAACCAGGCCATTCATTACAGATGACTGCTGCTTCCTTTAGCATGTGCATGTACACGTGTGCATGTGTACGCACGTTGCAATTATCAAGATGCAGCTCTACCCTCTCCTCATTAGAGGAGCCAGCTGATGCTTGATGGGATGACATGCCAGCTCTGGTGGAATCACTTTGCCTCAGCTCTTAATTGGTCTTGATAGAGAATTTATCACCGAGAAGATGTGCCAGCTGGATGGGCTGCAAGGAATACAAGGTAGGCACAATGCCATGGTAGCAGTAGCAGGCTTTTATCCTTGAACATTAGCAGGGATGTACTACTGCTTTGCCTCCTCTTCCCGCAAATGTGCCTCAACCTTCCACTTGGAGAGGACTCTTCTGGAGGGAACAAGAGAAGTCCCGCTGAAGAGCTCTCTGGTCTGTGGTGCCTCTGCTGAGCATGGCTGGGTTATGACACTTTGGGCATGTCTACATGTGCTTTTGCACATGCCTAAATTTAATGCGCATTAGCCTAATGCATATTAAAGTGATTTAGGTGCACATCTACAAATGCACGTGGTAATGTACATTAACGTGGGTATGTGAACTGACTTGGGACTAAAGTTAGTGCCAAGTCAATGGATGGACACTATGTTGATGCGCATTAGCTCATCTACATGTCTGCTAATGTGATTTAGCTATTTGTGCATATATTTTGATACCTGCTTTATGCCTCGAATGGTGGTAAATTGTCATTTTTAAGGAGCATTACAGGCACACACTTGTAGACATGTGCTCTTAATGTGTCTTAAATCAGGCTAATTAAATGTGCATGTGTAGACAAGCTCTATGAATAGCACTATGAGCCTCTATGCCTAGTACCTAATCTCTGCTAATGGGACATGTGATGGGGTTCTGGTCTGTTCCTGGTATAATTCAATGGGGGTCTTTCAAAGAGGATGGTGTTTTGGGTCAGCTGGGGGCCTGGCCCTGCCTCTTTAACACCTTTAATATTTCAATATCCAAGGAGATTTGACAGTCAGTCATTGAGGACCCTTCAGCCTCCTGGAGCACTGAAGTTTGCATCTCCTTGTTTTATTCCTCCTGCCTGATCTTTTAATACTCTGGAGAGAAAAAAGCACCAACATGGAAACAGGGTCCCTCAGGGGTGGATACAGATCTCCTAGTGTCATCAAGGGAAGCTTGACTGTGGGGACCTGCCAGGGGCTTGATGGCTTGTCTTCCTTGGGGGTGGTGATGAAAGGAATCAAAGTGAGATTTCAGGAACATGAAGTCCTGTGTCCCCCCCCAGACCCCGTGCGGCAGGGGCAATGCCAGCTTTGCTCAACCATGACAGCAGCTCTGCTGTGAAAGAGAGGACTTCAGCCTCCACAATTTAGTCAGTTGTTGGCCTTGCTACTACCAGTTGCAATAGAAAGGCCACTTGGCTCCCGCCTGCCCACCTAGAGACATCTCCTTCCTTCCTCCTGAGGCTGACTCACCCTGCCTCCTCCTCCTTGCAGACCTCAGCACAACCTAGGAGATGCTGGATGCCAATTGCCTTCCATCTGCTTTCTTGTTGCAATAATTTCTTACTAGTTTATTGGGGAAACATCAACCCCAAAGAGGTATGAGGGGAGGTCAATGTATCTAGAAGGTCGAGCTAATATTCACCGATCTCCCTGTAATATCCCCCCAGTTGTTTCCACAGAGCTAATTTGTGTTGCAAGGAGACGCACCAGCTTGGACTGTTTCTCTCTGTATTTCCAGTCTTCCTAAATTCTGTGTTTCTTCCTTATGTTAAGTCCCCTTGGCACATTCAGAAGCATGGACCATGCTATTTAAAATTCTTTTGCGGGACATCTTCCTCCTTTTGGCTTCACACAGCCATGAGCTTTGTGCCCTGTATGGGTGAGGGGTGAGTTCAGGGTTTGCTCTTTTTGCTTGGAATAACATGTCCCTTTAATCCCCACATTAGCCTTTTTGACCTCGTTTCCTCTCTCTCTCTTTTTGAGGGCCAGCACACAGCTTGAGTCTGTGTGGTTGAAAGCAGGACAGAGCTGGGATTCTCAAAACAAAGCACATTTGAGACCCAAAGTCACGCTGCCAAGCCCTCTAGCTTGTTCCAAAGAAGCATGTTCTTCTCTCTAAGGTCTTTGTGATTTACAAATGCAAGAACCAAGTCAAATGAGTTGCCAGGCTTATGCAACCTAGAGAGAAATTGCTGTGATGCCAAATGTTTAGCTTTTGGGTGTATAAGTTCCTGAAAAGGCTAAGGGTATGGAGACATGAGCAAATTATACTGATTTGTAGGTTGTCAGGGAAGGGGAGACATCTCATGCTTCTCATGCTCTACAGTCATTGTTTTGTGTGTCCTATTCTATATTGCTATAACTGGAAGACAAACTGGAACACCACCCAGGGGTGCTGGGGTAAGGAATAAGCTGTCCTACTTTAGCTTCCATTTAGATCTGAGCAGGTACAGACACATGAAATAGCATGGGACACCTAATGTGTGATAAGTCCCTTCTGCTGCCCCTCCTCTTAACTCATAATATGCTTGCCTGCCCACACCTTATGACCTAGATATAGAGTTCCTGGCACTAGATCACTGTTGTATGACTGCACTTTTTTTGCCCACGGAAGTCCTTTGCTGGCATTACCCGAGTAACAGAAGGGGGAATCAACTCACCCAAGCTAAATCCTTCCTGGCAAGAGGATTTGTGGAAGCCAACCAGGGGGGTTCCACAGGAGAATGGATTAAACAGCTCTGGAGCCAGAAGTTTGTTGGCAAATATACATCTATGCCATCCTATTTATTCATGTTTCTTAGCTCAGCAGCAACAATAGGCCCAAAGGATGACTTGCCACTCATTTGCTAAGTGCTTAGACATAGCTCCTTGACTTGGACTTAGGATCTAAGGTGGTCTCCCATCCAGGTACTAGCCAGACCCGGGATTGCTTAGCTTCCGAGAGCAGATGTGTTCAGCCTTGCAAGGTCACCTAGCAAAAAGACATATGGGGCTACTGGCACCAGTAAATCCAATTTACCTTAAAACTTCACCATCCTGTGGGAACAGACCTTTATGAAAAATGGAGAAGCTGTTCAGTGAAATCCCCCTTTCCTCATTGTTCGTTACCATTTAGAAAGTTTCTGACAAGCTCAGAGCATTTGGAAGTGTACCAGATTCACCCACTCTGTACAGACATTTAACGTAACTCCTTTTTATATAGAAAATATGTCACCTCTCCTCCTTTTTTCCAGGACACAATGTTTCAAGCTTTATAGAAACAAGTTTAAATAACCATCAAGATATAGAGGGATGACTTATTCAAATGTCAACTGAGTTATGCTAAATGTGAAGACATTTACGAAAACAGTAGGCTAACAATGGCTATTCCCTATGAGTGATTTTTTTTTTCCCCCTTTGGAAACTTTTTAGATAAAGCTTCAGATTTAGGTGACAAAAAACTTTGCATCTTTCCAGGTTTTGTTTTGGCTGGAAAAAAAATAATGCCCCCCCCCAAATGGAAATGTTCCTTTCCACCTTTTAGGAATGAGACAGTTTGAATTTTTTATCCCCAGTACAAAATGATTTATTTTGATTTTTTAAAGTGTTAAAACCAGGGGGGATGCATCAATATGAGCTGTAGTTCACTCATGTAGGTTGGAGGGTAACTTGGGCCTCAGGTGGTCAAAAGCTGTGATCTGGGATGGCAGCTGAGTTTAGGGGAAAGAGAGGAAGGGTTACAAGGCAACATAACCTGGGAGTAAGTGTTGGAAAGAAGCAGAGTTGGGAGGAAAAGAGAAAGTGGACAGGAAATAAGTGGGCTGGAAACAGATTATCCCTGATGTAAAGAGCCAGCATGATGAAGAGTTCAGGCAAAGAGTGAGCAGGACATGGAGGGTGATTCAATCTTCCTTTATCTCAGCGGGTTGGTATTCAATACTTTACAGTACATCCTTCTGGATGTAGTAAGGGAAGCATGAAGCGAGGCCAAGGAAAGAAGCAGCGTTGGCCAAGGGAATATGAAACAGGGCACAAGGATGTTGGAGATGTCGGCAGAGGTTAGAGTCCCCCAATCTCGATATCTCTTAATGTGTTTTGCACACTTGCCAGTCATCCTTTCCTCCTGTCTGCAAATGTTCCCGCAATGTTGCTGAGTGGGGAGGATGAGGTATGGCTGGCTGTGCCAGCGAAACCATCCCACTTGAAGGTACCAAGCAAAATGGAAAGAACTCATTGCTTGCCATGGAGCAAGTAGGATATTTTACCTTATATAAAAGGCCCTTTGCCATGCTTTGGAGAGCTCGGCATGACCTACTTTCCCTGGGATTCTCTTTGGAGGGGCTGGAAGAACTTTCCATAAATGTCTTGATTTGCAAATCTGAAAAAAAATGAACTCTGCGTTCTTGCTTATTGCAGATTGCATAAAGCTTTAATGACGAGTAATAGCTTACATGGCTTTGATTTTATTACACTTAACTGGGCAATTCTCCTACCTGCAGATGGGCCCAGGAGGCCTGAACAGGAGAAAAGCGATTGTGTCAATGTGCAAATGGATCTCTGAATTTCTCTCAGGAGTGCAAGGACTAGATGGCACAAAAGGACTCGTAATGATAAGCACAACCAGGAGGTAGAGATAAGATATGTTGCTGTTTGCAGTGCATGCAGGGGCGCTGGTATTGAGTGCCAGAGAAGAGTGCCTCAGTGCCAGAGGACTGTGGGGGAAAACAAATCCTTGTCTTCACTTTGCTGAGATGGCCTCTTTTTCTTTTTCTTTCAAGAATTGTTCACCCACATGAAATTTCTTATCATCAGCAACTCTGCCCCATGCTTCAGCCAAGGAACCAGGTATCACTGGTTATTCATATGTGAAGAAGACAATGGTGTCCTCTGAGAACAGCCCAGATCCATCCTCTTTGCAACCCCCCTGCAGGGAGTTGAAGGCTGCTATCAAACTTTGGAAATCTGGATTTGGAAAAGTTTTTGGAAAAAATTATCACAGAAACCATTCTTGACAGACGAACAGAAGGCAACATCCTTAGGGACAGCCAGCACGGGTTTGTTGCGGGTAGGTCTTGTTTGACCAATCTCATTTTCTTCTACGACCAGGTGATCTATCACCTGGACAAAAGGGGAGAGGTTGATATCAGATATTTGGACTTTAAAAAAGCCTTTGACCTGGTGTCCCATGATGTCGTCATGGAAAAATTGGGCAACTGCAGCCTCGGCTATTTCATAGTCCAATGGCTGGGGAACCGGCTCCGAGGCGGACCCAGAGGGTGGCAGCTGACCAAACCAAATTGACACGGCACTCAGTGACCAGTGGTGTGGCTCTGTTCTCAGACCTTTTCTCTTTAATGTTTTCATAAATGATCCAGACACTAGACTCAAAAGCAGACTGGCCAAGTTCGGTGATGACACCAAACTTTGGGGAACAGTGTCCTCACTTGAGGATAGGCTGGTGATCCAGGCCGACCTCAATAGGCTTGCAAGTCTTGCTGGGATCCTTTGACCCTAGCAGACTTCCCGCCCCTAGGGCTGGGCCCTGGACCCGACGATCTTACAAGCTCCCTTCCAGCCCTGATGTCTATGAGATCTATGAATTCCCCCCTCAGTCTTCTCTTCTGCAGACCAGCCCAGTTCCCTCATCCTCTCCTCACCAGTCCTGTCCCCCAGCCCCACAACCATTTTCATTGCCCCCTACTGGACTCTCTCCAACATGTCCACATCCTTTCTGTAGAGGGGGAGAGGGATAAAAGTGGACCCAGGACTCCAGATGTGGCCTCACCAGTGTAGACCAGCTCCATGACTTCTTCCTTAGCTCAGAGGTACCAGCCTGGATTCCAGCCCAGTCCTTGGAGGTCAAGCCTGGTTGCCACAAAGCAGAGATTTCAGTTGGAATGAGTCGATATATGGTTTAATAAATGAATAAAGAAAAGTTCACTTATAGCCCCCGATAACAGCTTCCACGGATGTACTTAGGAATATAGCAAAGCAGTCCACTTGCTTACCTTTTATAAATGGAGCCTTCATACAAAGCATGATTTGTTTCACACTGGTCACCACACATCAGAAGAAGGTAGGAACCTAGGGTCTGACCAGCTGACCTGGGTTGCAACCAAAAGGGGTGACCCAGAAGCAAAAGTTTCTATTGTCCCAAGATCTGCTGCCCCCTGCTTCCCCATCAATCAAACATTATTAACGTGCAATACAATTTCCTGCCCTCAATATTACGTGATAAGCTCCCTGCCAGTCTGGGCTAGCTTGCAGATAACACTGTTATTGATTATATCCAACATCTACTGATCCAATTACTTCTGCTTTCCTCACGGGGATCCCCATGGCTTTGAGCTCTTAAACACCAGAGCCTGAGATATTCCCACATGAAAATCAATGTGCTTCCTAGGACAAAGGGTAGCCTATACTATTTATTATTGTTCATATGGTTGAACTACAGAGTGACAGCAGCTGCAAGCAATAAAGGCCCTACATCTTATATTAAGAACTTCCAATAAAAATCCAGCTCCATCAAATAACCCTATGCCATTTCCTTTCCCAGTATCCTTCTCCCTGAAAAAAGGACACTCACTGCAGAGCTTGCTTAGCACTGGTTGGATGTTGTCAATATTTTCTGCAAACGCCTTCAGATTTTCAAATGAATCAGATGCCACTGGAAAACCTCTGGGGCTTTCCTTCCCATGAATAGACCAGAGGAAGAGCTCGCTGGAGGGGAATATTTGCATGGCAAGCAAACAATATAGACAATAAAATTACTAAGGTTACAGGTATAGTGGGCAAAACAGCCTTGTTATGGACTTCTGGACCAAGGTTCAAGAGGTGCTGGTTCTATTCATAGACATTTCATAGACATCAGGGCTGGAAGGGACCTCAGGAGATCATCGAGTCCAGCCCCCTGCCCAAAGGGCAGGAAGTCAGCTGGG
>NW_017728886.1:268879101-268922588 GCF_001723895.1 Crocodylus porosus | reverse complement strand
TTAGCTTGTGCATTGAGGATCGTTCCCTTAAGGAGCAACCACTCTTCCTGGACTCCCCTCCCCCTGGGGTCGTTAGTCCCTTAGGGCCTGACCGACAAGCCTCCTGAGCTTGTCAAAGTCAGCTTTCCTGAAGTCAAGGACTTCCGTGTTGCTGACTGACTTGCTGGCTTTACAGCAGATGGTGTAGGTGATCAGCTCGTAGTCAGTGTCACTCAGCTTCCCATCAATCTCTAGGTCACCGATTAGGTCATCCCCAGTAGCCAGTACCAGGTCAAGCAGCGCTTTACCTCTCATTGGCCCATAGACTTCTTGAATCAGGTAGAGGTCACCCACGCATGAGAGGACGCTTTGCGGCCGCTCAGATTTTGCTGAGTGATCCTCCCACGAGATGTCCAGGTAGTCACCCATGACAACTATGGTCCTGGAGCATGCAGCCTCAGCCAGTGCCCAGGCGAACTCCTTGCCAAGCTCTTGACTTTGGGTGGGAGGTCTGTAGTGGACTCCCACCATTGTGTCCCCCTGTGCCATGTTCCCCATGGATTTTAACCCAGAGGGTCTCCAATCGTCCACCCTGGTCACCAACTTCATCTTGCAGGGACGCATAGATTTCCTTAACATAGAGAGCTCCCCCTCCTCACCCCCCTTTTCTCTATTCGATCCCTCCTGTACAGGGTATAGCCATCTATGCCTGTCGTCCAGTCATGGGTGGAGTCCCACCAGGTATCTGTTATCCCTATGATGTCATAATTATTTGCATTAAGCAGGAGGATGAGTTCCTCCTGCTTATTCCCCAAGCTGCTGGCATTTGTGTACAGGCAGGCAATTGTCCCCTTGGGGGCTCTTGCCTTGCCCACAGATTGTGCCAGGGCTGGGGCAGGGGTGGGCTCCCTTAAGTGCCTTGGCCCGCTGGCTTTGCAAGTATTGCTCAGCAGGCCATTAGTGGTGGTAGGCCTCCCGTCCCCAACAGGCTCAGTTTAAAGCCCGGTGTAGCAGGTCAGCCAGCCTGGCTGAGAAGAGCCTCCTCCCCAGGGCGGAGAGATGGAGGCCATCTCTTCCCAGCAGCTTGCTGCCTCTCTCACCAAAGAGCGGGCTGTGGTCATGGAAGTCAAAGCCTTCCCGATGACACCAGCGCCTCAGTCTTTGGTTGACTACATGGATCCTCCTCTCCCTCCTCAGCCCATAGCCCAAGACTGGGAGGATCAACAAGAACACCACCTGTGCCCCTAGACCCTTTAGCCCTGCCCCCAAATCCTTGTAGCACCTCATGACCTTGCTAGGAGCACTCTGAGCTGTGTCATTGGTGCCCACATGAATAAAGAGCATGGGATAGTGGTCTGTGGGCTGGAGGAGCTTAGGGATCTTCTCTGCAATTTCTCAGATGCGGTTAGTCACAAAGGCATTCCAGGGTTTGTCACAAAGGGCCTTTGTATATGCCACATTTTTTCCCTTTCATGTCCTGCAACTGCATGTCTGTTTGCACAAGAGGGATTTCTGGATGTTTTAAAAGTCTTTTAAAGTAAAACTCCCTGGATGTAGTTTAGTTTGGCTCACTGTGAATTAAAGTGTCGCATTCATGGATTAATTGCATGCAAACACGAAGGCACTCAAAGATGTGTAATGAGCCTCTTTATCCACCAGATGGCTGCGACTTTTTTGTAGTTCACCCCTTGAAATTGTTTTCCTTTTCAAATAGCTTTTGTTTTGTTTCTTTTTCTTGTGTGGTTTGCCAGCTCCCTGTGGCACAGGCACAGGTGTGGAGCACGGGTTATGGGGTGGGGAGCCCCGGGCCAGGGGGGCAGTGCTGGACCACCCCTCTCTCCTGTGGCACCAATCAGAAAGTGGGCTTAATTCATTCAAAAGCCTAGCTCATGCAAACACTGATGCAACGCTCCAAAATAAGCAAGTTTAAATTTTATAAACCTATTTAATTTAATTTAAACCTATGAGTGCCTGTGGTGTGGACAGGCACCCATAGTCCCTGTGTAATCTTAATCAGACTGTTACCTCTAATTGCGTGCTTCAGTTCCCCACCTGTAATACTAGGGATGATTTCTCTCTTTCCCCTATAGTCGGTGGCTGATGGGATTGATTCTGTGACAACTCATCCTCTGATTGAATGTGGCACTAACCTAATCACCACACAGGTGCGGTGATCTCACCTGCAGTAGGATGATCCATCCTGATCTGCCTCATTGGCTATCCTGTTCTTGATTCCTGTGACACAGAAAGCTGTAGGATGTGCAGGTAAGCAGCAGCAGTTTACTCATGGGTGCCTCTCTTGGGCCAGACTTTGATTACTGGTCTTATGTGAAATGCAGTCTTGACACCCTAAAATGATGCCTCAGGCCCCAAACCTCAATTCTTGTCTGAGACTCAGCCTTCAAGGGCTCCGATGGGCTGAGACACAGCCGTGATGTAAATATCTGCCAGGTAAAGACCCCTGCACTGAGTTTTTGTTCTTGGCCAGATAAGATTCTCTCACCCGATGAGATCCTCTCATCTGGTCTGTCAACAGACATGAATACCTACCAAATAACAATCCCTAACTGCTCATTTGTAAGCTTCCAGGCACAGGCACTCCTCATTTGTGCCTATGGATGCCAAGGAAAATGAAAGCCTGGGGTCCCTTGTTGTGGGGCAGATCACCTTTGGAGCCAGAAAGCTGGGATAGACTCCACTGGATGAGCTGGAAACCACATGCTGGATGTACTTCAGAAGTGCAGGCATTTCAAGAAATGAAAATGGCTTTTATTTCTTCCACAGTAGCCTGTGCATGGAGCCAGCCCAGACTTAATGCTCATCCTTATCACACTTGCCAACCTGACTGCACTCTGTTACCAAGGGGGTACATGTGGCTGCTGGGATTCATTGTGAGCTACTCTGGTGTCCCACAATGTTAATTTTTTTTAGAGTGGAAGTAGTTGCCTTGAAGCCCAGGTTTCCCTAACCCATTGCTTTAACTGAGCCATCTGCTTCTCTGTTCCTCCTGTTTCCCACTGGTCTTCTTCAGTTCCACAAGGAAGGGTGAGGACAGCTCTTCTGACAAGGAGGGATTGATCAACAAGGGTTTGCTTCACTGAAATATTCCCAGTGTGTCTTCCTTTCCATTCTTTTACTTCCAGGAGAAGCTTAAGGGCTGAAGAAATATATTCCTGCTGTCAAGTGGAAAGACAAACCCGGCAAGATGGTTTGATGGGAGGTGACGCCTGTGGGGGAAGGAAAGAGGCTGCAAACATGCTGTGGTTTGCATAAATATTAAAGCCAAGGAAGCTTTAAAAGAAGCAAGCCCCCGAATCCATGCCTGCTTCACACAGGGGGAAACCTGCTGCCTGACATTTCTAATTATCACACTACGTAGGTGTAGGGAGGCTCCTGTGGTGAGCATCTTGGATTTTGTCTGCACAGATGACTAATGATTCTTGACTTCAGATAGGTTCACTCCCCAGCCTCAGTTGGCCTGTGATGACAGCCCACTTTTTCAGAGTTTGTGCAGCCTCCCTTAACTACGTACAATAGTGATAGCCTGGATTCATATAGACCCAATGGTGGAAGAATGGTCCAGTTGGTGGAGCCATGAATTAGCCATCAGAGATTCTGTATTTAATTATCAGGTGAGTCACAAAGACCTTGTGTGTCCTTGACCAAGTCCTTTATTGTACAGTGTGCTTCAGTTCCTTTCTTTGTGAAACAAGGACAGCCATTTTCTTCCTCACAGAGTCATCATGAGGTTCAACTAAATTCATTTTTTTTTTGATCTAGTGTTTGGGCTGAGGGGGGATCAGATGACTTTTCAATGTCCCTCCCCTGCCTATATTCTCTCTTTTAAAAACTGTGCTGAGCTGGATGACTCTAACCAGCGATTCAGGGAAGTTCACACCTCCCCTTTTCAAGACAAAACATTGGCAATCACATTTTCATTGCTCTACATGTGTATCACCTGCATATCAAGGCTCTGTAGAACTAGTCTCCGTTTCAGCTGGGCATGAGTATTCCAAGGCCCAAGGTGGCCCAGCATTCGAAAAGGCTCCCACAGCCAGGCTGGGGCAGACCTGGTGTCTGAAACACTCCCCCATTGCAAGACCTTGGCTGACCTGGTGTCTGAAAAGGCCTGCCTTCCAAAGCCCAGGGTGGCCCAGTGCCCAAAAAGGCTCCCAGGGCAAGGGCAGGGTGTCCCCAATGTCAGAAAGGGCTCCCACTGCAAAGCTGGGGTGGATCTGGCATCTGAAAAGGCTCGCTTTGCAGTGACTGGGCTGAGCTGGCTTCTGAAAAGGCCTGCCTTGCAATGCTGGGGGTGGTCCAGCATCCAAAAAGCCTCCAATGGTGAGGCTGGAGTGGACCTGGTGTCTGAAAAACCTCCCATAGGAATCAATGGGTTGACCTGGTGCCCAACCAGTGCCTGGAAGTCTATAAGGGGTCGTTCAAAATGTGTTCCCTGACCCTTTGATCCAGGAGGTCAGATACATTTGGTGGCTGAGCCCAGTGCTGGGCCCAGAGGTCAGCATGTACACTGCAATTAGAAAGGTACCTGCAGGTATACAGGGGCAGGGGTCTCGGGCCAGGGCAACTACCTCAAGTCAGCCACAGGGCCAACCTGCAGGCTTCCCCCACCTGGCCAGAGGGCAAGCCCAGCCACCTGGGTGGTGCACATGGGCCTGCAGACACTGACAACTGGCAGCGGGATGAGCCGGAGGCTCAAGCCAGGTGGCAGTTCCAGGAGCCCGGGCACAAATTCAGGTTTGTCCTGGTGACTTGCCCAAGGGCCAGGCAGGCTGGGGCACTTCTGAATGGTCTGGCAGGTACGTGGGGCCCCTGGAAGATCTGGTTGGCCAGCTGAAGATGCTGGGCCTCATGGTCTTGGGACACCCAAAGTGCCTAGATCTCTATGGGAGTCCTTCAGCCCCTCCAGGACAGCCTCATAGACCTGGAAACCCTGCTTCATCTTTGTATCTCCTTTGACTATAGTTCTGCATGGGCCTGATTGTCCAGGTACTCCTGGTTTTACAGGATCTATCTCCAGCATTGCTTCAGGTAGCTGTCCAGGATGTAACAGCCCAGGCAATCCTGGGGGTCACGAAGATGTGGAAAACCATTACTCCACAGAGTTCTGAAGGACTCTTTTCTCCTACAATTCCTGGCAATCCTCCTCTCAGAATACCTTGGTCATTCTTGATGCCAGGAACACCCTGGATTCCAGCATAACTGTGTTCTCCTTTCTTTCCATTAGCACTGGCATGACCTGGTGGCCCAGAATCATTTTGTTGTCCCTTTAAGCCTGGGATGCTATGCAAACCACGCAATCCTGCATCTCCCTTAGTGCCAGGGATACCAACTGAGCCCTGTGGGCCTGGTAACCCTCTGGGACCTGGAAGCCAATACTCCATGTTCATCCAAATGTGGTCAGTAGCTCCCACTACCACCTTTTCCATCTAACAGCTCAGTTCTCCCCAGTATACCAGATTCCCCATATCATCTTGGACTCCAGGGAAACCAGATGGTTATAAGAAACCATCTGGCACTGGAGTTACAGGCAAGGGAATTACTCACCTTGCTTTAACCTTTTCCCCATTACTTCCACTGAGGCCAGGTAGTCCCTGGCTGGCTGGGGTGATCCACAACCCTACTGATGTCCTAAAATCAAGGAACTCCCTCTGGGTCTATATCAGGATTCCTGGAAGTCCTCAGGTGTGTCATCTCCAGTGCAAATTCCCTCTGGGGCTGGTGATCCTCCCATTCCATTTCTATCGAAAACTTCTCCACCTGAAGCTCCTCCCCAATGTCCCCTGCCTCAGGCTTGGGCACTGCTGCTCCAGTGTTAGTTGAGGAAGGTCGTAGTGACACCCAGCTACTGCTCCAGGTGCTTTGAAGCTCCACTGTAGCTTTAAGGAGTTCCATGGTGTAATGGTTAGCACTCTGGACTCTGAATCCAGTGATCCAAATTCAAATCTCAGTGGAACCTAAAGATTTTTGAAGGCAGGCCTGGTCAGGTTAGAAAAATGGGCAGTACACAATTGGATGCAGTATGGCAACGATTGCAGAGTGCTGCACCTAGCGTGCAAAAATATCCAGCACATCTACTGGTTGGGAAGTGACCCTTTCAGCAGCACAGAAGAGGAAAGGGATCTTGGAGTCACAGTGGACTCCAAGATGAACACGAGTCATCAGTGTGACAAAATCATCAGAAAAGCTAATGCATGATGAATAGATCCAAGGAGGTGTTACTTCCCCTGTATGCTGAGCTGCTCAGGTTGTAGTTGGAGTACTGCATCCAGTTTTGGGCACTGCAGTTCAAGAAGCATATGGATAACCTCAAGAGGGTCCAAAGGAGACCACTCATCTGGTCAGGGGCTTACAGGACAAGCCCTAAGAGGAGAATGTGAGGTACCTGGACCTCTTCAAGCTCCACAAGAGAAGGCTGAGGGGATCTTGTGGCTGCCTACAAATTCATTAGGGGGGGCAGCAAGGGATCGGAGATGCTCCATTCACCAGGGCGCCTCTTGGGGTACCAAGGAGCAAACTGACTGAGAGCAGATTTAACCTAGATATCAGGAAAAAACTTCTTCACGGTAAGGGTAGCTAAAATCTGGAATGGGAGGTGATGCTCTCCCCTCCTTGGGGGTCTTTAAGAGAAGGCTGGATAGGCATCTGGCTGGGGTCATCTGACCCCAGCTCCCTTTCCTTTCTTGGCAGGGGGTCAGACTCATCTGTTGAAGTCCCTTTCAACCCTCGCATCTCTGAATCCATGAAACACTGCCCTCCTGTGCCAGCAGGTCGGGTAGCTGTCCTGTTGTTGCATCTGGAACGGCTTCAGGTTTCTGAGCCTGATGGTCCATGAGTGTGATGAGCTGTGCCGTGTTGGCCTTCCTGAAGGTTAGACCTCTCCCCTGGCACTATTCAAGAATCCTTTTCTTAGAGAGATGTTTATAGGCTAATTCCTCAGCCGTAGCTTTGGGTAGGTGCTTTGGGATCCCATCGCTTACACCATCTATCATGCAAGGATCAAGTGCCCCTTTCAAGGGGGAGGGGAAAGCTCTTTTTCCAGTCTCCTCAAAAAACAGCTTTACTTAATCTCCCTCTTCTGAGGGGATCCCCTACAGCCAGCCCCAGTGTGATTTCACAAGAGGCAAGTGTCTGGCTTTGAGACCTTAGCTCTTCTCAGTCCCCGGCTTCCTCAGTGATCTGTAGCACCCCCAGCTCTGCGAGCTCCTGATTTCTGGTCAGCTCACAGGAAGGGGTTGTGTTTTGTCTTCTTTAAAAGAAATGGGAGATCAGAGTGCAGATTATATCCAACAGCACAGCAGACTGTGCTCCAGACAGTCTTTATTCTGCTGTTTCAGATTCCACACTTGGGCTTTATTCTATCCTCCCCTTCTCTCCCTGTCCACCCCGGGACTTTGTCACTGCCCAGCTCTCTCAGTGCCTCCTTCTTTCTCTCCTGGCCCAGGCAGCCACGCTTTCAACAGAAGAGTTACAAAACTATAGTATCGTGGAGGCAATATTCACCTAATGCAATGAAACACGACATCAGGGGAACCAATCAGGGAGCATTCTCTAGGCCCTGCTGCCCAGAGACTCAGGGGTTAAAAGGGTATCTAGCCATCCCACTTAATTTGCAAGCGTTATTTACCTGTTAACATTGACTCCCTCCCCCCACCACCCCATGTTCATTAAAGAACTACAGGCTATATCTCTGTTTACCAGAGCACCCCAGGGAGTAACTAGGAATAATGGGTGCAAACTAGTGGAGAGTAGATTTAGGTTAGACATTAGGAAGAATTTTTTTACAGTAAGGGTCTGAGTCTGGAATGGACTTCCAAGAGAGGTATTCCTATCACCTAACTTGGAGGTCTTCAAGAGGAAGCTTGACAATCACCTGGCTGGGATCGTCTGACCTCAGTCCTCTTACCTGCCAGGGGCAGGGGGTCGGACACAATGATTCATTGGATCCCTTCCAATTCTATATAATCTATGAATCTATGACTCTCAGTTTCTTCCCTTGCCTATATTGCACGATTGTGGAGCATAAAGATAGAATCATAAAATCAAAGAAAATGAGGGTGGGAGGGACCTCAGGGGGTCACATCTAGTCCAACCCCCTGCTCCAAGCAGGACCAGCCCCAACTACATCATCCCAGCCAGGGATTTGTCTAGCTGGGTCTTCAAAGCCTCCCAGGATGAAGACTCCACCACCTCTCTGGGTAACCTATTCCACGTGCTTTATGCTCTTCTAGTGAGAACATTTTTCCTCATATCTAACCTAAACTTCCTGTACTGCAACTTGAGACCATTGCTCCTTGTTGTCATTTGTCACCACTGAGAACAGTTTGGATCCAGCTTCTTTTGAACCCTTTTCAGGGAGTTGAAGGCTGCTATCAAATCCTTCCTCAGTCTTCTCTTCTGCAGACCAAATTGGCACAGTTCTCTCATCCTCTCCTCACCAGTTCTGTCCCCCAGCCCTCAAAACACTTTCATTGTCCTTGTGGCAGAAAGCCACCTTGTTTCTCCCCAAAATCTCTGCCCTGTGACACTGTGACTAAAATCTCTGAGCAGCAACCATTTGATTAGGGTAGGTCTAAATTACGCCTAAGAGACCCCTTAAGTCTGCAGACTAAGAGAGACTTTACTTTTTGCCCCCTGACTTGGGGAAGTGCCCCAAGTGCCTGTACCGGGTCGAGTACCCGTCGGACTGTTAGGCCTGTGTTTCCCCGAGGACACAGGGCCAAGTCAGTCCCTTCTCGGGGTGGTGGCAGTGACGTTACCCCCAGACTAGTGAGCGTGCTCCGGGAGAGGGGTTGGCCAAGCATAAGGCACCCCTAGGGAGGCATTCGGAGTCTGGAGGAAGAGATGGGAACTGATAACAGGCATCAGTGGGATCCAAATGTAGTATGGCCCAGGGAAAAGACAGGTGTGTGTAAGAGTGTCACCAGGCCCATGCAGGCACCGTTGTTGTGGAACAGTAACAATGACTACATAGGACATACATAGAGCAACGTCCATCCTGGAGTGACCGTAGCCCTTTGGTATCATATCTATGCCCAGGGATCAAGTGAGACTCTCTCCCTGTCTCCCATTGCAGTCACCTCCAAAATACACCCTGGCTCTGGGGGTCTCTAGAGATTACTTGGTGGCATCAGTCCAACTCCTGTTGAGGTGAGAACACTTCACCATATCTCCATGGGGGGGAGGGTAGTATCAACTGGAGTTTCTTTGAGGTCTCAGAGAAAGGCCGGCATTAATGAAAGGGACTGACTAAGTCAAGAATGGACACAGTCACATCAGCACTGGGGTGAAACCCATGGAAACTAATGGTAGTGTTTCTACCGAGTACAAGGAGTGTGGTTTCACAGCCCTGGTATGTGGATATTATGGATAGGCACTTTCAGTTGATATAGTAATCTACTGAATGCTTTTTATCACCTCTGGCAGATCTTCAAAAAATAAAATAAAAGCTCTTTGGAGTTAAAAGGAGGGATGAAGAAATATAACCTTGCTGTTAGAGGGAATTTCTGGCATACAAAAAATTATTTCATAATTGGTAATAGATAAGGGACTAGAAATATGTTCTATCATAGACTTTTTTTTCTGTTTGAACTCTTCTCTTTTCTGCGGTCAATTTTAATTATTGAAACTGTCTCAGTGGGAGGCTGGAACATTCAGAGAGAGGATCACTCCCCTCTAGCGAATACTGATTTGGAGTTACATCCTTCCAGATATTCATTTTTGGTTTAGCTTTTGATAAAGTTGCTTGAGCCTGGGTATATGCCTGCTTTCTCTTTCTCTCTCTCTCCAAAACCCTGTTGACTAAAACAGAAACAACCACATGCTTATTGGTAGCCATAGGAGAAATCATGTTGCAAGTTTGATTCCGAATTGATAAGACTGGAGCTCATGGGAAATTATTTCTCCTTTTGATATTGCTATGCTTCTCTTTTCCCATCTAATCCACACACAGCAAGGCATTAAGATCTTTGAACTGAATCTTCTGGTGCAATAAATAACAAGCATTACAAACTTACTTCTTGTAACGACATCTGAGTGCATAGGTAGAGAAGATACAGAACCAACCTACATTTTCTCCAGTGACTAAAACAGGTTAAAAGTCACTTAAAGGCATATCTACACATGCATTAACACACTTTGGTTAATGCACATGAAATCCACTACCTCCGGGCACCTATACAAGTGCAAGAAGGCTGCTCCAATGTGCTGTAATTACAGTGTGTTGGAGCAGACTCGATTAATTGAGTCTGCTGGAACATGGTAATTACTGTGCTCCAGAAGACTCCAGGGTCACATGTATTAGCATCCCCACACTGAAAAATGGTGGCAGAGGTGCTTTAACTAAAGCTCATTTGAAGAGCTTTCGATAAAGTGCCCCACCACCATTTTTCAGTGCAAGGTTGCTGATACATGTGATGCTCCATGAGCTTTAATTAGAGTGGCTCTTGGAAATGCTCTCATTAAAGCACTCCCTCCACCCCCCCGCCACTCCCAGAGCACATGTATAAACACCCTCCATTGTGAGGTCCTAAGATAATGTGCATTAGCCTGTCTTAATGCTCATTGACTAAAAAGCATGGCTTTTAAAGGCTGCTTAATAAGCATTAGCCTATTTTATTACACATTAACTAAATATCATGGGGTTTTTAGTGATGCTTTAACACACATTAAAATAGGCTAATGCGCATTAAAATGCATGTGTAGATGCACTAAATTAACACACACATCTACACCTTGCTTCCAACACCAGTCATATGCCAAATTCTCTACTGATGGCACATGTTAGTGCTAGATGAATTTTCTGTGGAAGGTTCCTCTCTTCCTTTCTTATAGTTACTTGCCCCTCAGTGACTCCTCCTTCCATTACCTTTCTTGTTCATTGCCTCCTGAACAGCAGTCTCACTTAATACATTGGTTTGTTGTGTGCAAGATATCAGGCTAGTCATAAAGGTCTTTTCTGGCCACTGTATCTATGAGATCAAACCATATAGGTCTCAACACATTTCAGCTTCCCTTGCTGAAAGTTTATCCTGCATCAACATTTCTCTATTCTCAGGATGATGTTCTCGCTTTGCAAAACCACCTTCCCCTCTGAGTGAGAGACACATTTTTTGGACTTGGCTTCTCTAACATAAATGCAAAACAGTATTGATATTAAAAAGAAAAAAAATCTTACCAAGGTAAGACACTCCACTGCACACACCTTTTTCCCTTGGGGAGGAGATGGGAAAATAAACAAGTCATGGTAGATTAGAGTTATGTAGTTTAATGCAATACTGGAAGGCACTCAGACACGATGGCATCTTACGATGGTAGGAGTGTAGTATAAGCACCTGTAGAGAACAGATTGCAAGCAGCGCATCCCATTCTTCAAAGAAATATTTAGTGGCAAGTGGTATCATTATTCTCATTTTACAGAAACAAGCAGAACTATTAAGTAAGGTGTCTAAGATCATATAGAAGGACTCAAACACATTTTCTGAGTACTCAAGGAGCATCTTGAACATGGGAACACTTCCCTTTTCTATCCTGTATTTCTATTGCCTCATTTTTTTAACGAACAAGAAAGCTCTTTTACTACTCAGACCCACTGATGTCATTTTTTATTGTTTTGCAAAATTAAAAACTTGATTATTAAATAATGCGATTTACTCAGCTATCCATGAGCCACCGCTTTCTTTTCCCGCCCCCACAATCTGTTATATGATCCTTTTAACATAACCGCTGTTAATCCCAGGGTTCTTAACAGATAATCCCTTAAGCAGATTTCTGTATTGTGGTGTCTAATTGATTTTAATGTTATTTGACTTTCTGGACCTCATTAAAACTAAAAAGTTTTTAAAACTCAAGATGCTCACCCGCAAAGCATACCGCCAAAGGGTCCCTGGGAAAGACACCCTGATTTATTGTTGTTGGAGGTCTCTTTGCTTTTAGATAGTTCTTGTGGGGAGCAAATCTTTTTGAATCATGACACCTCATCTGCTCAGAAGGGAAAGCAGCTTGTTCTCAGTTTGGGGGGAGGTGGGGAAGGAAGAAGCTGAAACTTCAGCACAGTTTGGTTGGAACCAAGCAATAAGTGGATGCAAGTCATGGGGAAGACAAAGACAAGTGGACCTGGGAAGGGCATTAGCCAAAAGTAGGGATCTGCTTGAAATGGCTCCTCAAAGAGGCGGTCCCTTGTCATGGGGTAGATGCACCAGTCCTGCTGGGAGTTAAGGACCCTGAAAGGTTTGATGCTGTACCCATGATGCCGAAAGGGGTCTGAGCTGTCTCCTATTCATGCCAGTGCATGACTCAGTTGGCACTGCTCCTACTGTAAGGAGGACAACCTTATTTTCCTTGGGGACAGGTTGGAACAGCGGTGGTATTTGTGCATGTCCAGGACCCTGCAGTTGGCTTGGCAGGACCCGGTGCTGCTGGCAGCTCAGGTGAAATGTGAGTGGTCAACAGGGATGAGAAAAGGGGTTGCACCTGATCTCTCCCAACCTTTGCACTGTTACTGCTGCTTGTCCAAGGCAACAGAGCATCAGACTGGGACGTAGGAACTGAGGATTCAGTTCCCATTGCTGTCACAATCCTGCTGTGTGATCTTGAATAGGTCACTTCACTTCCCCGTGCCTCAATTTCCCCCATAAAATAGGCACTTGACCACCTTTGAGAGATGCTTGGAGATTTAGTGATGAAAATACTATATAAAGGCTAGGGAGGTATATTTATTAGCCCTGGCCTCAGGGTGTGCCTCCACGGAGAATATTCAGAAACAGCGATGATGGATTCCCCCTTTTTGCAAAGACCCCAATGGTCCCCCCGTCCCTGTGGAAGGTCACAGGCCAACTCTATGAGTTTGTTCTCCCTGTAGAGAAGAAGACAAAGCCAATGCACTTGACCTACCG
This sequence comes from Crocodylus porosus, assembly GCF_001723895.1. Taxonomy (NCBI): domain Eukaryota; kingdom Metazoa; phylum Chordata; order Crocodylia; family Crocodylidae; genus Crocodylus; species Crocodylus porosus. The sequence goes on along the minus strand of NW_017728886.1, from coordinate 268,909,698 downwards.
TTCATCATTGAAAACAGCACAGCTGTGGAGGTTCATACTCTGCTCTGCCTCTCCACCTCATTAAAGACAGAGCTCTCATCCCAGGCTCAGGCTGAGCCCCCCACCTGCATTTCCCCATCTGGCAATCTCCAGAGAACAGGAACTCATGGGAGGTGGTTGGCACTGCCTGCCTTCAGCTGCAACCCAAGATATGCAGCTTCTAGGCCAAACTCGTGGAGTTGAAGTGGAAATAAAGCCAGGAAATGGAAAGCTTGGGATGGATGCCCTCCTCTGTCTGCATGGCTTCAGACCCATGTCTGCTAACCCTAGGGAAACACACTGCAGGCTACGTTAGGGGTGGATTTTCTAGATCAAAAGGAAGTCAGATTAACTGGGTCAGAGATAGGAGCCTGACCAAACAGCTTTATGGTTTCCCCCAGCTTCAGGCTCCTGCTCTTAGGGCTGTGTCAGTTTTTACCTAGTGAGATCTGATAGCATCGGCCATGCTCCCATCCTTGCTTCTTTCTTAGGCTGAGCACTTCTAGCTCAGGAAGGGGCTGGCTATCCTGAGTGAGATGGGTCAGGGGAAGTTAGCATGCATCTTTACCCATTATGCTCTCCTGTGGACCTGATACACTTTTTGTTTTTGCAAAAATATTTGTTTTATAGATTCATAGATTGTAAGGCTGGAAGAGATCTTGGAAGATCATCGGGTCCAGCCCCCTGCACCAAGCAGGAAAGATAACTGGGGGTCAGATGGCAGAATATATATTTCTCTGTGTGTGGGTATGTGTGTGTATATATACAGCTGTACTTCTAACACCCTGTCCAGTGACCACTGTGGTCTCTTTATGTATATACAGAATATATATTTCTGTAGATATATAAAAATACATATGTAATTGTACCTCTAATCACTGTCAAGTGAACACGGTGGTTCACCTGACAGACCAAAACACACTTGGACAGTTAAGCTATTTTAGTCCCATTACAAAGTTTGCACCATGCACCTGCAGACCCATCCCCATTCCACTGTTTTCACTCATTGTCGTCGTATTTCTCGTTGTCATCATCATTGTCCTCTCCTTTGACCTCCTCGTTATTCTCACAGATTCACATAAATTTAGGGCTGGAAGGGGCCTTTTGAGATCATTGGGTCCAGCCCTGTTCTGGGTGTGAATGACTGCTGAGGTCAAATAACCCCAGCAAGGTGTGCATCCCATCCCCTATTGAAGATCTCCAGGGTAAGTGCCTCCACCACCCCCGCTGGGCGTCTATTCTCATCAGAGATTTTGCCTCTGAAAAGACTATGCCAGTCCCCTCTCTTCCATATGACGTCCACCATCACTTACCCGTCTTCCTGTAGTACCAGCACATTTCACTGATCCCCATTTTAATACAGTCCTTGACTGTGGGCTTTTGAGCCATGCCATGGGTTTGCATTATTGACCTTTTTAGCTGCAGGAATGCCAGGGTGTTAACCTCATTATGCAGCTGCCCTTTGTTCGAGGAGCAGCTGGTTCAGTGGTGTGGGTGAGTCATGCTGTGGGGGATGAACACCATGTCATCCCATGACCCTATTCTCTGGTTTCTGGGAACTTGAGTTTTCTCTAAGGGACTGTATGGGGACTTCTGGATGGGGCTGGGTCATTCTCCAATCCTCACCAGCACCAGCTGCTTCAGGGGAAGGTGTCAGCAGCCCTTTAGCGAGCAATTCTAGGAGAATTTCCTTCCTGACCACTCTGCATTAGAGCTCATTTCCCTGTGTTTTAATTAGCCCTGTTGTCACTGGGATGTTCTGCTTAACCATGCGGATGACTACTCTTTTCAAAATCCTTTCAGCCTCAGTGATAGGAAAGTCCACCAATGAATGGTGCTTCTTCCCTTGTTTCTCACTCTCCTGCCTTTTCAGTGCCACGGACCATCCCTTGGTTGCTGTGGCCGTGCTTACACATGTGGTGGACTGCACAGTTGTTACTGCGCAGTCATTTAGTATTGGCAGTCATTGTGCAGTTTCTGGCTTTACTGCACAGCACCATAACCACATGGTTTTTGCAAGATGCTACTGCACAGTAGCAATGAGCTACTGCTCAATAGCTCATTACTACTTTGCTGTATTGTCAACGCACAGTTAGTGCCCAGTGATGTTACTGCACCATAGCATCTCATGTAGATGCATCCTTTGTTATGGGACACCTTTCCAGAAGCTCCCAGTTTGACTTTGTGATCCCAGTCATTGTCTTAATATTTCATAGAGTCATAGAAAAACTGGGCTGGAAAGGCCTTCCGGAGGTCACATCTAGTCCAAACCCCAACTCAAGGTGGGATCTTCCCTGTTTAAGCCATCCCAGACAAGGGCTTGTCTAATCCATTTCTCAACCTACATAACAACTTTGTTATACAAGTACAGGGCACATGGCCCCCAAACACTAAGAGCGCCTCACTTGCTGCAACTAAACGGCCCACAGCCACTTCTGCATGGGGTTAATGGTTCCAGTCTTCTCTCGTTCATTTAATTTGAAGCTTTGCAAGGCCTCAAATCACTTTGTCACCTTTGCAAGGGCACGTGACCCCAGGCCCCTTCTCCACCGCTTTCTGCTCCCCAGATGAATCATTCCAGATCCTGTTTATCATCTTGGCCATCGTCTTACACAAGCAATTCACATCTGACTCTTTTCCCCCCACCACCATCCCTATGCCTCTTTCAGAGCCCCTGTTTTCTAGGATGCCACCTCCTGTAGGTCACAACCTCCTCTCTTTGTTCCTTGATGATGCCTGGTTTAGCAATTATGCAAATTATACTATATCCATGACCTTAATGTCATCTACCTCCTTACTCATTTGTTTGCGGTCTGCAAGTATTATCACCAAGGATGTCTAGTTGTTGCCAGAGCACTCAGAAAAATATTGAATAACAGTAGGATAAGAACCGATCCTCACATGAACCCACTGGAAATTACGTGTCTTGACTGATGAGTCTCTGTCTAAGATATATGAGTTGGTCAGATTTTAATCCATGGCCAAGGTTACATTCTTAATTGGCTCCATTTTTAATTGGAGTCTCAAATCTGTTTGTGCACATTCCCCTTCCTGTATGTGTTATGTCCAGATGGGATGGTTTGGAGGGGCTGTTGAAGCAGAGGTGTGGTGATGGGGAGATGTGAATAGAGGCATGGGGGAAGAGGACATGGACTTGTTTCTGGGGCTGGGAGGGAGACAAGAATTTGCTTTTCTGAAAACTCCCAGCATGCTGCTATCTGGTTCCTGTCAACATCAGAATAAAGGTGAGGTGGCTTGCATGGTCCATGATTCACAGGGAAACACACACCAGATTGGCCAGGACCTGCCATTTCAACACTCACCTGGGCTGAAAAAGACCACAGCTGAAGTCCCGGCTTTGCTTTCCTCAGACCAAGCAATTTGAACCTGGATGTCCTGTATACCACCTGCCCACAGAGTCAGGCGTGGTCTCCTCTGCTGTTGCACTCTGTACATCTACATGTTCTCTGAGCCAACAGCGGGATGGACCTGCCGGTATAGTCCCCTGGTTGTGTGTGTGCCCTCGGTGCCAGGCAGGCGACCGGCATCCTGGGCTGCATCGGTAGGAGCGCTGCCGGCAGATCGAGAGCAGTGATTCTTCCCTCTGTTCAGCACTGGGGAGGCCACAGCTGGAGTCCTGTGTCCAGCTGTGGGCCCCCACTACAGAAAAAATGTGGATACATTGGAAAGAGTCCAGTGGAGAGCAATGGAAATGGTTGTGGGGATGGGGGACAGGACTGGTGAGGAGAGGCCGAGGGACCTGGGCTGATTGAATCTGGAGAAGAGAAGACCGAGGGGGATTGAACGGCAGCCTTCACCTCCTGCAGGGGGGCTGCACAGAGGATGGAGCTGGGCTGTTTTCCATGGGGGCAGATGACAGGACAAGGAGCAGTGGGCTCAAGCTGCAGCAAGAGAAGTTGAGGCTGGATATTAGGAAAAAACTCTCTCACTAGGAGGGTAGTGAAGCAGTGGAGCAGGTTATCCAGAAAAGTGGTGAAATCTCCATCCTTGGAGGCTTTGAAGACCCAGGCAGACAAAGCCTTGGCTGGGAAGATGTAGTTGAGGCTGGTCCTGCTTGAAGCAGAGGTCTGGATGAGATGTGACCTCCTGAGCTCCCTTCCACTCTCATTTTCTATTGTTAGGGAACTAGCAAGTTGACACCTCAGGGCCTCTACAACCAGGCTTTTACACCATGAGCATCTCTTGCCACCTCAGTAATATACATTATTTTAAGAAAAAAGGAAGCAAAGAGAAGGGCCCCTCAAGGCCTTTCCCATTGCAATAGCACTTGCTCATCTTGGATCAACCTTACCCCCAGGTAAGGCAACCATGGACAACAATCATCCTTGACTATGAGGAACTGCAGATGATGATGAAATAAAAAAACTCTTGTGAGGTGTCCACTATAGTCTTTCCACACCAGGCTTGCCTCCTTGGACCCTAGAAGTCTCCTGCCTGTGCCGCTTCCTCCATACCCCCCTCGGTTTCTGCCTGCTGGGATTTTCGGTTCCTAGCAGCCACTCCTCATTAGCCTTCACTGCCCCTCACCCTCTGCTTATGGGGACCAGCCACCCTCTTGCACCCTCCCAGGTGGGAAGGGAGATACTCCCATGCAAACACGCCCTCCTGCTTGCACAGCTGATTGCTCCTGTGGCAAGTCTCTCTGCTTCCTTGGGGAAAAAAAATTCCCTGAAGAAATCTTCCCAAAAGACCTGTCCCAGTCTGCGTGTTTTTGCCAAAGGTTGTGGTTTCAAGGAATGACCAGTTTCTGCTGAAAATGCGATGCCTGGAGGAATTCCCATCCAGCTGTGCTTGCAGCTCACAGGTTCACGAGCATCTTATGGCTTGACTCGGCCTGAGCGAGTGTGCGATGGTGCTCAGCTAGTAACGCTGGTCCTTAGCCTACGTGGTGGAGGGGGCTCCTTATACCCCTGGGGCTCCCTTGTTCAACTGCTACTACTGAGTAAGATGGCAGCAGTCACGTCATGCTGGCAGAGGACTTCACTTTGCATCCCGTGGGGATCTGAGTCTGAATGTCTTGGCTTGGATTCCTGACCCTGATCTAGAGCTTTCTCCTTGTGTCTCCCCTGTACATACATCTGCAACTTGGGAGGAAGCCTCTGGTTTTGCCGAGGGGTCAAGCATCATTTCTCCCCACTTTGTTGTGACTTGTATATCAGGCATCAAATACAGTATTTTGCAAAATGAAAAATATGGTATGTTGTCCAAGCCATTTGCAGTGTAGTCACCAGCAGGAACCAGCTGGGGGGCCTCTGTATCTACCCACATTGACTCCCCGCTGCCAGTGCTTTGTGAGACCCGATTGCTACAAACCCTTCTGGGAGGACCATGTACAGCCTTTATTTCTAAGGCAGCCGTCTCTCTTCTTGGTGATCCGGCCATAGGTGATTTTTTCTTTTTCTTCCCCCTGATACTTTTATTGATGGGAAGCGTTAAAAAAAATATTAAAACCTGAGTCATCTCTCTGTAGGTGTGGAAAGGAGCATTATGCACTGCCAGGATATATAATTTGTGACTCATGTAACCGTGGGCTTTGTGCTTTTTGAGTGATAATTAAAAGGAGGGGGTTGAAGCCAGCTGGGGGCTAGGTAAGCGCACCGCGCAGATTGGAATAAAGGAGCCACATCCTTCCGTTAAGCAGCTGAGCGACGGGGCAAAGGGAGGGCGAGCGTGCAGAGATGCCAATCCAATTACAGCCAGGCTTTGAACTTCTAAACACTGCTCGCTTCTCCTGGGTTGGATGCCTGCTCTCTGGATTGCTCAGCGACTCACGCTAATGAAGTCTGGAGAATCCAAGAACTATTAGGAGTGATGAGAAAAAGGGGGAAAAAGTTAGGGGGGAAAGGGACTGGGCCCCCAGCAAACACTCTTTCTATCAATGTCCCGACCAGCATAAAGCTGGGAGCAACTGGAGCAATGACTCTCTGCGTATCGATAGACATTGACCCATTCTGGGCATCCCAGGCTCCAGGATCCTTCCCTGGACGTGTAAACAGGATCTGGCCCCTTGGAGAATCTGGGAGAAGCTTTCTTTCATTTTTGTGATTAAAATCAGAGCCCAGTGGGACCGTGGCAGATAAGACACAAAGCTGAGAGAAAAAACTCCTAACCCCCTGGGCAGCTGCTAATTGGATTTTCGCACCCAGAAAGGCAGAAATGAAAGCACCAGAAGTTCCTGAGATATGATTTTGTCTGGGATCATTTTCACTCCCCGCAACGTGACACGAATCCAATTCCTTGTCTCTCATCCACTTTGCAGTGACATCAGTGATGGGGCCCATATCAAGCGTGTGACACAGATTGAAGCTATCCGTGAAATAGGATGGACGTTTCAGGGACTACAGGGCTAGCAAGAGACAGGAAAGACCTGCCCTGCCATAGACTTTGTGTGTGAACCTGGGCAAATCATAGATCTTGTTCCATGTCTTGAGCACCTAAGCACGCTCCTACTCCACCCCTAGCAGATCTATGAGCGGCATCATGCCTTGGTTATGGTAATGTCCCTTCATGGGGGTTGGACTTGATGATCTGCTCAGGTCCCTTCCAACCCTACCAACTTTGAAACTATGAAAAACTCAGTCACAAAAAAGCCTCTGGAAGAAGTACCCAGCCACCAAGTGTGCAAATGGTGTCTCTGGGACTTGAACATGATGGAATAAGATCATATTAAGATGCTTAAGGATCACAGTAAGATGCTAAAGGATCACATGGAAACCTCACTGGTGGGACAGGCCCTTAAACCTCTCTGAATCAAAGAAAATGAGGGTGGAAAGGGACCTCAGGAGGTCACATCTATTCCAACCCCTGCTCAAAGCAGGACTATCCCCAACTACATCATCCCAGCCAAGTATTTGTCTACCTGGGTCTTCACAACCTCCAAGGATGGAGATGCCACCACCTCCCTGGGTGGCCTGTTTCAGTGCTTCACCACCCTCCTGGTGAGAAAATTCTTCTTAATAGCTAAATTCAACTTCCCATCCTGCAACATGAGCCCATTGCTCCTTGTCCTGTCATCCGCCCTCACTGGGAACAGCCCAGCTCCAGCCTCTTTGCAACCCCCCTTCTGCGTGTCTCATTTCCTGAAAGCAAAATAAAGATCCCTTATCTCAAGCAAAGATCAACCTCAAAAAGGAAGATATGGAGGAGACTCCCCAAAGATACCGATCTGAAGCACCCAGGCTTGGTGTCGATGCGCCACAATATAAGCCCTGCTTCACACACGGTGAATGGTGATACCTCCTGTTCCATCTCAGCTCCTTGTTCTTAAATGCAGTCAGCTCCAAAGAGCTCCTTGTCTCCTTTCTAAGCCATACCCTCAGCTTCATCGACCAGTCCAAATGCAATTAGAAAACTGTTGCCACCACAGCACAAAGCCCAAGGGCTCGATCCATGGGAGAAATCCCATTGCCCAAAGGAAAAAGTTAGCTCCACTTCTGGCTGCCCACGTCCTGTCTCTGACACTTGGAAAATCTCTATGGAAAGTGACTTATGAATATGGAGAGAAGAAAAAAGAAATAGAGCCCAAAGCACCAGACGAGATGCTTCTTTTGATGTAACACGGTATTTACCAGCTCTCCAGTGGCTTTGCATTTGGAGAAACACAATGCGTCTCAGCTTGAACTACTTACTCCAAGTCCACGAACAGATCCCAGCGGAGAGCAGGTTGCTCTGAGATCAGAGCACTTGCCTCAGCTGAGGAAAAATGTCTCAAGATCAATTTAGCAGTTTGACATGCTGAAAAATGCATTACAGCTTTGAATGGATGCTTGGTTTGGGCTTTGAAGCCAGCTGGGGATGCTCTGCTCTGACACTGTGAGGTTGAGTGGAGTTGAAACATGTCAAACAGCAGCGCGGTAGAAATGCCTGACCCCCTCAGGGGATCAGCGTCAGGGTCATCCTGGTGATTCATCTATGGCTTGGGCTCCAGCCCTGGCTTTGCCACAGAGATGCATGACCTTGGCCAAGCGTCTTTGTACGCCAGTGTTTCACAAAATGGAGATTACAGCCAGAAGTGGACAGGCAAATGATAACCCCCACAGCTTTTACTGAAATTAGAATAAGCAGGGCACTGGGATGTCATTTAGGAGCTTTAAGTTTGATTCTGGGCCTTGCCACTGGTGGGATGAGTGGCCTTGACCTCTGCTTGTGCTTCTCTTTCTCTCCCTGTGAAATGGAGGTCATGATAGTTGCCCCCTTTTGTAATGTGCTTCGAGACTTTGGCCTGGCAAAATGCTACATAAAAGCACGTTGTATTACTGACATGCCACCAGGCAATATAGACATGGTAATAGAATACAAAATGCATCTGGAAAAGCCAAAAATTACAAAACATTTTCCCCAAGCTGATATTTTTTTCTTCCTGGATTTGTTTCTCAGGACCCCTCAGAGATATCCATTCTTTGTCCTATGCTGAAGTAAAAACCCATGCTAAAATACCATCATCCCAGGTAAAAGAAGCATTGCAAATAGTGCTGGGTCCAAAAACAGCACTGTCCTGCTTCTCTGAGGTGTTGCAAAGCTACGACCACCGATGAGCATGAGGTCCTTGGTGTGTGTAGACTGTGTTGGACCCTGCCTGGGAGCATTGCTATGAAAACACGGCCTGCCCACTCCCTCCTGCATCACGTAGGTTGAAGTCTGGGGGGACTTAAGTTGCCACTTCCGGGCAGAAGCCCAGCATCGCTCTCAGTCTTGGAGGTGTTCATTGGAGCAATGTTCTCCTGTCATAGAGTCATAAAAAATGAAGGTTGAAGGGACCTCCAGAGGTCACATGTAGTCCAACCTCCTGCTCAAAGCAGGACCGGCCCCAACTACATCATCCCAGCCAAGGGTTTATCTACCCAGGTCTTCAAAACCTCCAAGGATGGAGAGTCTCCCACCTCCCTGGATAACCTGTCCCAGTCCTTTACTACCCTTGTCATGAGAAAGTTTTTCCTAATTTCTAACATTGACCTCCTTTGCTGCAACTGGAGCCCATTGCTCCTTGTCCTGTCATCTGCCCCCACTGAGAACAGCCCAGCTCCATCCACTTTGCAACCAAGTTGAAGGCTGCTATTCAATCCCCCTAGTTTTCTCTTCTGCAGACTAAATAAACCCAGTTCCCTCGGCCTCTCCTCACCAGTCCTGTCCCCCCAGCCCCAAAACCATTTTCGTTGCTCTCCACTGGACTGTCTCCAATTTGTCCACATCCTTTCTGTAGTGGGGGGCCACAACAGGACAATGTGTTCAGAGTGGGGCATGTTATTATGGAGGAAAATCCTAGAAGGGTCTGTTATGCTGCAGTTATGCCCTTGGTTGCTACCTTAAGTGATACAGACTCACCTAATGGAAGTAGAAAATGCAGCATTTCAAATGTCTAATCTTCATTGACTTTGCCCCATCTTGCATAGCCCGTATACACCCCAGGGTTCCTATCTGCTGTCCCACGTTGCACCAGTGCATGCTAATTTCTCTGCAGTCTACATCTGATCATCGAGACGTGAAGTGACCCTGATGCTAACTTCCTCCTAGCTGACGTGGAGCTCACTAAATGTTTACAAGCCTCTCAGCAGATGGGTTATTAGTCTGATTGGTGCTGATGTGGCAGCCCCAGAAGTAACCTGGCTGGACTATTACAACTAATTTACTGGTCCGACTGAGCCAGAAACAATTAGCAAGAAACACTGGTGGTGTCAGGGAGGATTTAATCCTTCATCCACCTAAAAGACATCAGAGCATCCATCTCCCACCGCATGTTGGTTGACTGGAAGCCAAATCTTAAGAACAGGGAAAGGGCGGACACATAGATAATCAAAGCATTTTTTTTTAAAGGCAAATACTCAAGATGGTTAAATCCTTCCTTACATTTTTAAATATTTAATTGATAAGAGAGCTGGGGAGGCAAAAAACCTCAGCGAAACAGGGGTGTGAAAAGCCAGAGAAGCGCGTGCCGGAGAACGGGAGATAACCAATTCAGAACGATCAAAATGCACATTCCAGGTGCTGCTGCTTCAGGCTGTGATCTGAGCAGCTCTTGCATGTTAATCAGGAGCAATAGCTGGGTTGTGTGCTTCCCAGGAAATGCTGTGGCCCCATGGGGGAAGAGATGGAGCTGTGACATTGAATCCCTAATCAGCTGCAGGCTGGGCTGCTAAGGGAATGAGATTTCAACCTGAAGGCCATGATTGCTTTCAGCCACTTGAGAAACTTCCGTGACATCTTTCAGACTAAAGGCATGGGTTCTTAAAACATCAAGATTTTTGCCAATGACCCCTCTTTCCTTTTTTGGGGGGGGAGGGGGTTGGTTCAGTTGAAAAAGTGAAATTGCAGCAAGCCTTTTAGAGAGAAACCTTTATGGAAATCTCTTAGGGGAAAGTTATTGTCTTTGTAGACCAGCTGGAATCACAGCAGATCAGGATCAGGGAGCACTCAGTGTTGCCGAGTCCCTTTTCTGTGCCCCCTAAAGGCAGGGGACATTGGGGTTTGCAATGGAAGAGACGTGGGCCTCTTCCAGCAACCGTGGTAGGCACCTAGACATCAGCGCTGGCCTGCCTGATCTCTGAGAGTCTGCCCCAGGATGTGTCAAAGTGACCTAGGAGATTATGTACCTAGGAGTCAGTGGAGAGACCCTGGAGATGCTTTTTAACCATTTGGGTAGCCAACTGCTTTGTGCAGGGAATAGGGAGTGCTAAGTGTCCCTGTGGGGTGGCTCAGAAAGCCTAGTCAATACAAACCTCTAATATACCAGGATGCATCTGGGCTCTGGCCCCTCTCAGGAACGGAGGTACATGACCGGAGCTATCCATCAGGCATCTCCTTTCACTTGCAAGTCACAGCACCTGGACCCACTTCTGAGGATAGACGCATGGTCAGTTTATGGTGATAGGAGAGTCAGGATCCTCCCTCTGCCATCTGCGTGCCCAAGTGCCTATGGGTTCGACCAGTGGTTTTCAACCTGAGGTCATGGACACCTAGGGGTCCTCAGACGATGTTTAAGGGAAAGACGGTGACAATGAATCAGAAGTGTGTAAATACCCACACTTACACTTGAAAGGGGTCCGCACCTCCATTTGAAATTGTTTAGGGGTCTGCAAGTCAGCCCTGAACAGGTTGTAGAATAGGAGAAGTGAGAGCACGGTCTGCATCTCTGGTCTGAAGCTGAGCCACTGAGCAGACCAAGATGTGAATCATGGGGCCAAGAGGAGGACCAGATCCATAATCATTAGGTTACTGGGAAATAACCCAGCACTGTTCAGTGCTGTCAAGGCAAGCGAGTTGTGGTTTTTACTCTCTTCCTCATCATGCCCTGTCCTGGGACCTGGCTCCCTCTCCTGGGGCTCATCTGAATCCCTTTGAAGCACATGGGATGAGTTTGTCACTCAAGTGTGCGCGCCAGATCGCTGGAGAGCCTGCCAGTCCTAACCTGGGGCATCTGGTGGACTTAAGTGCATGTGAGGATTTTAAGATGAGGATTTGAGGCCAATCTGAATTGCTGCTTTAGTATAAGAGATTGAGCTCTTCCTTCGGTCCCATTTAAGCACTTTCTGAGACAATCTGGATCTCCCCAATGACAAGACAAGGTGGGCAGGGCCCTAAAGATATCATCAAGTCCAACCGCCTGCCTTCAGCATCCCTGAAGATGACAGGGTCATCCCTGTCTATGCTAGTCCTCCTGATGAAATGAGCTTCAGCCCATGAAAGTTTGTGCTTTCTCTCAATGTATCTTAGTCTATAAAAGTGCATATCTAAGTTGCCTTTTGATGGACTTTTAGACTAACCCACTAACTACCTCTTTGTACTGGACTAGGAATATGTTTGTCTAACCTGCTTTTAAGCTTCCAGTGAAGGAGATTTCCCCATCTCTTTAGATAACAGAGCTTGCTTTGTATCCTGGGGGTTACACTGGATAAGAAGCTGGATAGGATCCAGCAGTGCGCCCTTGTTGCCAAGCAGGCGACCGGCATCCTGGGCTGCATCGGTAGGAGCGTTGCAGGCAGATCGAGGGCAGTGATTCTTCCCCTTTATTGGGCACTGGGGAGGCCACATCTGGAGTCCTGTGTCCAGCTGTGGGCCCCACTACAGAAAGGATGTGGACACATTGGAGAGAGTCCAGTGGAGGGCGATGAAAATGGTTGTGGGGTAGGGGGACCGGACTGGTGAGGAGAGGCCGAGGGAAATGGGCTGACTGAGTCTGCAGAAGAGAAGACCGAGGGGGATTGAACAGCAGCCTCCACCTCCCTGCAGGGGGGCTGCACAGAGGATGGAGCTGGACTGTCTCAGTGGGGGCAGACGACAGAACAAGGAGCAATGGGCTCAAGCTGCAGCAGGGGAGGCTGAGGTTGGATATTAGGAAAACATTTCTCAGGTGGAGGGTAGTAAAGCACCGGAACAGGTTACCCGGAGAGGTGGGGGAGTCTCCATCCTTGGAGGGGTTTAAGTCCTGGGTAGACAAAGCCCTTGGCTGGGATGATGTACCTGGGACTGGTCCTGCTTTGAGCAGGGGGTTGGACTAGATGTGACCTCCCAAGGTCCCTTCCAACCCTCATTTTCTATGATGTTAAGCCCCTTTTTACTGCAGAATCAAAGCCAGTTAACTGTAAGAATATTCCTGAACAGAGGACGGAATGGGGAGAGAATGAAGAGCACAGACTTGTGTTGTATCCATCATGTAGGATACACTTTTTTATTTTGTTTATTATTTTGTTTATTCCTTGGTTATTCTTGTAATTAGAATGCCAATTTGGTGTCGTCCCCCCACCCCCACATCCCAATCATAAATAACTGCGTTCCAATCAGCTGAGAGGAGGCTGGCATACTAAGCAGTCTTAATTTCATACACAGGCTCCATAACAATGTTAATATGAAAACTTCATCACTGTTGCTGAGATGCATAACAAGCTTGAAATGAGCACATTTTAACACCCCCCCGCTTATAGATCCAATTTAAATTACAAGTGTTCTCGATAAAAACCGTGCAGACTACTTCCAATATTGTAACCAATTATTTCCAGTTTTGTAAGTGGAAAGTCTCCCCTCCCTTTACCAAGCTCTAGGTACAGTTTATGTGAGGGTCATCCTTTGAAATGAAAACCCTGTTTTCACGTGTGTTACCGAGTATGGTCACATCCAAACTGTACGTAAAGCACATGATGAACCTTTAAAGTATATTAATATGCACTTAGTGAATTTAGATATCGCTGTTGTGTTAATGGATTTAAGCTAAGGCCTTGACTAAACTTTCTCATAAGTTTCTGCTGCTATTGGTAATGAATAAAAGTGATGTTATAGTCATTACGCTCTAGAAATTATGTGAGAGGCATTTATGTGAGGGAAGGGTGCCTGTGCCCAAAATCTTACAAAGAACAATTTTTCAACTATTCAGTTGGTCTAATAAAAGATATCACATTTACCCAGATACCCTTGTCTGCCTGTGTGAAAGGCAAGACTTTCTTAGGGTGGCATCTTTTTATTAGACCAACTATGTAGTTGGGATATAGTTAGGCAAATTTTTGGATGCAAGTGCCTAGCTCATCTGGTAAGACCTAAGGAAAAATGTTTTGCATTGGAAAGCTTGTCTAACTATTCCAACTATATAGTTGGTCCAATACAAGAGATCGCCCTAAGAAATCCTTGCCTCTTGCCTTGATAATGAGATCACAACTCCTGATGAACTCCCGAAGCGGTTGGTGAGAAGTGCTGTGTACGTCAAACTGTGGAAGAGGTAACTTTTCAGGGAGCAGCACTCAGCAGGTGAGCTGGGGGGAGATGAGGAATCTCCCCTTTCTGGGATCAAATCTGGTATTAGGTTTTGTCCACACAACAAAGCACCATCCTCTGAGTCACCAGGGTTGGCACAGTCCTGCCAGGGAGAGCCCTGGCATGGGCACAGCTCTGCTGACTGGAGAAGGGGCTGGTGTCTAGCTCCATGTGACAGAGGGGGTGTGATCTTGCTGGAAGAGAGGGGGTTTTGCTCTCCACAAAGGGGCTTTGAGGGTGACTTGCAGAAGAGGAGCTCCACTTTCAAAGTGACCCAGCGTAGCCCATGCCCTAAGCTCCTGCTGTGTAGGGACACTGGTCTAATCCTGCGGGCAGAAAAACTTCTTCTGGCAGCAGAGCTGTGTCTATGCTAGGGCACTGCCACTGTTGTTAAAGGAGAAGCCACCCCATCAGGTAGACTAAACCTCATCAGCACCTTCCAAGAGCCATGCAAAGCAACAGGTCCTCAAGGGCCCTGAGAACAAAGGCAACTTACTGCGATTTCCAGCTCTTCTGCCCAGCAACAAGCTTCCTCCAAGATTTACCTGGGAACAGCTGGTAGCACGTGGATAAATCCTTCACCCACATGCCCTCAAGGACCATGAGGGAGGAACCTTATCTGAGTATGGGACTCCCTTATCCCCCCTCTCTTTCTCTGAAGGCACTGGATTAAGTTCCTCACTGATACAATCCCTGTGAGCTATCTCCTATGGTGCAGACACATGACCCCCCCTTAAACCAGGGTCATTTATATCTATTTGAACACCAATATTAGTTACCCCAGTGCCTGGAGCAAGCAGGAAACTGGTTCTCATGAGGCAAGTGGTGACAGGGGAATCAATAGCGGCCTATTTGCCTGTGGGCATAGGGTCCACCCTATAGACTACAGCTGTGGACACACAACCCTAGTTCACACTGGGCACGTCTACATGTGCATTCATGTGCCATAATTATGGTGCATCAAGTTTAGTACCTGTAATACCAGGCACGAACTTAATGCACCATAATTGGCACAACTGAACAGTAGTGCCAGCACATATCTTTTAGATGATGCTAATGAGCAGTAGACTAACTCTATTGTGCATTAGCATGCCCTTTGCTGTGACGTGTTAATGTGCAGTAGAATTAGTCTACTGAATTTTTAGCATCTTGTGTAGACGTGCTCAGTGATGTAGATTAAACCTTGACTTTCTGAGGTGGGGACTGGATCCTGCAGTGGAGTGATTTAGCGCTGTGTGGGGCTGTGTCCACTTCATAATAGCACTGGTGTTCAAGTGCAGTGGGTCTGCTATCCTACTTTTAATGTATTATTTTGCAAAGGGAGGAACTCAGAAGGCCATACGGTGGCAGCCGCTCAAGTGATACCCAGTGAGGATCTTGGTATAAGGTAACTTTTCATGGATTTAGGGCTTGTCTACATGGGGGATGATTCAGGGTATTATCCCTCATTCCATCCCTGATTGGAAGCCCCTGCTCCAAACCAATGCTGCTTTCCTCCAAATGAGCTTAGTCATTTCACTTTAGAAGTGGATTAAGCAGATTCAGAGCAGAATTCACACAAGGAGTTAAAACAGGAGTGGGTATAGCACATAGAGTCTGCATCCTGTCTTAATCCAAATGAACTTTCCTTGGGTAGATAAGCCCATAGTAACTGATTTACTGGAGGCTGATCTATGCAGGGTCTTTCATTGCTCCAACTCTCCTGGCGTAATTAAAATTAGGATTTCTACAGGGTTTAAAAATAGCTTGAAGCAGGAGGAAAGGGGTGGAGGGGGGAATTGTGCTGTGCTTTCACTTTAACCCCTGGATGTCTTTCTGTGACCAGGTAAGGATGCTCTTTACTGTAGGGAGCCAATAGGTTGGCTAAATGCAGCTGGGGTGATCACTTCTGCATCCCAACAGCTGTTGGAGGAAGGGGAGAGTAATGCCTCCCAGAATGCATTGCTCTTTATGATGCTGAGGTTGTTCAATATTCTCCTGGTACCTCTTCCCTCACAGTGGTACTATGGCTCATGCTTCTGTCCTAATTCTTTTGGCTTTTAATCATCCAAAGAGTGACGCTCTGGACCTGCCTTCCAACAGCAATTGTAGGGACCACACACCATCACAGCTTTCAAGATGCACCCTGATAAAATAAGAACTTGCTCCTAGTCTCCTGTCCCTAGCAGACACCAGAATGGCAATTGGATTGGGACAAATATATTAAAGACAAGGTCAACAAGTGACTCAATCACAGTTTGTGAACTCCAGTGTGAGCCACACAAGTTAGATAATAAGCTCTTCAGTCTGTCAGATGAAGAACAAGCTCCAGTGGCTGGATGTGGAACTAGACAAATTCAGACTGAAAGTGGCCAGATTTATTTCTAATCAGCGAGTGATTTCATTTGGAACAGGTCACCAACGGCAGGGATGGATTCGCCATCACTGGTATTCTTGTAAATCAGGATGAGAGTTTTGGGGGAAAAAACCTGCTCTAGGTCTAATAAGAGCTAATTTGGCTTAGTGTGGTGCCATTTGTTTTGTAGGACATTGGATGATATAGTCACGATGATGACCTTTAGCTTTGTAACCTCTGAATCTCTGCAAATGCATGTTGATTGCTCCCTTTTGGAAGTCTGTTCTGTGGTCTAGGACTACAGGAATTGGTGTTCATCATAGACTGCTAAGGCTAGAAGGATTCAACTTCATCCCTCCCCATTCCCCTTTCTGATCTCCTCTATAACAGATGACAGATGGGTTTGGTGATTCTAGTATTTTACCCACTTCCTAAATTGGCTGTGTAGCGGGTGCAGGGATCCCACCTAGGTAGAACAGCTGGGTATTCGTATCCCACCGCTACCACCATGTGTGGTGGGCCAGTAGGGGGCACTCCTGCATTGAGCCGCCCACCTCCCTGTGCCTGACCACCTTCCAGACTCCGAATGCCTCCCTAGGGGCGCCTTATGCTCGGCCGACCCCTCTCCCAGAGCACACTCGCTAGCCTGGGGGTAACGTGCCGCCCCCACCCCAAGAAGGGACTCTCTCAGCCCTGTGTCCTCGGGGAAACACAGGCCTAATGTCCTACGGGTACGCCACCCAGTACAGGCACTCGGGACACTTCCCCAAGCAGGGGGCAAAAAGTAAAGTCTCCCTTAGTCCGCAGACCTAAGGGGTGTCTCTGGCATAATTTAGACCCACCCCTCAATAAGTCTCCCACACCAGTCAAAAAGGAGAACTTTATTGATTACAGGGGTAGGGCAAACTAGGGTACAGGGTTGAGCAATATCTTAGAAATCCTAGAGAGCAAACAGTGTGGCTGAGGTAGCCTTTTGATTACGCATCTGTGTTACTGCCAGCTAGATATCTAATGCGATTGAGTAGCTTACTCACAAGCATCTTCCAGAGTTCTCCAGTTTCCCCTCTGGAGTCGTGGGGTGAGAGAGAGAGCTGGGTCCAGATGGCAAGGCTCCTCTGTCTCCCCCGCTTTGCTGCTGCTTCACCTCATGGCCGAAGAGAGAAGAGCGAGCCTCCTCCCCCTCCCAACCTATATAGCCCCTGTGACCTCATTCACCTGGGCCAGTGGAGGTCAGCCCCAGTTGGCTGTCAGCCAACCAATTCGAAATACATCACCTGTTACCAGGCAGATTCCAGCTCCCCAGGTAGAAACCCCCCACCCAGGTAATTGATGCAAGTCACGAAGGCAGAGGGAGCAGGCTCCCCCCTCCCTCAGGACTGCAGCCAGTTCAAGTTACCTAAATAGACAGGTCAAGGGTGTGGTCCCCTCTGTGCTGGCCCACCCTAATCAAATGGTTGCTGCTCAGAGATTTTAGTCACAGTGTCACAGGGCAGAGGTTTTGGGGAGAAACAAGGTGGCTTTCCGCCACAGGCTGAATTAGTATGTACATATTAGACTGACACTGAGTCTTGAATACAAGACTCCAAGGTGGGGAGAATCTTCCGCAGGCCTTGTTTTTCACACTGAATGATGGATGTTTCTTCTTATTTCTAGTTTGAACTTTGCTGACTCCAGCCTCCTGCCATTGGATCTTCATTGAAGCAAGCGACTGGCACCGCTCATCTAGTACCTTGCCTCTGACAGGAGCAGGTGACAGAGGCTTCAGGAGAAGGTAGAAGACATCTCTCTCCCTCCTTTAGTGCCAACTGTGAATAACCTTCCCCCAGAGGGGAATTTTCTTCCTGACCCTGGTCAGATAACCCCCTAAACCAAAATGATATAGGGTATGGACACACAGAGCACTCAAAATGTTTAAATGAGGCTTCAACTTGTGGCACAAGTCTGTTAAGCTGATATAATGCCACCTCAAATGGTTAAAAATTGTATCTGGAAATTCAGGTACTATTTTGTACTGGTTCACAGGGTTAGGTGTGGACACACATATACACACCACGATTTTTGCCCTTTCATTCGCTACAACTGCGTGTCTGTTTGCACTGACTTGGTGATTGATGTTGGTCAGTCCTCCAGCCATTCCACACTGCCTTGCCCCTTCTCCTCTCCACACTGCTGCAATTGGGATCTCTACTTATAGCCAGAAATCAGCTATCCACTGCCCTTCCCCTTCCTTCCTTTGCTTGTCAGTTTTTGTCAATGAGTTCCCTTGCACTGCTTGGTCAATACAAATCATCCACATAACAACCAGCTGTGTCCTTACTCCATGGTTGATTGTGGACTTCAGCCTCTAGGAACCAACAAACTTGGCCCAGGCACTGCTCCCCTCCCTGCCTTCCAGAGAGCCCAAGTCAGGTAAGGACACTTCAGTAGCCTGCAGTTGTCTGATGTTTGTAATGTATTGAACTCATATTTAGGAGAGAAGGGAAAGCAGAAAAGTGAAAATGCCTTCAGTCAGGTCACCCACTACTGGAAGCCCCCAAATGCGGGTGTAAGTGTTTTCTCCTCTTCACCTCTTCACCCCACTTGGGGGAGGAGATAGGCTGGGCTCGGCTGTATGCTAGTTCCCACCTCCTAGTGTCCAAGCTACAGAGCTTGACACAATTGTTAACTGGTTCCCAATGAGTGACATCTGAGAGTGGTTCGATTGTTGTGTGTCTGTGTCCTATAGGTGTCCCATCTAGGTTTTATTGTTAATCTAACTCAAGCAGTGTTGAAGTGATGTTGCAGCTGTGATAGTCCAAGAAATATGCAAGAGGCAAGAATTGTGGGTGGTATCTCTTTTTGGACAAACTGTATGGTTGGATACATGAGCTGAGTACATGGGGGCCTGAGGGCCCTGGCCCCTCTTGGGAAGGGGGCTGTCACCTGAAATGTGTAAAACTTTCCACATGGCTGACATCTTCACCCCCATCCCTAGAAAAAATAAAAGCCGGAGTCTGTGGTTGGATAAACCAATGGTACTCAATGCTTTGGTCTTGTGGGCCACATGAGTGGCATGGGGTTGGTCTGCAGGCTGGATCAGGCTTGTGTGGCCTTGGATGGCCTTTGTGTGCCTGTTTTGGACTCTGAGGTCCCATGCCTCCCTGCAGGATAGGGTCCCACACCACCCGCATATCCAATCTAGCACTCAGAGCCATGTTTTGTGAGGCTCCCTGGGGACCCATAGGATGCCCCATGGGCCAGATGACAGTGGTGGGACCACATCTGGCCCATGGGCTGGGCATTAGGCACCCCTGGAATAGACTTAGAGAAGCTTTCAAATGCAATGCATCCTTCTTTGGGTGTTATTCAGGCTGTTCTCATTTTCCATACACCTTTTCAATCTCTAATCAAAATAAGGTTTCTTGATACCGAAGCTGCCATTTTACCTTAACATTGTAAGGAAAAAACATTACTGGAGTAATTTCAAACTTTCAGGAATGCTTCAGACTTGGCTCTCTGATTTTCTGTGAGGCATACCAGCTGACTTCAACAGCCCAAGCCCCCAAACCTACTGAATGTCAATTAAAGGACTTTGGAAAAGAGAGATCCATAAGAAGTAGTAACAACCTGAAATCGCTCTGCAGATCTCATGCCCAGCACTCTAATCCCCTTCATGTTTGGCTGCTTATAAAGAAGAAATTCAATCACTTTTATCATTTTAAAGTGGTGTCGTACCATGGAGAGTGATTTTTATTTAAATGCTGAAGTGCCTCCAATAGCCTTATAAGTGCTACATTTTAAGGCATTGAATGATTAAGCACCAGACTCTTTGCATAATGGCCACTGATATACTGACCCAATTTAAAAATATATATATCACTCAAATAAAATACAAGCGGGCATTGAAAGGCAAGGCAGCATGGATGCACCTCATAAAAAAAAACAAATCCAGATCTTGCCATATAAATTTTAGCCAAGAGCATTTGTTTAATCTTGTCAGGTAAGGCAAGGGCATGGGTAGGTGGGGGAACTAGAGGTGACCAAGCAGCTTGGGTGAAAGATAGCACTTTTGTTGGCAAAGCAGCATGGCTATAAGTTCTTCATGCCAGGGGATGTCTCTGCTCTGTGTTTGTACAGGACTTAGAGCAATGGAGGTTGATCCATCACTGGGCCTCCTTTGCTTGACTGCAATATAGCACTTACTGGTGATAATTAATAGCAAAAACAACCTGGAACTGGATATCTAGAGCCCTTGATCTGTAATAATAAAATCATGGACATCTAGACACAACTCTCAAATTGTCAGGGAATATTTGTACAGTGAGACAAATACTGTTATTTCCATTTTATAGGTGGGATGTGTGTAACTGCCAAGCCATGCACTAAGATCCTCACTGGCCATGTGCTGTTCCTGTAGCCCACCACTGAACTTAGTCAGTGGCAGTTATTGGCAATATGTAATATGGTGTGTGTTATGCCACAGCTACCGTCAGGGCTGTTGCAAAGACCCCAATGGTGGAAGCTGGCCCTGCTGTTAGGACCTAGAGGCCTTCAGGCTTGGGTTTGACCTTTGTGCTTAGCTCAAGCTCCATGCTTAGCTTGAATTATGGTTAAGACATGCACCCAGTGAAAGAAGCACATGGAAAAATACTGTCCCTGACTTAAAATGAATCGGGAAGTTGGCTAATTAAACTGAATAAATAGAGTCTGGGCAAAAGAGGAAGAGTCAGAAAAAACCTACTCTCGCCTCAGAATGAAAAGATTACCTTATAATTGAAAATTCCAGTTAAAGGTAACCATATTTAGCAAACAGATGCAAGCTTATTAATAGGCATTAGGAGGAAGGTGTATGCTAATTTTGCGTATTAAGAAATGCAAGCTATCTGGTATATAAAGAGAAGTGAGAGAGTGTACCCTTTGGAGCACTTCTCAAGAAAGTCTGAAGAGATTCTGTCACCAATCCAAGATCCTGTCTTGACATCAGACCCAAGAACCAGGAGCCCCAGACAAGACTTCATGGCCTGATCAATCAGTGAAGTCACATTTAGAACGTTACCAGGTAGTGAACATCTGCTTTGACTAGCTACAAACCTAAAATTTTTAATTGCTAACACTGCTTAAGTTCTAATTAGAGTTGTATCTGTCAGGGTTCAAGAAACTAGCCTTCAGTTTAGGGCAACCATAGCTTAGTCTTCTTGCCTGGTGTAAGACACATTATAGCATCATACAGATGCAACACTGCACAGACCTCGTCCTGTCTGGAACCCAATCTGTAAGGCCCACTGATGGCATGGCAGGTTGAAGCCAGCTAGATACAGGTAGGGTGCAGACAGGCCAAGACCCCCCATTTCCCAAAGTAGGATCTACACTGGAGCGTCTCAACCTAGGGATATCCAACTTGGAGATACCTGGGGGCATGACTTATGAGGAAAGGTTGAAAGAACTCGGGTTATTTAATTTGGAGAAGCAGATGTTCACTATCTCATAATGTTGTGAATGTGACTTCAAGTGAACTCTTGTCTGGGCGCCCTGGTTCTTGGGGGGGAGAGGCGTTGATAAGTCTTCAATCACCCTCAGGTATTGCAAGAGAGGATGGGGATGTCCTGGAGGGGACAGGACTGGGAGCAATGACCTCAAGTTGCAGTAAAGGAAATCTAGGTTAGAGATTAGGAAGAAGTTTCTAACTATGAGGGTGCTCAGGTACTGGAGCAGGCTGCCTAGAGAAGCTGTGGACTCTCCATGTGTGGATGTTTTCAGGATCAAGTTGGAGAGACACTGGCTGGGACAGATCCTGCCTTGAACAGGGGGCTGGACTGGGTGACCTTGTGAGGTCCCTTCCAGCCCTACTTTCCTATGTTTCTTTGAACATGAGCCCTCCTCACCCCCTTGACTAGAGGACTTTTCTGTGAGGATTCAACCAGAGCCTCTGTTCTAAGAGTGGATTCTTCCACAAAAAGGGCCTAAGCACCTCTTTTATGAAAGACTCATCTAAGTTGACAAGTCTGCAAGAAACATTAATTGGGCATTTAGAGTTCAAAATAGCCAACAGGGTCAAAACTGACTCTTAATTGGCTACTTCATCCTTCTCATCATTCAGTAACTGTGAGTATCTGGGAAGTCTAAATAGACATTCAGACTCCTGGTTGATGGCATTTGTTTGTGTATTAAGATATAATACAGTTAATGGGGGGAACATGAGAAGGTTGCCATCATCCCCACCCCAGCTGGACAATGTTGAGCATGGTTCATACTGACCAAGGTAGATGTAACTATTTACTACACAAATTGAATTATATTAAAGACCCCAAGTACAACTGTGGCCAGATCCAAAATATTTACCATTGTATGCAGTTCATAATTTTAATGGTTGGGTTGAAGCCCAGCACCAAGCTACCGACAATGCTTTGCAATGGATACCAAGTCCAAAATGATCATTGTAGCCTTATTCCTCAGTGCCAGTATCTGTATGTCGTTCTATCATTTGGTTGCTGGATTCCATACCAATAAATACATTGACCACTGAGAAATGTTAGCTGACATGTTTTGGTTTGGGTTACCAGTCTTCCAGCACTTCCACATTTGGTGAACTTTTACCAAAACTCCTCTTTCTGACAGGAGAAACGTACCAAAAGCTTGTTTTTCATGGTGGTTGCAGCTCTACGTTTTCTACATGTTACTCCAACCACCACTCCCTCTACAGCAAAGGCAGCCCCAAGGTCGCAGCAATCCAGCCTGGCTCCAAACGTCTCTGTAGTTCAAGTCCACATCTTGAAGGGCATCTTGAACCTTCCTGAGCATAGTCAGGGCTTAGATCTGGACTTTCTGGGTAGCTGTTTTGGATGACTGAGTTACGTGGCTGAGCCTTCTGTCTGTTCCCGTCTGCCAGCTCTGCAGCAATAATGGGATAACAGCAGCCTTGCCCCTCATTTCGATTGTAGTCTGGTATTTGGCCATAACCTCTTGGCTTGCATTGGCAGCACCTGGGTTTCCAGGTGGTCTCCCATCCGTGTACTGGCTAGGCTCTGAGCTTGTACAGTCAGTCTGGCATGGCTGCTCTACCACCTGCTGCCACTTCACTTATACACATGGATATGGTGGTCCTTGATTCTCTGCATTAAGATGACTTTGCATCACCTTGAAAATGCAGGGTGTCTTGCTAGTCTATGTAGAGCTGGGGTACTAGTCTTGCGCTGACTACATGGGATACATCACAACCCCCCAAGGTTGAGATGAAACACGGTGTGCTCATCTACACATTGCCCTAGAGCAATGTGGTGATCACACAGGTCTACACATCACTATACCAGGGAAATGTAAGCATGCGCCACCTGTACAGCACAATATGGGCATTTACTGTGCTGTATTTGGAAGTACTAAAGCATGGCACAGTAACAATGTCACCATATGGCAATACGTAGATGCACCCAGTATGTAGCACCACACTACTACTAAATCTTCCTCCCTGGGACACCACTGGTCTATGCACATCCTGATGATGCTCCCAGGCATAACATCTGCATGGTGTTGACATGCCCTGGTGTTAGCTACAGCAGTCCTGGTCTTGCTCTGAAACCAGGGAGCCTACAGCATAGACTCCAGCCTGGTGAGAGCAAGGTTGTTTCAAGAGACTTGAAACTCTCCCATTGAGGGGCAGGGTAAGCGGGTGACAGAGCACTTGGGCACACTGTGCCATGTGGGCTCCCAAGGGAAGCCAAATTTAAATTTACCCCCAATAGTCAAGTTCCTGATCCATATTGCAAACAGTGCTGTTTGCTGGCTGCTGAAGGCCACATACTGGACTCCTAACAAGCAATCGTTGGAGCAGAGACCGGTGAGACAGCATTACTGGACGTGCAAACTCATTCACCATTGACCCTGTAATTGAAGCTTGCTGGGTAGGAGATGGGAGATCTTCCAGTGTTTACCTGGGAGATCTGCTGCCCATGGGAAGGTTAATTGAGGTGGGGAGATGCAGTCAGATGTCTCAGTCCCCACATCTGGTGCAGAACTGGACTGAGGGTGATGTGAAATTTATCTGCAATGACAGCTAAGCAGAAGAGGGTGCTTTTTACATTTTTACCCCAGGGAACATCCATTTTGGCATCAAAGAATGAGAAGTGCCAAGCAAATAGGGAAGAGTGATCATTAGGCTCATAAATTTCATGACAGATAACCAGTGCATGTGAAAGCCAGCTTGTAGGCAATGCTCGTACTGGTACGTGCCCAAAAGTAGAGCAGTGCCTCTGTAGGATGGGCACAGCAGAGGAACAGAGCCTTTTATTTCTTTTGCTTTATGCCGCTGCTTGATGCTAAGAGTTATGATGTGACTGGTGGGTAAAGAAACAGCTGAAGAGTTGGGACTCCTTGGTTTCCATTCTTGATTCTGTCATTGGTTTGCTGTGCAACCTCAGGCAATGGTTTTATTACAAGTGTTGGGTATGGGGACCCGGACTTGGTTCATTGAGGCATTGAGTGCTGGAGGACAACAGAGATCATCCAATATGGTCCTATGCTTTCTCTGCCTTGGCTCACCTAAAGCTTAAATACCAAACCAGGATATGAAAATCGTACAACTTGAAGGGTGATATTTTTCAGGGGGGATATAGGATCCCCATTGTGTTGTCTGTTTTTGTCTAGGTGGGAGCAAGAGTTAGGGGATTAATTCTTAGAATCATAGAAAAGGAGGGTGGAAGGGACCCCAAGAGGTCACATCTAGTCCAACCCCTGCTCCAAGCAGGACCAGCACCAACTACATCATCCCAGCCAGGGCTTTTTCCACCTGGGTCTTAAACACCTGCAAGGACGGGGATGCCATCACCACTCTGGGCAACCCCTGCTCTACCATTGCAGATGAAATCTGATGCAGGCAGCAAGGTACGGTAGGTTTTGTTTGCTATTTGGGGGTTCAAGGATGGGGAAACTCCTCCTCTCCTTGGCTTTGGCAAGCAATGCTGTCTTCCTTCATAGCCGACCTGGAGAGTGTGGCTTTCCTGTTCCAGTATGAGACTTCTGCCCTAATGGAGTCTACACTCATCTGACCGTCATTGGATTGGGTATATGGGAAGCAGCTTTGCTAAAAATCAGTGGAGCTGCTCAGGTGTAAGACCAAGTGGAAGAGAAGCATCTTGTTTGAGGCTTGCAGAAACAAGGCCCTCCTGCCCAGATCATTTTTGAGGGGTCCCATAATCTCTTGGTGACCTTAACCAGCTCCCAGCTCTTTAAAAGAAAGGCAGGAGGCTATTAGAAAGTCATGGTTTCTTCCAACCCTCACCAAGTCAGGTGCATGGCTTTGTCTGAGAATCATGCCAGAACTATGAAAGCATGCCATGCTATGATGAGCGATCCTCGGATGTGGGTTTTTGAGGCTCAGAGCAGCAGCTATTGGCTGCAGATGTATGCTCTGTGCTGCTTGGTGCAACTCTCACACCCAGGATTGAGTATTCCTAGCCTAAAAACAAATCCGGGGCCTCCTAGTGCTTTGCAAGGGAATCACTAGGGCATCGTGGCCACTTGGACGTGCATGGTCACAGTGGAGGGAGAACTCATCTTCTCCAGCTCTCACCGGTATTTGCCACCTGAGAAGCTGCACAGTGTACTGGATGGAGCATCGGCCACCAGAAGACCTGGCATCTGTTCACCTCTGTGCCATGCATGCCAAGGCACAATGCATTCCTATATGTGCCTCTACTTCACCTCCTTATTTTATGCATCTGGTTAGCTTGCAAGCTCTTCAGGCCAAGGACTGTGTTGGTACCATGTCCGACTGCACAGTGGGGCCCTGGCACTGGGTCAGGTGCTTCTTATTAAAAAAATAAGAACTTAAAGAGAATCTCAGTTAGCTGTCTGGGGTCTATGACTGCTGCTGAGCAGTTCCAGTTTCAGCTCTTAGTTGCTGGAGGAGAGTCACGGTGACAAAAGAAGGGTACAGCTGAGGCCCTGTATTTGATATGCTACTTAAAGACAAATAGCTGCTGTAGGTCTTTCATCTGGGATGTTTCCAGTGGCCAATATTCTTGCTATATCACATATAACCTCATCCTCTTCCTCTTCCTCATCCTCCTACATGAGCTCCCTTCCCAATCAGTTCCTCATATCTGTTATAATTCCCCTCAGCCCTCCCGCGAGCATATTATAGTCGTTTTCGGGAGCTCTGCAAACGTTACTGTAAAAGGAAGAGATTAATTGAATAATAATGAAATGATTAAAATTTAAAGTCTAATTTTCTGCTTCTCATCCATCCAAGCCAGTGCATTTCATTATCCAGGACTCTCTAATGAGGGCAGCCGGCACATTGAAAGAGGAGTGCATTTATCTGTTGTACGTGGACCACGGCCTGTCGCTGGGGGAGGGGACCCCGCTTTGCTTTCCGATGAGCTCTTATGTGTATCAGGATTAGAGGGGTCTATTGAATCCCAGAGATTCCTGGGTGGAGGATCTTGCTCCTTTGCTCAGAGTCAGCCTGGTGCCATATTGGGGGTCAGGAAGGTATTTTACCCTATGCTCAGATTGGTATGGACTTGGGGGGTGGTCAAGAAGCATGACTTTTTCCTTGCATCTCTCAGCATATTTCAACAACCTTTGCAGCAGAGGGATGTTGGCCACCATGAGCCCTTTGCTTTACCTGTGGCAGATTTGGGTGTGATGTCCTGTGGTTGTGTTAGGATTGATTACGCAGTTTTGCTAATAGATTAGTTTTTGGATTGTACAGGATGGTTTGAATAGGGATGATCCTGCCTCAGGAAGGGGGTTGGACTAGATGGCTTCTGGAAGTCCCATCTAGCCTGACTTGCACAGTTTTCGGAGGAGGAAGAGAGGGGAGGTGTGAGGGCAGTACAAGATATGATAAAATAGTATGGATCAGGGATCAGCAAACTTTTTCTAGATTCAACCTCTTCATGGGCCAGATCTGGTCCATGGACCATAGGAGGCCAGTCCCTGGTGCAGATGATCACAGAAGCACTGAAAAAAAAGAAGCTAGAGTAATGCAATCTGGGGAATCTTTATCATTATTATTATTTAATGGCTCTGCATTTAAAATACATGGTGATGATGATAATGCCTTGTGTGTTTGAAAATTGGGCCCTTCTTTAAATGGCTAAATATGGATCTAGGTGCCTCACTTCAGGGACTCGCATTGGGGAAAGTGAGTCATTACAAACAATACGCCCCTCATCGGCAATGAAATTGCACAATGGAAAAGATCAAACATTTTCCCTGGGAAAATGGCTCACATTTTAAGCTGCTGATTTCAGAAATAATAAAGTAAGTTACAGGATGCAGGGATTAAGGAAGAGACATTGACCCCCAAATGAGCAGACTCTAATTAGACCCTGGGGGTGATTAGAGTTTGCAAATCTCATTGAGACCCTCCCATGACAGATATTTTGCAGAAGCATAAAGCAGATGCAGGGGATGGATCCTGGTCTTGCTGGAGTCAAAGGGGTTCTGTGCAGTTCAGGGTATGCCAGTATGGAGTTGGGTAGGGAGAAACATCTTGGGAAATAGCGTATTCCTAGTGTGTGAAATGCCTTGCTAATGAAAATATAGTTAGACAATATTACCTGGCACAAAGGAAAGTTGCCTCTGCAACGTGCTCTTCCTTTCAGAGATATAGGCATAACCCTTGGTTTGTCCACTCAATAGTTGGTTGGGAGGATGTCTCTAGTATCCTCTAGCTCACAGCATGAAGTTTCAGGGCAGTTGCATTCCCTATGCTGGCTTCTTGACATGAGGAAGGTAAATAGCCCCATTAATATGAAATCAGGCAGACAGCAGGGTAGAGATGCACATGATAGCCTTATTCATTCAGAGACGTGTGCCTGGGGTTCCTTAACTAGGGGGCTCACCAGAGTTTTGATCATTATCAGAATTAAGCAGAGAAATCACTCCATTAACTAGGGATGGCCTAGGGATGCACCACCATGCATACAATGAACTCCTTGTGTAACTTCCTCCAGCGGCACAATGACTTGGGCTGCTAAACAGCAATTACGGGGAAATGAGTTTCCGCTGGAACAAATGTCGCTGTGTGAGATGTTAGGTGATCCGCCCAGGCACCTGTTGTTAAAATGTACCATCAGGTTTTCCTGTTTCACTAAAACAGGGAAATGGTTACTTTACCAAACACATGCTCCCCGCAACGTGTGTGAACACCCCCACAAATGCACACAGCTCTGCTGCCCGCCTGTACCTGCCAGCCTCCGGTTCTAAATTACCTTTGTTGTGTTGAATCCCTTGAGCTAGCCATTAACCAGGTGGGACTCTCATCCCACAACCCACTACTGAGCTCCTTTTAAGTGCTTTGTGAAGATAAATGCACTGGAAGTTGCCTTTTAAGGTGAATTTAAAAAAAGGCTTTCCACACGGTTATAATGATCAGCAGGCCTTTTGTGTGTGTGTGTGTGTGTGTGTGTGTGTGTGTTGGGGGTTTTTTTGTATGTAGTCCTTTCATACAGTCGAATTGAAACAAAATAATGGTCATAAAAGAGCATAAACCCAAAAAGACAAAAATGAAAACCAAAGAGTATAATTTTCTAGGTACCAAGAATTAATGCCCAGCTCAGCCTTGCACAGCTGGGATGGAAGGAGTGGTAGCAGGAATTTCATCTGTGTGAAGTGATGGAAACCCTGGACATTTTGGAGGAGTGGGGGGGTGGGAATGGATCCAGTTAGAGTGCAGGGGAAAAGGCTAAATTAGAAGAAGAATGGGTTGCTCTGGCTCAGGGACTCTTGCTATTGCAATTGATTTTTGTGGAAGATAAACTATCAGGATGGCAGCAAGATAAAACCCCTAGGAGAGGCTCAGAGCCTCTATCTGAACTTTAGACCCTTTTTAAGGTGTTGCACGCCAGTATATGGTAGTACTCTGCATGGCCAGGGTCTTTGTTAAGGCCATTGATGTTGGGCATCTAATAAAGGGAATTTGGGTTGAATGTCCTATCCTTTGTCTCTCTCTAGGTTCCTGATGCTGTGTAGAAGGTACAACCATTAGATAGTGTGACAGTCACCTCCAAATCATAGCATCCAAAACCACTAATCACTTATGAAAACCATGGATGGATTGTACAAACTTCTTTGCCATCATGCGGTTGTAAGTCCTGCATAGACAGTAGTTTCCAGATGGTGGTTTGTGGTCTGTTTGTCCACAGGGTCATGATAAATCCATGGTTTACACCTGTTTCCATGCATGCATTCAAAAGTTGGATGCTAAATGTGCTTGATGGTCCATGAGAAACTGTGAGGGTTGACAGGGGTCCATAGGCTTGTAGGAGGTAAAACTGCACCCCCCTCCAGGTCCAATATGGACATCCCTGACTCAGAGGGACATGGGGCAGCCTTGCTCTCATCTGCTGGGTTGCACTGTGAAAGGTTGGCCTGGGGAGATCTCTGGTAGTGAAGTTTGCATCAAGACAGGAGCGACTGTCTGCATGGCCTGGACCCAGACCTATAGCTCCCGTAGGCCCAGAAAATGACTCAAGAGGGCAGCTGGTAGAGGGGTCTCTGTATTGACGTCAAGGCCTTTTTGGATCAGGTTGTGGGATCAGACCTGATCCTATGCAACTGCTATCCATATAGGCTGTACAGGAGGGACAGGACAGGGAGGAAAAGTGGGGGCATGGCACTCTACTTTAAGGAGGAATACACATCCTCATCAATTAATAAAGAATCAGAGGAAGGGCACTCTGAAGTGCTTTGGGTTAGATTACAGGGCAGTTGAGGGGAAAGAGACTTAATAGTGGGGGTCTACTACAGACCTCCCAACCAAGGGGAAGAGCTCGACCAAGAATTCTTAGCTCAGCTCACAGAGGTAGTGAAGTCTAAGGACATGGTCGTCATGGGGGACCTGAACTTCCCGGACATCTGCTGGGAAGAGCAGTCAGCCAGGTCTGAACACTCCCTCAGGTTCTTGGCCAGAGTGTAGGACCTCCATCTAACCCAGGAGGTGCACAGCCCCACCGGGGGGGATGCCTTGTTGGACCTGGTGCTGCCACGGGAGATGACCTGGTGCGGGGGCTGCGGGTGCTCGACCACCTGGGCGACAGCGATCACTGCCTGCTGGAATTCACCATCCAGCGCGAGGTGGCAAAGACCTGCAGCAAGGCAGCAGCCCTGGATTTCAGGGGAGCAAACTTCAATGAGCTAAGGAAAATAGTTGGGGAGGCACTGAGGTCCCAGAGGGGAGTGGAGCCAGGTGTCCAAGGAGAGTGGTTGCTTTTCAAGGAGACGATCCTCCAAGCCCAAAGAGAGGTAATCCCAACGAGGATCAAAGGGAGCAGGAGGGCACACAAGCCCCCATGGCTCACCAAAAGCATCCGGGAATGTCTCCTAGCTAAAAGGGAGGCGTATACCCAGTGGAAGAGGGGACATAACCAGGGATGACGATACTGCAGTTGCTCAGGGATGTAGGGGGGAGTCAGGAAGGCCAAGGCAGAGATGGGACTGGGACGAGCTTCCCGGATTAAGGACAACAAGAAGTGGACATTGGAGTCAGGAGTGGACTGGCCAAGTTC
>NW_017728886.1:268877961-268879090 GCF_001723895.1 Crocodylus porosus | reverse complement strand
GTCACAAACTCCTGCAAGACCGTTTCAGGCTGGACATAAGGAAGAATTTCTTTCCTGTCCGAGCCCCCGAGGTCTGGAACAGTCTGCCAGCGGAGGTGGTTCAAGCGCCTACATTGAACACCTTCAAGAGCAAACTGGATGCTTATCTTGCTGGGATCCTATGACCCCAGCTGACTTCCTGCCTTTTGGGCAGGTGGCTGGACTCGATGCTCTCCCAAGGTCCCTTCCAGCCCTGATGTCTATGAAATCTAAGAGAAGTGGTGCTGGCTTCTACCCTGGAGGGCTTTAAGAGGAAGTTAAATGCACATCTTGCTGGGGTTGTTTGACCCCAGTACTCTTTCCTGCCATGGCAGGGGGTCAGACTTGATGATCTACTCAGGTCCCTTCCGACCCTAGAAACTATGAAACTATGATCCAGTCCATGTGCATCTGTCACAGCACCCTGAGAGGTGTCAAACGGGTGACTGGCAATGCTGTTATGGATACAACACTTCTTTACTGACTAAACCCCTTTTATTCTGCTCTTCCACAACATGTTTTTGCTTTTCTTGGTCTATAAGGCTGTAGAGGGAAGGTGTTTGACTGACCCCACACCTATGAATTAGACACCTGGAGGAAGGTTGTACCCACATATTGCAGTTGTCATTAAGCCTTGTCCTATCTCTCTCTCTCTTTCCTCCATTTATTATTGCAGCTCCCCCAGAAGTTATGTATATTCTTTCCTGGACCAATGCAGCCCCCACTGTGGCCAGCTCCTCTAGGAGCCATCGCATTGCAAGTTATCAGCAAATATAAATGCATTAAGTGCCTGGAACATAGCCATGAAGGCACAGAAGCTAATGACATCATTTCATGCTGTACCATAAAGGGCTCAGATACCATGGTGATCGCCAGGGTTAGAACTAGAATAGGAACGTGCATTTAGCTCAGCATTTTAGGGACTTTTTTTTCATAGTTTTTCATAGATTTCATAGACATCAGGGCTGGAAGGAACCTCAGAAGATCCTTGAGTCCGGCCCCCTCCCAAAGGGCAGGGAGTCAGCTGGGGTCATAGGATCCCAGCAAGATAAGCATCCAATTTACTCTTGAAGGCGTTCAATGTAGGTGCTTGAACCACCTCCGCTGGCAG
>NW_017728886.1:268845183-268877861 GCF_001723895.1 Crocodylus porosus | reverse complement strand
GGTTGGCTTTTTCCTGGGCGTCAGTTGTCAGTTGCCCCATCTGGTTTAGCAGGGGTCCAACATTGCCCTTGCTTTTCCTTCGGCTCCCCACACATCTGAAAAAGGACTTTTTATTGTCCTTCATGCTCGAAGCTAGTTGGAGTTCAGTTGCAGCCTTGGCTTTCCTGGTTTGCTCCCTGCAGGACCGGACCAGTGCGGCGTAATCCTCCTTGGAGGTGAATCTCATCCTCCATCCTTTGTAGGCCTTTCTTTTTAGCCTCAGGAGGTCTTCTACGTCCCTGGAGAGCCAGGGGGATGCCGTGCCCTCTTGTTGCCTTTCCTCCAAATGGAATAGACTTAGCTTGTGCATTGAGGATTGCTCCCTTGAGGAGGACAGGAGAAGGCACACAAGGAGGCAATGTTGTGCAAGCATAGACATAGGACTTGTAATTTAAAGATGACCCCTAACTGAGTAGACTTAGCAAGTTAGGCATTGGGAGAGAGTCCCTTAGTTAAGTAGCTAGTTAATCAGAGAAACCCAGGGAGGGCAGAGGCTTGTCTACAGCTCCACAAATAAAAGTTATTGTTAGCTTTTCTCATTCACGTATGCCTATGCTTTTGAACCCACTGATCACTACACAAAGGGCACATACAGGTTCCTAAAGTCACAGCTGCTATCTGTCCTGTTCACTAGCTGCATCCTTGGGCAACCATCCCAAATCCCCCTACTTGCCTTTCATCCCTGCTTCTGCACTGTGTGTGCGCTCTAAGAGATATGGCGCCATGCATTGCCTTGAGGAAGAGAATAGGATGGTTAATTTAACATATTTCTCCTTGTTCTCATGGTCCCTGGATCAGAGATAGGGAAAGCCAGGGGAAGGGCTCGCTTCACAACTCGTTCATCTTAATGTTTCTCTTGAATTCGTGGCATGGTTGTGCAGTGGAGCAAGATGACGGCTCCACGTTTCCATCTGCCAAGAGCCATGCAGTGCTTCTGTCTGCCTGACCCCGCACATACAGCAACTTACTTTATCCATCTCTATATCTAATTTTCTATTCTCATAGCCAATCCATCCCTTCTTCCCATGTGCCTAACAAGGCCAGGTGATCACCCTTTGACTTAACCCATCCTAACCTAAAGAGGGAGGGCAGGAGGGGAATAATACTAACTCCTATGCCCATGTTGCACTGCACAACTCCAAAATCTGTTGCAGAAATACTCCTAGTTCCCATCAATATAAAAAAAAACCACAAAAAACCTTGGTGCCTGGACCCTCAGGATCCCCAAGACTTGGGGAAAAGCAGAGTTATCCAGTTCCTGCTCTCTGCTGAGAAACGATGGATGGTGAGTGAAGCACACTGTTGCTGGGAACTGCCAGGCCCTGCTGAACAAACCTCCGGCTCAAAGCTAATAATAGACCAGAGAGAGCATGTGAGAATAATTAAGGGGAAAGATTTAGAGAGGTTGGGATCTAATAGACAGCCTGGAAGTGATAAAGGAATTATCCAGCTGTAACAAGCAGGCTGGTCCCTCAGGAGCCCGGTGGAACATAATAAGAAGCTAGTTACTGGAGGAAAAAAAGCAGAAGGTGGAGTTTTTTATATCTGAAATATTTACACTATCTTATTACATGTCAGCTTCCTTATAACCTCATGGAAATATGCCTGAAACACACAGGGCAGCATAATAGAGATAGGTAACAGTGGGAAGACTCCCGTAAAGCGCCCTCCTCCATTGGCCATGAGCAAAGTGAACACAAAAGCATGATTGTAGATATGGCTTAGGAACCAGGTTTCTAGCAATGGCCTCATTTGTCTGCACCTGGTGAGGAGGCAAAGCAGCTACAGGGAAATGAGCAGCCCTGCCAGGCTGCAGTGAAGGGATTGTGTTGGGATGTGGGAAGAGCTCATTGAAGGTGTTTAGGGTAATGTGGTGATGAAGGATGCCTAGGTGCAGGCAGGCTGAGATGCTGGTTTTGCATTGAGACGGATGCAATGGGAAACAATCACATGGTGATGAAGGGTGCTTAAGTGCAGGCGGGCTGAGATGGTTGTTTTGCATTGAGGTGGATGCGATGGGATGCAGCCACATGGTGATGAAGGATGCATAGGTGCAGGAAAGCTGACACCCTGGTTTTGCATTGAGGCGGATGCAATGGGATACAGTGCAATGGGATGTGATGGGACACACTGCAAGCAGCTCCCTTTGGAAGTGTTGCAGCTCTGGCCACATGTTGATTCAGGCCAGATGAGGCTTCCAGGATAAAAATGCCTTGCACCCAACTGATTATTGGGACCACCTTTAAGGGCAAGTACAGCCACCCCATGATTTTAATCGACACCGTATGCCCTGCTCTCTGTCTCAGATGCTTCTGGTCTCCTTACCCTTTAAGAACAATTGCAAGGTTAGTCCATTTTGTAAACCCTATCTAAGTAGTAGTGCAGATCAGTGAGTGCATGGGATATTCTTAAAGCAAACTTGAAAGGGTTATTAATCTTTGTGGCTAGTCAGTAGCTTGATAGTTTGCAGGCTTTTCATAATGTCCCTAGCCAGGGAGGGGCTGATAGGGAATGGATTATAGTGGACATGCCCTGTTTATACATGCTCCCTCTAAAGTATCTACTACTTGCCACTGTCAGGATAGTGGGTTAGACAGACCATGTGTTGACCCAGCGTGGCATTGCTTATGGTCTTAACCATTAGATTATAGCATCGTCTGGATGGGATAACCCGCCACCCCCGCTATTAAAAGTCAACCGCGAGATAGCATCCCCTGAAATACTTTGCTTGGACCCCAGATCA
This sequence comes from Crocodylus porosus, assembly GCF_001723895.1. Lineage (NCBI taxonomy): Eukaryota > Metazoa > Chordata > Crocodylia > Crocodylidae > Crocodylus > Crocodylus porosus. Next base: position 268,875,079 of record NW_017728886.1, on the reverse strand, counting down.
TGGGGCTGGGCATCAGGACTCCTGGGGTATATACCAGGCTCTACCACTGATTTGGAGCATGACCTTGAAAACAAATGCCTAAGTCTTTGTGTGTCTCAGGGCAGCACCCTAGGAACGCAAGGATAATACTACTGCCTAACCAGATAGAGGACTGCCCCGATAGCTCATACGTGACAGCTGTGCGAAAGCTTAGAGAGCACCGGTTTCATGGCTGTCTGCAAATCACACTCAATTCTCTTCATAAGGGCTGCAAAAGAGCAAAGTATTGCCTTCCTTTTCCCTCCTATTTCTATTTAAGACCTGACTTGTGCCAGCAGTGGAAGGCAGGAGGTGCTTGACCTTGCTACCCACTTTCCCGTAGCCTGACACAACTCAGCACTTGACGTAGTGCTGAAAAATCACTCCCCCGGAGAGCCTCCTGTTAGCCAGCTCCGTGCCGCTGCTTTCTTCCCCCAGCCTGGAGAGTTACTGGACTGAGACTGGATGCTTTCTGTGCCAAATCCCAGCTCTCCCATCGTGCTAATTAGGGCTGGGAAAGAGTGGAACCGGCTCATGCTCGTTTCCTGTAAAAGTGGCAATACTCTTTGATTAGACTTTTTGAGGTTTTCTATTGCTCCAAGGCAAGTACTGCGAAACCAGCTGTGCCTCCTAGATTTGCAGTCTCTAATGGGTGAAGCTTTTTGAAAACAAAAGGTGGTGGGGAGCCTTGAAAAGCCTTGATAAGCTGTGACCCTGAAGGGTGATATTCCCTTGAGTGACAGTGGCAGCACATGCCGGGCACAAAAGCAAGGAGATCTGAGATCTATGGGAAATCTGTTTCTGACTCAGGATCTTGCAGGTCGCAGTTGTGCTTAGGTTGAGCGCTGCTCTTACGATCCAGGCCACATTTCCCCATCATCGATTGTGGCATTTCAACTCTTGTGACCTTATTGCAACTCCCACAATATTCAGAGGCAGATACTCAGCTGGAGCTATGGCCATTTGCATCCCATAAGAGCCTTTGGGACTTTTGTAAAGGACCTAGCTCCTGAAGTCATGTTGTTTGAATTGCACCTCGCCGCTGCTTTTTACTGTCAGGGTGGCTAGGATCCGGAACCAACTTCCTAGGGAAGTGGTCCTCACTTCTACCTTGGGTAAATTCAAAAAGAGTTTGGACAAACACCTGTCTGGGGTCGTGTGATCCCAGCGTGTACTCCTACCACTGGTGGGGGGTCAGACTAGATGATCTGTTCAGGTCCCTTCTGACCCCAAACTACTATGAAACGATGACATTTCTAGCTCCCATGGTTGAACTGCAAGCTTAACTCCCTGCTCCCAAAGTATTTAACAGACTGGGAAAACAAACAGCTAATAAAGACCGTCCCAAATAAATGCATGTATGTTTTAATCACATGATTTTTAAGCAAACCCATGAATTTGATGGGCCTGATTCATGGTATTTTGAATAGTTTGTGTTGGCAATGCTGTGTTCAGAGTCCATGTTGAGCAATCAGATGCATTTCAAGAGGTCAAACATAGTTTTTCACTGTCATCATATAAACTTTCTGCCCTGCATTTACATTATCCAGCGCTAGACAGATTGATTCAGCAGCTTTCAGTACTTCACAATACTTCTGGTGCCTTGCTTCCAAGTCAGTTATACTCCATGCATGCACTCCATCCATTCCTCTTACCATAAAAAGCCAGCCCCTGAATCTAGGCTTCACCTCCACTCATTCTTGAGTGGGTTTCAGCTTTCTGAAGCAAGCTGAGTGTGGGCAGAGTAAATGATGAAGGGTTACGTGACTGCTCAATCCTTAACTGCTGATTTCCAGACACGGGATTATTTACATGGGGGCACAATCAGGTTTTGTAAAGAAATGAAAGTGTAGCATTGTCTTTGAATGCCAGGGGCGTAGGACTGGAAAGGACCCTCCTGGGCTATTGCGTCCTTAGCCTTCATTGTGAAGGGATCTGTTCGCTGAAGAGCATGCTGTAAAGGACAGATGGTGCAGAAGAGAGCCCGTGGCATGGCTGGGTCCTGGCAGTCCAGTCTGAACTCTCTCCAGACCCGTTGGTCTACCTTTTGCACTGAAAGCAGTACAGAGCAGTACCCTGCATTTTATGAATCTGTTGCAAGTTTCACAGGATCGGGTGGCTTTATGCCCCCTTTGGAAAAGTTTAAAGTAAGTTCCTAGCCCTTGGGGTTGCAGGAAAAGGGCTGGAAATGTGAAACAAGTGAAATAACTAAAAAAAATAAATGCATCAGAGAACTCCTCAACCGTCTCTGTTTGGGATCCCATAAGCATCCCTGTGCTCTCAAGCAGGTCTTTACGGACCGGGCTGTGTTCCCTCAGCCTCTCCTCGCCAGTCCTGTCCCCCAGCCCCACAACTGTTTTCATTGCCCTCTGCTGGACTCTCTCCAATGTGTCCACATCTGTCTGTAGTGGGGGCCACAGCTGGACACAGGACTCCAGATGTGGCCTCCCCAGTGCTGAACAGAGGGGAAGGATCACATCTCTCTATCTGTCGGCAATGATCCTACCAGTGTAGCCCAGGATGCCGGTTGCCTTCCTGGCACCAAAGGCACACTGTTGGCTCCTGTCCATCTTCTTGTCCCCTGTCCCCCCAGGGCCTTTTCTGCAGACCTGCCCCCCAGCCTGCACCGGTCCAGGGGATTGCTCCCCCCTAAGTGCAGGACTTTGCACTTGTCCTTTGTTGAAATTCTGGCATTGCTTTACCTCTCTGCATGTCATTTACCTGCAGCCTTTGGTGAGAGGTAAAAAAAGTAATTCACTTGTATATGGGAAGCGCCAGCAAAACATCAGCTCTATGTAGCAGGCAGATATTTTAATCAACATGCATCAGCTGCTCAATTTGCTGCACTGTGTGGTCTGACTGGGGGTTTTCTGAATCATTGCTCACCTGCCACCAGGGAAGCGGTGTCCTGGATGAGCTCAGGATCATATTTTGCAAATACAATGTGTCTCCTACAGCTCCCACGCAGAGAAGGGACGGGTGCCCCTGCTGCAACCCATGCCTCCACCAAGCACAGCCCTTGCTTCTATAGCTGGAAAGGCACCCCAGCTTCTGTCCAGTGTATGTCATTATACGGGCTCTCATTAGCTGTTCGACTGATCCCAAGCACTGCAAACCGCAGGGAGCAATCTGAGAGCAAAACTAAGAGGGAATAAACTGCAGGCAACAAGAATAATTTATAACACTCAAAACAGATGGGCAGCCGAGGCTCTGGAAAGACATACATTTTCAGGCCCAAGCAAAATCAGTGCACAACAAATATCCTTGCCCTCCAAGGGACTAAAGGCAGAAACCACATTCAAAGAAGAATAGCCGGCAACGCTCCCACCGATGCAGCCCAGGATGCCATTAGCCTTCGTGGCACCCATGGCACACCGCTGGCTCCTGTTCAGCTTCTTGCCCAGTGCAACCCCCACTGAGTCAGATCAGTGTTAAATAGATTGTGTTTGAAACAAAAGAAATCTGTTTTGGAACCAAGATTTCTAACTGTTGCCGCTGGATTATGTTTCTCTCCGATCTATGAACCCTCAACCTGCATTTCTACACCCAGCCACATCTTCTGTTCTCGGACTTACAGCAATGCGGAGGCTGCCTTGTCCTTGGCTAATGTGCTCTTAGGGTTAATTATTCTCGCAGCTAAGAATTTGCCCTTTCTTGTTCTAAATGTGTCGGGTTTTAGCCTCCAGACGCTGGACTTGTCTCTGCCTTTTTCTGCCTGACTGTAATTGGGCTAAAGGGAGAGGGGAGGAGTTATATATATCAATAAAAGGGAGATGTAGACTTAAGGTGCAGTGAGGTCTGGGGGGCAGAGCACTCGGGAGACCTGGACTTCCTTCCCGGCTCTATCACAAAGCCGATCCATGACCTTGGACGAGCCACTTTAGCCTACACTTTCCTATGTAATTTAGAAGGCTAATGGTCTTCAACCTCCATTACAGGGCAACCTCAATAGGGCTTCTTCAACCTCCATGACAGGCAAAAAAGGAAAAGCCCTTTAAGGAGAACCAGGCACCCCTTTATAGCAGTGTAAAGGAAGGGCACCAACACCAGTGGGGCAGATGGGCTGGGAGTGGGGAGAAGGTAGGAGCTCCTGCTGCTGGAGGAGACCCAGGGGACTGATTGGGGTAAGTCTGGGGAAAACTGAGGCCTAACAGGTTGCGAGGAAGGCCAGCTTGGCTGTGGGTCTGCTCAGAAATATTCATAAGCTTGAAGAGGAAGGAAGTAGCCTGGGGAAGAAGAACCAGAGGACTTGCCACATGGGAGAAAGTCCAAACTCTGAAATGGCATACCGGGTGGTCCAGTAAAGCCTGCCAACAAGACTCTCCTCTTCAGAGACCTCAACCCTGAATAAGGCCCAGAGCTGGCGGGCAAGATGAGCTAACCCTAACCCTAACATCTGGGGAGAAGGGCTGGCTCGAGCAGGGAATGCAGATGTTATCACATCTGGAGCCGGGAGGTGGTGTGAGATGCTACAGCAAGAATCCAGGTTCATGAACGGCATTAAGGATTTTAAATGAGCCTTTTTGAATGTGGAGTGAAGTCAAGCCCCACTGCCTTTTCTTTTTTGTGAAAGAGCAACCTCAGGATAGCCAGGACACCAATGGCTAGGGGTCCTTCTTCTGGGGTTTGAAGGGGCAGAAAACAGACTTGGACCTTGATCATGTACACGGAAGTTGAATGCTTTAGCTGCAAGACTGCAGGATGAGTTTGAAGTCTACTTTCTATTAATATTTCAATATACTGATCAGAGAGACCAGGCCTCTCAAGCCCAATGACGGTTCACCGAGCTACGATGAAGGACACCGCAGATTCACACCTTAGTTTATTGCATGGCAGCTTGTTCTGTGGGGTTGTCTGCTGATGTTCTTCCTATCTGAAGCAGGGCCACCTCCTTCCGTCTTTCCTCCATGGGATGATCATTTTATGGCATTAATGTATAAATTCATGGTTAACCGGGAGAGTTCCTCCATCTCCAGACACCCTGTCTGCTCCAGAAGAAATTGGGGTGATTAACATACTTGGGGAGATTTTTATTTCTCATTTCTTACCCTGTGTATGCTAGAAATCTGGTAGTGTCCTGTTTCTGGGGGACACTGTACATCAGGGTCAGCTCTAAATGCTCCTGGCTTTGTGCTGCAACCCACCGCAGAAAAGCCAGGTGAAAATGTTACCATCTGAGCTAGACAAATGACCAAACCCCCTAGGCATATTTAGCTTCTGGTTAGCATTCATGTGCCCTAGTATGCCTGGAACTCACCTGTACATTTTTGGCTATACGGCAAATCCCCTCATTACAGTTCCTCTGGCCTCTTACTATTGCTTTCAGTGCGACTGCAGCATCCACTGAAATGGTTCTAATCTCAGCTGCCCTTCCCCAAAGAGGCTGACCAGCTTACTGTTTTTACCCACCCTAAGAGCTGGTCTTGACAGTTTTGTTGCCAGGATAGCTTTGTTTTATACCGCACAGGTAAGGTTTAGGCTAGATATCAGGAGGCGCTACTTCATGGCCAGGGCGGCTAGGATCTGAAACCAGCTTCCAAGCTAAGTGGTGCAGGCTCCTACCCTGGGGGGCTTTAAGAGGAGGCTGGATGAACACCTTGCTGGGGTCGTTTGACCCCAGTACTCTTTCCTGCCATGGCGGGGTGTCGGACGTGATGATCTGCTCAGGTCCCTTCCGACCCTAGAAACTATGAAACAAGATTTCTTCTATGCTATATTGTCCCACCTAGTTCATCCAGTGTCTTATCTTGCATTGCTTCATTCATTTTGAAAGCAATGTGACTGTCTCCTGGAATGAGTTACACCTTTCTAATGGATGCGCATGACACACACAGAGCTATTTGGGTGCAGATGCTCCAAGTCAACCTTTTTATTGTTGTCTAGACCAGCCGGACATCTAACAAAGAGGATTCCTTGGACCATATCAGAGCCTCAGGCTACCCTATCCATGATCCCAGCTGTCCTCGCACACCCTTCTCCCCAGTATATCCAGATCCTGCTACCTGCTACCCACTGCTCTCCCTCTCTACAAGGACTCGGCTTCCCACGTCCCTCTCTCCCCTGAACAAGAGCAGCTACCAGCCCACTTTCATAGCAACATAGCTACCTCTGTGCAAGGACTCATGTCCTAGGAGTACAGTGCTTCCCTCTCCCTGGCTCTCCAAAAGAGCATTTTTCAGGTTCACCTTCTCCAGTGATCCATACTTTCTATCTCCGGCCATAAGGGAGGATCTCCTTCTTACCCCCTGAGGCATCCTGTAAAACACAGCTAGCAGCTGCAAAGCAAAGCAAGGCAGATATTCCTCAGAAGCCTTGAGGTAGCTCCACTTTCCCTGTTAGTCTTCCAATTGCAGCTTGCTCTTCTTCTGCACTTGCTCCTAGTGCCATGAAGTGGTTCCTGTTTATTAACCCTAACACTAAAACTGTGTCAGGAGCCACTGAAGCACAGGATAAGCAGGATAAGCAGGTCTGAGAATGACCGAGGAATCACGTCACATTTAAGGACCCAGGAGCAAAAACTCTACATTTTCATTGTGTGGAATACAGGTTAGTTTCTGCAGCTCCTGGTGCCTCGGTCCTTTCCCTACATTAACACAGGAGAACGGTCCATGGTGACCACCCAAGCCTTCAAAAACATCTTCAACAAGGTTCAACAAGGACAAGTGCAAAGTCCTGCACCAAGGAGGGAGTAACCCCTTTTCCTGGTGCAGGATGGGGTTACAGCCTGGGCAGCAGCTCTGCAGAAAAGGCCCTGGAGGGACAGGGGACAAGAAGCTGAACAGGAGCCGGCAGTGCGTGCTTGGTGCCAAGCAGGCGACTGGCATCCTGGGCTGCATCGGCAGGAGCGGTGCCGGCACGTCGAGGGCAGTGATTCTTCCCTCTGTTCAGCACTGGGGAAGCCACATCTGGAGTCCGAGGTCCAGCTGTGCCCCCCCCCATGGCAGAAAAGATGTGGACACATTGGAGAGAGTCCAGTGGAGGGCAATGAAAATGGTTGTGGGCTGGGGGACAGGACTGGTGAGGAGAGGCTGAGGGACCTGGGCTGATTGAGTCTGCAGAAGGGAAGACCGAGGGGGATTGAACAGCAGCCGTCACCTCCCTGCAGGGGGGCTGCAAAGAGGAAAGAGCTGGGCTGGTCTCAGTGGGGCAGAGACAGGAAAAGGAGCAATGGGCTCAAGCTGAAGCAAGGGAAGTTGAGGTTGGATATTAGGAAAAACTTTCTCGTGAGGAGGGTAGTAAAGCACTGGAATGGATTACCCAGAGAGGTGGTAGAGTCTCCATCCTTGGTTTTTAAGGCCTGGCTCAATACGTCCTTGCCTGGGATGATTTAGTTGGGGCTGGTCCTGCTTTGAGCAGGGGGTTGGACTAGATGTGACCTCCTGGGGTCCCTCTCAACCCTCATTGTCTATGATCCTATAATCTTTTTGGTGATGAACTCTAAAGCTTCATTGTTTGGGGGTAGAGAGCAAAAATTGGTGCATGGGACTTGTCAATGGGCCTAATATGTAATTCAGGAAAGTTAACTATGCAAGTCCATCAGCTTTATGGTCTTGGTTGCTAGTGACTGCCAGCAGCAGCACACATCCTCACGACACGCATGCCCACTGATCTATCAACTTCAAACTGGTTGGCTGTAGATGAGTAGTGACTGGGGATGCTTAGGATCCAGAGGGTGGTGGCCACATACTTGCGCGTGCAGAGAGGTGCTCTCAAGCAGGTGGTTTTTCCCCGGAAGCTCCAGAGTTGATCTCTGCACAAATCTTGAGAAAAGTAGACGCCCCTACCCTGAAGATCTGCTGACCAACCCAGGTCTGCAGCAGATCCTGTTCCTTCAGGTAGCTTTTAAATCCCAGCAGAGATGTTCCACCCCATGAACTCACTTCAGGAAAACAGCCCGTGGAAGTCAATGTTTGGTGCCACTCTCCTCATGTTTGCATCCAGGTAGCTCTGCTGGGTCTCATCTCTCAGGTCCTTCAACACCCCCCTGCTCCATGAGTCCCCAAACTTGTGAAGCGCCCTGTCCATGTTAATGACTGTTGGGATTATGGTCATCAGAAACTCCATACTGCTGACAGCAGTTTGGACAGTAAAGCTAACCAGATGCTTGAGGGGATGTCATTGAAGATTTCCAGTTGGTTTTGAAAGGCCTCCTTCACCCATCAAAACAATCCCAGAATGCATTTGCCCTCTTGGCAGATATCTTGCAGTGCAAGGTCCTGTCCCAAATGTTGCATGGAGAAAATGCAGATCTATGTGGACTCAATGATTCATGAGGGAAGTAACTTAAACTGGTATAAACCAAGCAGTGTGGACACACTGGAGTTAATTATCGCAGCATAGCTAGAGCCATAAATAAGTCGAAAGTCTGCTTCTACTTCTGTTATGTCAATGGAGAATCATCGGATGACTTCAATAGGTCCAGGATAGGCAGAGGGTAGCTGTGGTGGTCTGAAGTCAGGCAGAAGTCAGACTAGATTTGCACCTTCGAGACTAACAAAATCATGTTAAATGCCTCACCTTTTGTAAGCAGTGGCTTGTTTTACCAGATGCAATGATGGGACTGCCACTGCTTGCAAAGCTTATGAATCCCTGATTTAGGTAGTCTAGAAGGTGCAAATCTGCCCTGCCTGCTACAGGACTGGCAATGGGTTTAAAAATGACTGGGACCTCAACTGAGTTGCTTTAAAACTGCCTGTCCTGAGTGGGGTCCACGCATGACAGCAGTAAGGAAAGAAGGCGTTATAAGGAAGGATGTGGTAGAAGGAAGGATGCAGAATAAAGGAGTCTTTTCAGGTCCTCTTCAGAGCGCAGCACACACCTTTAATGCAGTGTTTAGGAACAGACAGGTGGACTGCTTTGCCAAAAAAACCCCAAACCAAAAACACTTAATGCCTCTTTATATCTTGTAAAGTAGGAGAATCTGCTGCTATTCATCAGTAGCACTGATACGTGAGGTCGTTATTTCAGCCAGGGAACACTGGTATCTCGGAGGTGACATGCAGCAGCTACGTAGCAGGGCACAGCAGCCATTTGTTGGATTTAACTGTCTGCTTATCTTGCCCATTTCTGACTTCAATGGCTCATGCTGTGTCTAAGCTGAAGGATGATGCTACCAAAAAACAAATGGCTGAGAACTGGCCCTGCATATATTTAGGCTAGAGCGCTGCAGATGGTTTCTAAACCTCAGAGGCTGGGGTACAGCCCTCCAGTATGAGTAATGGAGGCAAAATCCTAGTTAAGTTTAAGATGGAGCATGGCCGGTTTACGAAAGGCATCGTATCGTGCGGCTGCCGAAGATGCAGGGGGCTGGAGCGCCTTCCCCTCCTGCGTTTCTGTGAGCTCCTGAATTATCAGCATACATTTCTATAGCAGAGCAGAACCATTGCGTTGCTTCTCCTGGGTCTTAGCTTCACATTTTGAACAGCAAAACCCTGCTGAGCTTGTCAGATCATCCAGATGCATCATCTCTGAGAGTTAAAATGCTCCATGCAGGATTCTCTTGGTTCCTTCAGAAATCTCCCAAATCCACCCTGCTATTGAATCCCACCTTTCAGCAACTCCTCCTATCCTCTCCCTGAGTTCACCCGCCAGATCGTTCACTGCAGGAGTTTTTATTTTCCTGGCACGCCACTCTTAAAAAAAACAAAAAACAAACCCCCCCCCACCCCCAAGCTCTCTTCCAAAAGTTTTAACGATTCTCTGCAGACAATATGCCATCTGTATATTTTACCTCCATGGCTTCTTCTAATTTAAATGAGGATAAATGCCACTAATGAGTTCTGAAAGGCGACGACTCTGGGAGAATGAGGAATGAGCAAAGGAGGAAGTGGTTGAGAATCTCAATCAACCATGGGTGGGTGATCTGTAAGGGAGGGCTCTGGGAGCCAGGAAAGAGATCCAGATAGCGTATGGACACACATAACACTGATACCAGTTTAAATACTATTTAAATCTGGCTTACAGGCCTGTTACACCAGTCCAAAGCTGCCTGGAATGGTTCAAAAGAGTGCCTGGAAAACAAAGGCAGACAAGGTTCTTTGGGTACATATGATATCTTTTATTAGACCAACTAAATAGTTGGAAAAATTGTGCTTTGCAAGCATTCATGCACAAACACTCTTCTTCAGGCACAGGAACCAACAACCCTGGAAAAGAAAGTACTCTTTGGTTTTGGTTTGCTATGAGCCAGTTCAATACAGCAAAAGCTCTGGTGTCCAGCACCCGTGGGGAATGGGGGGTGCTGGATACCCAAATATGCCGGTTACCTGAGAGGCGTCTTTGCCCCGCCGGGCGGCCGCCCCTCCCGCCGCATCCAGTACAGCAGGCTTTCACTCCCTGGCGTCCGTGGGCCAGGGGACAGGGAGGGGGGCATGTGCAGGCTGCTTTGCCCTGGGCTGTGGCCTGAACTCTGCAAAGTGGGACTCGGTGAAACCGGACGTAGGACTTCCAGTTTTGCTTTTGCTTCACCTACCGGCATGCCGGTTAATAATGTGCTGGATAACACGGCTTTTACTGTATTGCATGTGGACACCAAGTGTTCTGTGACAGGCGTCTAGTTGGTCCGCCAAGCATCCCACACTGCATTGCTCCTCACCCTCCCATGGATGTCACCGGCCACTCTAGTACACGGCCAGAACTCTACTGCCTCCCCTTTTAGAAACAGAACCGTAGAAAACGAGGCCTGGGGGGGACCTCAGGAGGTCACATCTAGTCCAGTGGTTCTCAACCTTTTTGTATCAGGACCCGTTTGTAAACATGGATGGCCAGTCCCGACCCAGTGCCCCGTGCTCCCAACCAGCTGCCTCCTGCCCCAGGCCCCAGCCAGGCTGGACCCCTGACAACTTCCAAGGGAAAAGCTTCGGTTTCCCACTTTTTTCTCCTTTTTTAAAATTTGTTCATGACTTTTTCATAAATTCTTGCGACCCATGGGTTGAGAAACACTGGTCTAGGCCAACCCCCTGCTCAAAGCAGGACCATCCCCAACCAGATCCCAGACAAGGCTTTGTCTAGCTGGGTCTTAAAAACCACGAAGGATGAAGATTGCACCCCTCTCTAGGTAGCTCCATCCAGTGCTTTACTACCCTCCCAGTGAGAAAGTTTTTCCTAATATCCAACCTAAAGCTCCCTTGCTGCAGCTTGAGCCCATTGCTCCTGGTCCTGTCGTCTGCCCCCGCTGAGACCAGCCCAGCTCCAGCCTCTGTGCAGCCCCCCGGCAGGGAGGTGACGGCTGCTGTTCAATTCCCCTCGGTCTTCTCTTCTCCAGACTCAATCAGCCCAGTCCCCTCGGCCTCTCCTCACCAGTCCTGTCCCCCAGCCCACAACCATTTTCATTGTCCTCCGCTGGACTCTCTCCAATGTGTCCACATCCTTTTCTCCTCCTTTGGTTGGCAGTTTTTATCACTGATCTCCCTTGCATTGCTTGGTCAAACGCTCCTTCTAACAACTAGCTCTATCCTCCCTCCCTACTTGACCATGACCCCTCATGCCATGTAGTAGCAGAGGGGCCAGGTAGACCATGACCCTTCATGCCCCCAAGCCAGCTAGGTTGTTACGTGTGGTTGTTCCCATATATGGACACGTAAGAAATGAAAATTATGATGAGATAAAGAGCTGTTGGATCTTAATGCTTGAGATAAACCATCCGAGTCCTGTTCTGGGTCTAAGGGATAGTTAGGCTGTTGGCTGACCCTCCACACAGAGGTCAGCTCCTCCTTTTGTTAGCACAGCCCAGCTCCCCCTCAGTGGTGAGAGGAGACTTCACTCTGCTTCTCCTGGATTGCATTACCCAAATCACGCTATTCCTGACTTCTCTGGTAAAAGCCCATGACAAAGGGTGGAAACACTGGTTTAGCAAAAGGAGCGAGATTAGAGCATTAATGAGTGTTTAAGTGGAAACACCTGCACTGAGTGTCATTAGTGTTATTAACAGCCCTTCTATTCTATTACCAGGGAAAGTGTCATAAACGTGAACACCAGGAAAATGTTTTGCAGCCTTACGCTTTCCATTCCACATACCAGAGAGATTATTGGGCCTCACGTGAATGAAATCATTAGCTGGAATTGCTTTAATCTCTCCTTACAACCACCACTCCTGCATCCTTTCCACTCCTGCTTCAGCGGGGGTGGGGGAAGCGGATAACACAGTGAAATGTTTCATTAATGTTGATGAGGAGTCACTGATGTTAATTCATTTGGACTCAACTTATTCTGTTCTCAGCTGGAAAATGCGCTCATGGCCGGAGCTTAGCGGTAACTTGGTTGTGGCTTGAGTATGGACTGTGTATAATCAGGGACGCAGATGGAGGTACAAGTCCCTGAGTCCCAGAGAGATGGATTTCACTCAAGCCATAGTTTTGCCACAGCTTGCAATGGGAGACAGGACTGAGCTTTCAAAAGATCCCATCCAGCTAGGCTGTATAATTATTGCATGCTTGCTTATAGAGAACCTACATTGTGGGATCCAGCACCGTTATTGAAACTCTTAGTGTGCAAGCACACAACCAGGGGTGGATCTGGGGGTGGGAGGTTGTACCCCCGTTCCATTCCTGCTCCACTCAAGGTTTAAAGTCAAGTGCCTGGCAGTGGCAGCAGCATTTCTATTCAGGCCCTGGCTCACTAAAATACACCTGATTCCTTCTAAAATCTCCATCCACAGGCACTGACAACCACCTCTCCTGCTCTTCAGTGGTTCTACCAATCACGTTATCTTTTGTTCTGCAGCCCCTCTCTCTGTTAGCTGCTCCTGGTAATGAAGCTCCTATTTCACAGCCTCGTGGACTGCTTTTAACTCTGGCTGGAAACGTTAACTGAGGTGTGGAAATAACTTTCAGTGAAACACTGGATGCGTTGTCATGATGTTGGAGAGGGCTGGATTTTGTTTTATGAATTTGAAAGAAATGTCCATTTAATTCTAATGACTGCAGGACATTAGATTTGTCAATGAAACATCTTCTGATTACTTTTGCTGTTTTTTTATACATATGATATAGCAAAATAATGCACATTTTAATACATACATATGTAACAAGAATCTCCTTCTTGCCAGCACCCGCCATTTTGTGCATTTCTTTTAGCTTCTGAGTATTGGCAGAGACCTAGCACACTCATTGCATGGGTGTGGCAAGGCTCAGAGCAAGCCAGAAACTTGAAGTAGCTTTCCATAGGAGAAATCCAAAAACTACATCTACATATCAATTAAGCTCAGTGTCACTAAAGAAAACAAAAGAACTAAAATATCCACTTCAAAGGCTGCAAATATATCCTGGTGCTAACCTAACTCATTTACTGTCCCCAGTAGCCTTTGATCCTCACTACCGCGCATTGCACTTTTATGTATTTCTCACAGTGCATTTTTATATTTCATCTGTCTCATCTTTGCCATGGCATTTTGTATTTATATTTTATACATTTAAACCCGTAAGGAATGTACTCCCTATAGAATGAAGTTACACCCTAGACCATTTTTTGAAACTGCATTGAAATTGTAATTTTAAAGTGATAAACTCTGCTATACTGGTCTGGTCCTTTGAGTGAATGGGAGTATGTATAATGATCAGTAGGAAATTAAATGACAAAGCAAGGACCTCTCACTGCTAATTGACAATAGCCTAGCCAGAGGAATTTACTATTCATTACAAAGCTCTACTCTACAAGCCATTTTAGGCTAATCAAGCCAAGGAACTGATTTCTGGAACTGAGCACCCACCCTATGGATTATTCCTGTAACCCATGGCAATACAGCCAATGGGGCAATCAAGTCCATGGTGGACTCCCAAAACTACACCATGGGGCAGAGCCTCCAGTGACTGTGACTAACAGCTGTCATGCACTACTCGAGACCCATGTGGGACAGTGACCTCCAGACTGAGCCACCAAGATGATGCTGGGGGAATCACACAAGTATGTCAGAAAGGGATAAAAGGCACTGAAGCGTGACCCTCAGTGGCACCCTCTCATCCAGCATCTGACCTACCGAGACAGAAGGACAAGCAGGCAACCCTCTTCTGGAGAAGAGATCGCCTTGAAGGATGCTGACCATCAACATCAGACTCCCGGGCCTTGGATAGGTATATATACTAACACCAGTGCTCTCACAATCACAACAGCAGCTACTATACACTATACTACATGGGTTTAAACGACATGGGTTTGAGTGTGTGTGTGTGTGTGTGTGTGTGTGTGTGTGTGTGTGTGTGTGGAAGGCGACCAGTACCTCTCATAACTCAAAATTTACATTTATAATTTTATGGGTAACTCTACATCCCATACAATAAATTAGAATTTATTATGATCCTGTGAGTTAGTCCTTTGTATCCAATGTATATTGCTTTTTTAGAATCACAGAATCACAGAGAATGAGGGCGTGAAGGGAGCTCAGGAGGTCACATCTAGACCAACTCCCTGCTCCAAGCAGGACCAGCCCCAGCTACATCATCCCAGCCAGGGCTTTGTTTACCTGGATCTTAAACACCTCTGAGGATGGAGACGCCACCACCTCTCTAAGTAATCTGGTCCAGTGCTTCACCACCCTCCTGGTGAGAAAGATTTCCTAATATCCAACCTCAACTTCCCTTGCTGCAGCTTGAGCCCATTGCTCCTTGTCCTGTCGTCTGCCCGCATTGAGACCAGCCCAGCTCCATCCTCTGTGCAGCCCCCCTGCAGGGAGGTGAAGGCTGCTGTTCAATCCCCCTCGGTCTTCCCTTCTGCAGACTCAGTCAGCCCAGGTCCCCCAGCCTCTCCTCACCAGTCCTGTCCCCCAGCCCACAACCATTTTCATTGCCCTCCACTGGACTCTCTCCAATGTGTCCACATCCCTTCTGTAGTGGGCCCACAGCTGGACACAGGACTCCAGATGTGGCCTCCCCAGTGCTGAACAGAGGGAAGAATCACTGTCCTTGATCTACCGGCAATGCTCCTACCGATGCAGCGCAATATGCTGTTACATTTCTTGTTGACTCACATCCAGCTTATTGCCCACTGTCTTCCAGCTCCTTTTCTGAAGAGCTTCTGCTTAGCCAGTTGGTCCTAAACCTTTTTCTTTTATTTTAAACTGAATAATATAGCCCAAGGTCCTAAACCTATTAGTAAAGTTTTTAGTTTCTTTTTAACTTGAGAAAAATATCTCCTGTGGTGTATGTGATGATGAACCACACTATCTGCTCCCCTATTCTGCAGATCCCATGTACACACTGGCAGCTATCATGTGGAGCAAATTTACCCTAGGTTTTACTCTGTATTAAGGAGAAGAGACAGGACCAGCTCTTCCAGCTGCTTGCAGTAGGTACTTGGGCACCAAATGGTAGAAGAGTTTGGAAAAAGCAAGAGGCTATTCTGAATAAGACTGACTAGGGGGGTAGACACGCAGCACTTTCTATGTAGCTTCTTTCCTGGGTAATTTAATGCACAGTAAACACATTCTGTGTCACTACTGTTAGGTGCAACACAGATAAGTAATAGGAATTGTAGGAGTTATTTCTTTTGGAGTCTTTACTATTATTATAAATAGATTAAAATAAAAGGAATTTAAACGGAATACATTATGGGTGCATGTAGGAGTGTGAGGAGGGGATATAGTCAATGGGACTTTTGCCTTTGGCTTTAACCAGGACAGGATGTTACCCCAGGAGAAGATGGGCACACATCAATAAGCGCCTACTCCATTGTTAGCTGACTTGCATTTATAGTTGGCAGAAGTTGTGTTTCAGCAACTTGAATGCAAACAAAAGAAAAAGCAACAAAAAAGCATGCACAATCACTTTCTGTGTCCAATTCAGATGTGCAAACTTACACACGCACGCTAACATGTTCGTGCTATGACAGGCACGTGCCAAGTGTACACATGATGTGCTTGAGAATTTGCCAACTTGCAAGACCACGTCCCCTTCAGATCCTGCCAAAAGGACTTGGCACAAGTAGGTCAGTCTGGGTAAGAGCAGCAACAGTGAATATCAATGACCCTGCGTTCGTGCCTTGAAACACTTGATTTTCCTACACTGGAGGATTTTGCTAACCTTTAATTATTGCAAGTCTGCTTCCTATGGAATAACAGAGCTGCCACTGATCTACGCTGTATTTTCAGCATGTGATGATCAGCCTGTTCTCCAGGAGAGCATATAGAGACTCCAGGAATCAGGACCCCTGGTAGAGGTGATATCTTTTATTAGACCAGCTAGATGCTCCATATACTGTATGCAGTGAGGTTTATATCTAAGGAGTCTGAGACTAATTCTCAATTGCTAGCTTGGAGGTTTGATTAGTTGTGCTGTCTTGAGCCATATTGTCCATCCCAGGCTTTTCAAAATCAGGAGTGAGGCAGACCCCCCAAAAGCATGAAATTGGCTGAAAAAATATCATTTAAAAATAACACATTTGATTTTTTTTTTTTTATTTGCCATTTGGGTTTGGAGCCTACATGGTTCATGTGCTTTCTCCCACCGACTGGGAACTCTAACAACTTACAAGCTTCCTCATCGCCATCTCCAAAAAGGATATAGTAAAGGTGCAGTAAGTCCAGAGAAGAGCAATAAAGATGATAAGGGGCTTGAAGAAGCTTTTGTATTGGGAGAGATTAAATTATCTGGGACTTTTCAGTTTAGAAGAAAAAAAACGGAAGAGTGGGGATATAATAGATGGCTAAAAAATCATGGATAACATGGAAAGAGTAGAGATTTATTTTTGACCATCTCTTGTAATACCAGAACTAAAAGACACACAAGGAAATAATTAGGGTGGAGGTTTCAAACTAACAAAAGGAAGTTCTCTTTCACACAGCATGTCGTTAACTTGTGGGACCCCTCGCCACAAGACATTGCAGAGGCTGGTAATTTAAAAGGAGATTGGATGAATTCATAACAGACAGGTCCATCAGGAGGTATTGAATGTGTTACTAAGACTGCAACCTTCAGATTAGGACTTCCTAGGTCTCTGAAAGCTCAAAGTTATAGGGGAAGAAAGGCAGGGGGTTGATCCATCTACATAAGCCTGGCATAAATACTTTTTCCCTGTGACATCCACTCTGCCCCAGGGCATTGAGCGAGCCTGTGGACTGATTCAGTAGGGCATTTCTGATTGTTCTTGTTTAGTGTTTTGCTTTAAATGGAAACTGGAATAAATATTAAAAGGGTTATGATAACACCCTGGGACTTGTGACATCTTGAGAGGTGGCAACAGTAAATGCCGCAGAACATGTTGATTTCCTCTGACGCTGAACAAGGAGCTTGTTAAGAGAAAGAAGAGGGCATGCCAGGTAATGCTGTAGGTGCTGCCATGCAAACATGCCCCGTGCCCCTTGCATGTTGCACATAACCATTTTGCATGCTTGGGATGTGCCTCAGTGCCGGATATAGGCAGACAAGATTCTTTGGATAGATGTGATATCTTGTATTGGACCGGCTAAATAATTGGCAAAGTTGTTCTTTGCAACCTTTTGGGAGCAAACACCCTTCTTCCTGGGTGTCTTCCTAAAGTTAGTCCCAAGTCAGTCCACATACACAGTGTTACTGCACATTAAAGCATCTACACATGCGTTACTGCACAGTAACTAATTGGGTGTAAATTTGGTACCCACATGATGCAGGTATCAAATTTAGGCTCATGTTGGTGTAAGGTGCCATATTTACTGTGCGGTATGGGAGTGCACATGTAAAGGTGTGCCTGTACTGTGCAGTCACTTTGGTTACTGCGCAGTAAAAGTGGACGTGTAGACATGCCCCCTGAATAGCAAGAGTAATGGCAGCCGTGGGAAGAGACAGAGTCTCTTGTCATACCCCGATAGGAGACTGGAGTAAAAAGCATATTCTGGGGTCCCTGGTGCTGGTTTTAGGCTCTGGGGAGGTGAATGCTGGGAGAAGGGGGGCCTCCCTGGTACCAGCTGAGCCACCAGCTATGGTTTGGAAAGGGATCCCTGCAGTCCTTTCCTTTGGCCTGACACACTGCTGAAAATGGAGGAGAGCACTGGGAAGAGGGCTATTCCTCAGGCTAGGACAGGAGAAAGAGAGATGGGGCCCCCGATACAGAAACTCTCTCCGTATAAGGCAGGCTCTTGTCTGGATCTGGTGCCTTCTTCTTTCATCAAGGGCTGAGAGGGGACCTCTGTGGTGACCTGGCCAGGCCTCGACAAGGATCTTCCACTCCTGGTGTAATCACAGGAGGGGCAATGCTGGCATGATTCATACAGGGATTTGAACCACGTGGAAACATAGTTTTCCCCCAATCTCAGGGTTTTATTCGTGCCGTGGGACTGCTGAAGGGGAGCAGCGGCAGGGAAGGTCACAGGGGATGATTCACTGATGTTCTCCGGGTACCTGAAATCCGTGGCTTGCATTTTATTTGCTAACGTGCCAGGAGGTGGCCGATCCATACATCCATACGTCCCATGTAAGGGACCAAGCAGTGCCTTGTATTCAGGTGCTTGCAAATACTTAGGGACTATAAGCCTGCATCGCTACACAGACCAGCGGTCGCACAGCCTACTGATGGCACGCGGTACATCACAAATGCCTCCTCCGGCCTGCCATACTTTTTGGCTCAGGTCTGTGCCAGAATTAGAGTCCACCACCCTGCAGGGATGTATCCTTCCGGACCGGTGTCATGTGGGCTTTTGCTCACTGCAGGTGCATGGGGATTTGCTGCCAGAAAAGCCAGCTGCTGGCCGGAGAGCTGGACCTGAACTCCTGTAAGTCAGCAGAAGAGGTGGTGGGTTGGCTGTGGATGCAGCCCTCCAGTTGCTGTCACCTCTGAGTTGGTGACTCACTGCCAGGTCCTCTCTGTTAGCCGCATTTAGGCCAACAGGGATGCAGGGGCAGAGGACTGGCAACCCCTCCAGAAACCCCCATCTGAGCCAGGTGGGCAGCCAGCAGGGACCTCCGCTGCAAGAGCCATGCTGCAAGCTGTGGCTGCACATTTCATCCATAGATCTCCAGGCTCATTGCAGCCTGTCGCTGTGTTTATGAACCTCAAGCACCCAGGGCTTGGAGGTAGCATTTCAAATGCTGTCAGGTGAGACGGGATACGGAGGCTGGCCTGTGACTGTTTGCTCGCTGAAGCATAAAACATCTGCCTTCCAGTCACCTTGCAGCAGCTTTGGCTATAGGGCCATCAGTGTACCTGCATTTCCAGGATGCCAAGGGTGAGCGAAGCCTTTTGCTCTGCCATCATTGATTAAAATATGCAGCCAGAAAATCATAGAGAAGTGGGCTGGAAAGGACCTTCAGAAGTCACATCTGGTCCAAACCCCTGCCTGAGGCAGGATCATCCCTATCTAAACCATCCCAGGCAAATCCATAATCTAACTTCTTAGTAAAACTACCATCAACCCAGACACAACACAAGACATCACACCTGAACCTGCCGCAGGGAAAGCAGGGGGACCACAGCAGCCAATGTCCGTCTGATGTAAAAACAATGTTAATATATGCTGGAGGGATCCCAGGTAGAGGCCTTGCCCCCACTACAGAAGAGGGCAACCCCCCCATAGTCTGCACCAATCTGACCAGGGGGTCAAATCCTCCTCCTGACCCCAAATACGGCATCAGTCTGACCCTGACCAAAGGACCCTCCAGCTTTAAGTCCCAACAGAAGCATTGATATATCCCAGTCACAGTCCCTATCCTGGGCTGCAGCTAAGACCTAAGGCCTCTGAGG
This sequence comes from Crocodylus porosus, assembly GCF_001723895.1. Classification (NCBI taxonomy): domain Eukaryota; kingdom Metazoa; phylum Chordata; order Crocodylia; family Crocodylidae; genus Crocodylus; species Crocodylus porosus. Next base: position 268,855,420 of record NW_017728886.1, on the reverse strand, counting down.
CAGGTGTGAAAAAACACACCTGACATCACAGAAGTAGTCACATTTCAGCCTTGGGGCTGCCAGGCCTTGCAAATCAGAGGTCACATGCAGATCTGTTTCGAGCTGGACCCAGTTCTCTGGACCTAGGAGCACAGCACCCATATGTCCCATGTAAGGGACCAAGCAGTGCCTTGTACCCAGGTGCTTGCAAGCACTAAGGCTAGGGACAGAAGTTACACATAAACTGGTTTAAGTGATCAGAAACTGGTTTAAACCTGTAGCAGAACAGAAGTTCAATGCAAATCAACCTATTTCAAAATAGCTGAAACTGGTTTGAGATAAACCTGGCTGACTGTAGGATCAGACTGAACTGATTTGGGTCAAACCAGTTTATACAACTTCTGTCCCAGACCTCAGGAGCTATAAGCCTGCATCTTTACACAAACTGGTGGTCCCACCTCCTGGATGGCACCTCCTGGGCCATAGGGTCTAGTCTCCAGCTGTGTACCCCATGTCCTAGAGACTCCCGCCCTGTCCATGCACCCCAGCTGCCACACATCATGGAAACAAGCCCAGTAGCACCCAGCAGTGAGCTACAGTTAAAAGGCTGGGGGACTTGAAGCCCTGCTAATGCCATCCTACCAGGAGATCTTACACCTTCAGCTCTCCTGTGAAATGGGAATTTTCATTTCCACCTAGGAGAAAGTTTACAATCTTTGCATTCTCCTATGCCTGAAGAAGTGTGAGTGTGCCTGAAAGCCTGCAAATAAAGAGTTTTGGGTTTTTTTTGCAAATATCTAGTTGGTCTAATAAAAGATATCACCTCTGCCACGAGTTCTGATTCCTTTTGCTTGTAGACCAATACAGCTACAACCTATACCCCTTGCTACTGCAATAGCAGGGCAGGTATTCGGTGAATATATGTTAGCTCTGGCTGTATAACTTCCATGCACTGGAACAGAGAGAGGGGCTGTAACACCCACCCACTGCTGGGCTGCATTGTCCCACTGATCAAACCAAGTGCATCACACATACCAGAAGCCTAGAGTTCAAATCCTGCACCAGCCTTTGCTTATCTTGGTCTCCCTTTCTCCTATGTAGCCATACTTCTGACAGCCACATCCATGCACGCTGTTGCACTGTTCTGGTGCAGGCAGGCTGCAGTGTGGCTTGGGACATACCCAAGTTAGCTTTAAACTAGGCAGCAGCCTGGCCATGGCAGGATGGTACTCAGGGCAGAAACCCACCCCACAGTGAACCATCAGTGGCTGACCCTACCGAGGCATGGTGGGATAAAGCGCTGGATGTGTCCTCTGTCATCTGCTCTTGGCTCTGCCCATGGCTTAGGTGAGGAGGAGCAGAGTGATGAGCTCTCTTGCCTTTTCACTTACCAGCTATGCCAGGCCACGGGAGCAGCAGGCCAGGATGAAGCTGGACTGGGACGTTCTCGGGCTCTCACACTCCTGATGGAGACAAAACGGCCCCTAATGGAAGAAAGAAAATGGAAATGAAGAGGACCATGGCTTGGTTCTTGCACAGGAAGATCTGCCTTGCTGGCCCTTCCCTTTGAAGGGCGCTGTGGACCCTTCACCAGCATCGTAGGCGGAAAGGAGATGACCCCAGAGGGGATGTGCTTCTCCACCAACTTCAGACCCCATGGACCACAAATGGTCCCCCCCACAACAAGTCCTCCCAATCCTGAGCAGGTGGCTTAGTGTGGAGAAGAGGTGGGAGTTGGGGGGGAAAGGAGGAGAAGAAGGCGATTTAGGTAGACCGCCCCTCCCTACCAAGCACAACTCATCCAGCTCAACTCCAGCTGTAAAGCCCTCTGCACTGCCAAGCGCACGTCCTCCCCGCATTGTGCTCTCTGTCCTGGAGGAGACATCCGAGGGCTAATTTATGAGGCTGGTTTTGCAATTACACTGGGGGCATGTGCGGCTTGCGACTCGTGCCAACCACAAAAATTGCCTTTCCCATCCCTGCCCCTCCTTCCCGCGCTGGCCTTTTGATCAACCCTGTCATTATAAAAAAACCCCAAAGACCATCCCACAAGTCCTATTTCTGTCAAGTCTCCATCATGCCCCGCTCCTTTTTCCCCCCGGCCATGTTCACCGCCCTTGGTGGTTCACGGTTTATTTGGATGCACATATTTTTTTTTTTTATTGCATGCTCCACTCCTACATTTAATCACGCCAGCTGACAACGGTGTTATTAAACTATAAAGCATGGGAGGGGGTGAGTGTGTTTGGTGTGAGGTGAGAGTGATCAGTGCAGCAATCAATTATGGGCTGCTGGTGAGCGGCTGTCTGCCTGGGATGGATTGAGATTTGTTCTGTATTGTGCTGTGAGACGTGGGAAAAAAACTCATGTGAGGTCAAGCCAGGACAGCCAAGTCCGGCACCGTCTGAGACTGAGTGAGCATCTCTGCAATAAAGAGTGATGGGGGGTCTTCTTCTCAGGCAGTGTTTTTCATTGCAGCGTGTATGTTCGAAAGGACAAAGAGGCCAGATCCTATTCCACTTGTGAGCGGACTCAGCATCTCAGGCAAGGGTTTCAGCTGTGTGAATGGATAGGAAAGGCTGGGTCTTAGCACTGCCTGATAGATGCAGGCAGCAAGATTGACATGCTGCTTTAGGGGAAAAGCGGGGGTCACTTCTTGTCCCAGGTCTTATTTATAAATGATCAGGGACAGGAGTGGCTTTTGTTCAGTGCACCTGGGGCCTGTTCCTAGGTGTGTGCCTGAAGGCACCACCGCACCAGAAATTAAAACCATTAAAAAACCACCAGAAAAATCTTCCTGACTCCATCTCTGCTGCCATGTCCACCATCACTCCCTCTGCAAAACTCAGGATGACTAAATGATAGGCTCAGTGTTATTCACTCAGCTCTTGAAGTGGCACCATGGGAGCAAATTGCATTGCACATAAGGAGAGGCTTTCCATCTCTGATACTCAATCTATTTTCAGCTAGGAAAGAAAATCCCTGTGGAAATGCTCTGAACCCATATCTACCCTGCTGTAGTCTTGCCTCGCCTTGTGCATACAATGTTCTAGGAGGATTTTTTTTTTAATAGATAAAATATGAAGAGTCCTTTGCTTGAGCCGGACCACGTATCACACTAAGAACTCTTCTTTAACACAGCATTAGGGCAAGGTTTATTAGCAACCCTCTCTGAAAACCCCTCAGTCATGCATGAAATACTCCTATAAAGTGCTTCCAAATAAAGATCTACATGCATAAGACAAGAGCCAGCACAAGCAACATTGGGTATAAATGGCTTGCTGTGATCTGAGGCTGTTAAATCATCCCATCAATCAAAGACCTGGGTTGTGATCCGTTAGCTTCAGGATGAGGCCAGTTATGCAACACTGATGACAATAAATCACAATATTAATGGCAGAAGCCTAAAGAATTTCAGATATTTCTCTCCAAGCTGCTGCCTGCTCTGTCCAGTTACAAGAGTCCCATTTTGATTATCCCTGGTTAGGACAATTATTTGCCTCTCTGGTCCTGGCTCACAGCTCCCAAGAGTCATGGTTGCAAAGAGGATGGGGCTGGACTGGTCTCAGTGGGGGCAGACGACAGGACAAGAAGCAATGGGCTCCAGCTGCAGCAAGGGAAGTTGAGGTTGGATATTAAAAAAAAACTTAATCACGAGGAGGGTGGTGAAGCACTGGGCCGGGTTATCCAGAGAGGTGGTGCAGTCTCCATCCTTGGAGGTGTTTAAGCCCCAGGTAGACAAACCCTTGGCTGGGATGATGTGGTTGGGGCTGGTCCTGCTCGGAGCAGGGGGTTGGATTAGACGTGACCCCCTGAGGTCCCTTCAGCCCTCATTTTCTATGGTTGTTTTCTTGCTTGCTCAAAGTGATTTGCATTCTCCAGCACCTCCCAAACCCCAAGCCCATGAGTCAGGACTGAGCCGTCTGTAGGACAGCCAAACTCCCCGACATCAAACAACTTGGCACCACCTAGGTCTTCCCCATGTTCTCCCCCAGGCTCGTAGCAACCTCCTGGACCTTACACAGAGGCCCCTGGGTGAAGGTCCAGGCCCTGCAGTATGTTGGGCTATACCTAAAGTCTTGAAACCCAGCTCTCCCAGAACAGTAAGCACATCCACATCCTTTTTCTACCTCCAGGGCTTTCCTTGGCTGCTCTTTTTAGGCTGAGTGACAGTCTAAGGTACCCCACTGTGAAGCGCTGGTAAGAGCACCCGGGGGCATCTCGTGGCTGGAGCGCTTCCTGATCTGAGATAATGCATTTCCTCATTTACAACGATGCTACAGATCCTCCCATTTCCCTCATTCCCCCCCACCCGTTTTTTTTTCAAAAGAGACTTTAAAATTAAAATCGTTTCCACTGGGAGGATTGCATTCGCCTGCCTCAGCTGTCTGAGGTCCACACACACGCAAAGCCTCGCCATCGCAGAGCTGAGCGTCTGTCTAATCGCCTCACTTTGCAGCTGTGTAAGAATGCCATTAACTCCTCTTTATGGGTTTTATTTCCAAGCCATTACTGTATACATTTCCGCAAAGCCAAGAAAATGATGAGTCTCCTTCTAACGTGTCCTGGGAAGCCCGCCAGCGAATGTGGGGTTCTCGGTAAGGGCAGTACTTCTGCTTTGGAAAACGGAGAAGGTGCTGTTTTGCCCATGGGGTTTATGCAAAGGTCTGGGGCTTTGCGAGCCCCTCTGTCGAGGCTGGAAAAACACGAAGTGGGGCCTGCCTCCTAAAGCAGTCACCATCTAAATAGACCCCAGGGAGGCGAAGCGACTTAACCACAGCTGCACAGGAGCTTTGCAACAGAGCAGTGGTTATGCTGGAGCATAGGGCGGCTCACCAGGACCACTTCCCACCATCCCTATATCCCGAGCCACACCACATCTTCTGGAAGACTTTTTCCCTTCCTCCGATGCTGCCTTCTCAGGGTCAGAGGAGCTCATGAAAGAGGGATCATATTATCATAGGACTGCAGGGCTGGAAGGACGTCAGGAGGTTGCATCTCGTGCAATCAAGGCAGGAGCATCCCTGATTAAACCACCTCTCTCTAACCTGCTCTTAAAAGTGTCCAGATAACACAACGTCTCTGGGGAGCGTGTTTTGTTGCTGAAACATCTTCAGAGTGAGAAAATTCTTCCTGATATCCAGTCTAACTTTCCATTTGCTGCAATTTGAGGTCATGGCTCATTAACCTGTCCCCTGGAGCCCCAGAGAATAGTCCCTCTCCATCCTCTTGTATAAGCACCCTTCAGGTATTTGAAGGCTGTTTGTTATCGGATCCCTCAGTCTCCTGCTCTCCAGACTGAATAACCCCAGTTCTGTTATCTTATCCTCATACAAGATGCAGAACTTTGTCAAAAGAAATCCTTCCACCTTCCCCTGGCTAGCCCTGTTTGGCAGCATGGTACTTTCCAATTAAAACCCGACGTGAATCTAGGAAGGCAAGACCTGTTCTCATAGCAGAATTACGATTATTACCGATGCAGTTTGCAACTCATAAAATTGCAATGACTTCTCTGCCTCATGTCGAGGGCTGGTAATTAGCAGAGATCCTCTGTGCCACCAGGCAGCGATTCCTATTAAACGGGTTGTAATCTAGACGTAGGCAAAGCCCCGATGACATGGGACGGCACCATATATTCCACCGGTGTGTGAAATATGGTAGATGGTGCTTTCTCCCAAGCACATGGACAAGGCATTTTGAATAGGGCTTTAAATATTTTCAATTAGCATTTTATTTCTCACTGGGAGACATTCAAGCGTATCATGGAGGGACAGAATGGGATGATCCATATCATTGTCTTGACTCTCAAATACACGCATCAAGATGAAGATAATTCCAGTTTGCCCCAAAGGTGGGAAATCATGAGAAGGGAATGCATAAACAGAGACTCTCAGATGAATATTAGAAAATTAAGGTTGAAGAAGGTCAAGATGGTCAGGGAAGTGGCTTGGGTCCTAGGAGATCTGGGGTCTATTCCTAGCTGCATCAGGGATCAGCTGGAAAGAATCACTTGGTCCCATTCTCTGCCTCAGTTTCCCCCATACAATAATTTCCTACAGCAGCTGGAACGAACACACAATATGCCACTGAAGCGTGCAAACACCAATGCCATTAAAGCTATGCAAAAGCATTTAACCCTTTTTAAAATGTCATGCACACATGCCTCTCGTTGCGTCTACACATAGCCATAATCCTTGCCTCAGCGGAGGCGTTAGGAAATGAATGGAGTTGCACTGCCTCCAACGAGCTCGGAGAACCCCAAGATGAAGGCTGCTGAAATGTTGAGGATGATTATTCTCCCACATTGGACAAAATGCAACGGGAAGAATCATTCGATGCTGTCTTGGCAGTCACTACTGCTTGTATTTGGGTTGGGTGGGAAAGTGAGACTCATGGGAAAGAGCTCTGCCCAGCAAACCCGGGGTCTGTTCTCTTCTCTCCTGATGTGAGCAAAGTTGTTGCCTCTTCAGGGTTTAGCTTAGCTCCTTGCATCTTGAGCTTTCTCTGTGGTTTGAAAGACTGGGATGAAAGGCTCTGCTTGACTGCAAGTGGCTACTACCAATTTACACACCCCGTTAAATGAACTGGCTTTTAACTCTGCTCCGTAACTCCACCTACCAGCTCTGCCACTTGAAGGGGGACTTGAAGAATTATCATCATCATCATCACTGCTTAAATTCAACACTATTAAACAGGCAATTGGGTTTATGGTCTTCTCTGCAGCCCCTTCTCTCCCTTTTCTCCCTGTCCAGCTATGCAGATCTCTCTTTTCCTCGGAGAGCACTGGAGAAGAACAGCAGCTATTGAGTTATTGGAGCTTTTCCATTCTCTGAAATCCAGACAGAGACGAGCACGTGGGGGGTCCTGGGTAGAGCACCTCAGAGGGCCGATAGCAGGATAATGCCTGCTTTGCAACACATTGCATTACCCATTAGTGCAAACGAGTCACTACTCCATTTTCTAATTATTTGCACCTCGCTGGTACATCCAATGTGACTGAGCCTCCGTGATCATTTCAGCTAGTGAACAATTAAAGCCTAATTTGCATCTGCACATGAGATTAAAATGTAGGATAGATTAATTTTTAAAAGCTGCTACCTTTCATGGGCGACAGCATGAATTGATTGGACATACAGTACAGGCAAGCGTCTCTCCTTGCAAAGAGAGAAGAGCGAGTCTAAAGCTCCCAAAGAAAATCTCTGCATAAACATTTTCCTTTGGGCTTAAAGGATTCAGATGCCTTAGGCAAGGGTATGGCATATCGTGTGGCTTTATAACTGCCAACCTGCAAATGAAACTTTATATGAAGCAGTGAGAAGGGAATAGTACAACATGCTTGTGCTGAAGCGGTTTTCACTTCCTAGATGCGTGCCTACAGGCTGCAAAGTTGTCAGATAAGCTGTCCATTGCAATATGTGGATTACAACTTTTCCTCCCCATAAAGCAGGCGTCAGCTGCTCCTGCTAAAGTTGTAGCAGCTGCTAACAGCACCCGGATGAGAACTCACCAGGGATTTTTTGACACTCCCATCATGAGTGGAGGAGGGAAGGCAAGCTGGAAATGAGACTCTTTGTGGAAGGGGCTGGAATTCCTGCTTCTGTAACATCATATATATATTTTTTAAGTACCTGAAAATGTCAAAGCAGTCTGTGTTAGCCCTCATTTTTTCAGATGAGAAGGATTCATTTTCAGGATCATAATGACCCCTTGTTTTAAAACGTAAGTTATAGTTTAAAAAAGTCACACATGCACACACACACACCTGTACGGACAGCAGACTCAAAATACATGTCCTTTTATATACAGTACATATTATATATTTCCCATATGTATACATATTACATACAATATATACATACTAATATAAGAAATATATGCACATATAAAATGAAATCCAAATGAATGGTTCAAGACTGTCAAAATGAAATATGTTTTCAAATGTAAGCTATAGTTAAAATATATATATATATTAATTATAGCTTACATGTGAACTATAGTTACATATATACATATTATATATACATATACACATACACATACATAGATTATATATATATATGTAATTGGACATGGATCACACCGGACATACATTTCATAGCTATATATAAATAGAATATATGCCCCAAATCTGCAATGCTGCATGTCCAGTTACAGATAGATAGATATAAAATTATTTATCCCCATGCCCCTTCCCCTCATGGCACCCTACAGCTGCCCCTTGTGCCCTGTGCGCCCTGTGGCTGGCGGGTGCCCCCTGTGCAGGGGTGTGTGGCTTGACGCTGCATGGGGAGTGGGAGGCACACCCCACCCCATGGCTGTGTACAGCAGCCAGCGGGCACTGCCCATGTCAACTTGCTCATTTCCCTCATGGCTTCCTGCAGCTGCACGCCACCCCCAAAGCCACGACCCCCGCTCCAGGGAGTGGGTGTGGGGGCACACCCTGAACCGCAGCCATGTGCTGCAGCTGGCAGGTGCTGTCTGCTCCCCACTGCCTGCTGCGCTTGCGGCATCCTGTGGCCACCCACCATGCCTGCCCCCACGCTGGCTTCCCACGCAGCACCCTGTGGCCATGCACACCCTGCACTTCGCAGCCAGTGGGTGCTCCCGGCATGGGTGGGCATGGTGTGTGGCCACATGGAGGGGCGTGTTTTGTGGCCATGCAGGGAGTGGGAATGGGCGGCCTGCCCCACACTGTGGCCATGTGCTGCAGCTGGCGGGTGCTGCCTGCGCCCTCCTGCCCACTCCCCACACTGCACTCTGTGGCCATGCACCACACCCCTCCAGGGCTGCAGACCACATTCCCTCACCACACCCGCAGCGGGAAGCACAGCCTGGCCCTGCCTGCCTCCAGCCCTGCCTCTGCCTCCTCCTGTCTGTCTCTTTGTCAGTACGGCTCTGGCCCGTGCACGTGCAGTTGACCAGCAGCATTATGGACAGACAGACACAGCCAGAAACGGTAAGGCTTTTATTATATTAGAATAGATAGATAGATAGATAGATAGATAGATAGATAGATAGATAGATTAATGCCTGTCATGAATAGCGGGGGGAGGCAGGTGGGGACGGAGCACTGCCACCCACCACCTCGTGCCACCACTGCCCCCCAGTAATGGCAGGGGAAGGGGCTTGCACGTGCCCCACCATCCTGTACTGCCGCTGCTCTGCTTGCAACCTAACCCCCAACACAGCTCATCCCACACCTCCCACAACTCCGCATCTGGCCCTATATCCAAAGGTGGATTAATGTGTACTGGGGCCCTGGGCAAAGACAAAATTCAAAGCCCCTTCCCCCCATGGGAACTGGGCTAGCGGGGTCAGGGACCCTTCATCTCCTGGTGCTGGCAAGGGAGGCTGGGTGGACTCTGCCAGGCTGGGGTTGGGGGGGCACATGCCCCCTCTTCTCCCTGCTCCATGTTCCCCCTGCCCCATCCTGCTATGGTCAAACATAGACACACACGCAGGTGTGCACACAGATGGAAGCACATTTCTCTCACTCACTATCTGCACATGGACACACAGACATAAACACACTCTCCATCCTGCAATGAACGGCCACATGCATGCACACACACACACGTGCATGAATGCACACATGCACAGACACACATGCATACAGACACACACATGCAGACATGTAGACGGGTGTGCACTCTACTCACTCACTCTGCACATGGACACACTGACACAAACACACTCTCCCTGCCATGAACACAGACACATGCAGTCATGCACACATGCACTGACACATAGGTTACCTCCAAGGAGGAGTTCACCCGCTTGGCTTGAGCCTGCAGGGAAGCAGTGAGGGGAGCCAAAGCAGAGATGGAGCTTAGGCTGGTGACAAAAGTCAAAGATAACAAAAAGTCATTCTTTAAGTACATAGGAAGCAAAAAGAAGGTGCCGGGTAACTGAGGGCTCCTTCAGGATGAACAAGGACAACCGGTAACGGACAGTTTCATAGTTGGTCGGGTCGGAAGGGACCTGAGCAGATCAAGTCCGACCCTCTGCCATGGCAGGAAAGATTACTGGGGTCAAACAACCCTGGGAAGGTATCTATCTAGCCTCCATTTGAAGACCCCCGGGGTAGGAGCCAGCACCACTTCTCCTGGAAGTTGGTTCCAGATCCTAGCCGCCCTGACCGTGAAGTCGTTCCTCCTGATATCTAACCTAAACCTGCCCTCTGCCAGCTTGTGACCGTTATTCCTGGTCACTCCTGGCGGTGCTCGGGGGAACAGGGACTCCCCCAGTGCCTGCTGGT
>NW_017728886.1:268842322-268845083 GCF_001723895.1 Crocodylus porosus | reverse complement strand
TCCACATCCCTCCTGAAGTGCGGCCCCCAGAACTGGACGCAGTACTCCTGCTGCGGCCTGACTAGTGCCGCATAGAGGGGGAGGATCACCTCCCTGGACCTGCTCGAGATGCACCTACTTATGCATGTACTACTTACTACACAAACGCACTTTCCCTCCTCTCCTGAACACAGAACAGTCATGCAAACACATGCACTGAGACATGCACCGCACACACAGACACATGTATGTGCACACACAGACAGGCGCGCACTCTACTCACTCACTCTCTGCACATAGACACACAGACACAAACACACTCTCCTTCCTGCAATGGACAGACACATGTATGCACATAAATGCACACATGAGTGCACACACATAGAGACACGCATGCACACACAGAAACACACATGCACACATGCAGACGGGCGCGCACTCTAGTCACTCACTCTGCACATAGACACACAGACACAACCACACTCTCCCTCCTCCAATGGACAGACACATGCATGCACATACGTGCACACATGCATGCACATTCGTGCACGCATGAGTGCGCACGCATGAGTGCACACGCACACAGACACACATGCACACATGCAGACGGGCGCGCACTCTACTCACTCACTCTGCATATGGACACACAGGCACAAACACACTTTCCCTCCTGCCATGAACAGACACACGCATGTACACACACATAGAAGGAGAAAAAGAACTGGGGGTGAGGGCTGAGTGTGCAAGCACGCGCCCCCCCCTGCCCCTCCAGGTGGGAAAGTCTGTGGTGGGAGGGTAAAGTGGCAGGGAGTGGTGCTGGGAGTGGGCTTGGATCAGAAGGGAGTGAAGCAGAGCCAGGCTTGGGGCCAGGCACACTGCATCTGTGCCGCCTCCCCTCCCCCCATGCCCACATTCGTTGTCCAGTGCCAGTGGCCCCCACGAAACCACCATTCCCCAACCCCACTGCCTCGCTGCACCAGTCCCAGACCTTTACCTCCCAAGGGGAGTGGGTTCAGAGCTGGGTGCCAGAAAGGGACTACAGACCTCCCAACCAGGGGGAAGAGCTGGACCAGGAATTCTTGGGTCAGCTCACAGAGGTAGTGAAGGCTAAGGATGTGGTAGTCACGGGGGACCTGAACTTCCCGGACATCTCCTGGGAAGAGCAGTCATCCAGGTCTGACCACTCACGTCGGTTCTTAGACAGAGTGAAGGACCTCCATCTAACCCAGGAGGTACACAGCTCCACCGGGGAGACGCCCTGTTGGACCTGGTGCTGGCCACGGGTGATGACCTGGTGAGGGGGCTGTGGGTGCTCGACCACCTGGGCGACAGCAATCATCGCCTGTTGGGATTCACCATCCAGCGCAAGGTGGCAAAGGCATGCAGCAAGGCAGCGGCCCTAGATTTCAGGAGGGCTGAATTCACTGAGCTAAGGAGACTAGTCAGGGATGCACTGAGGTCCTGGAGGCGGGGGGCAGGTGTCCAAGGAGTGTGGTTGCTCCTCAAGGAGACGATCCTCCAAGCCCAAAGGGAGGTAATCCCAATAAGGGTCAAAGGGAGCAGGAGGGCACACAAGCCCCATGGCTCACCAAAAGCATCCTAGCTAAAAGGGAGGCATATACCCAGTGGAAAAGAGGGGACATCACCAGGGATGACTATACTGCAGTTGCTTGGGGATGTAGGGGGGCAGTCAGGAAGGCCAAGGCAGAGACGGAATTAGGGCTAGCTTCCCGGATTAAGGACAATAAGAAGTCCTTCTTTAAATACATAGGGGGTAAAAAGAAGGTCCCGGGTAATGTGGGGCCCCTGAAGGACACGTTGGGAAATTTGGTCATCACACCAGATGATAAAGGCAAAATATTTAACAATTTCTTTGCCTCCATCTTCCTAAGCAGGGACCGAAACAGCCACCCCCCCACTGGGCCCCCCTCAGGCCTCAGGGGAGGCACACTTGGGCCAAGGGTTAGCGAGGAACTAGTTAGGGGTCTTCTGGAGGGGTTGGACATGTTCAAGTCAGCTGGTCCGGATGATCTCCACCCTAGAGTACTAAAGGAATTGGTGGAGGTCATTGCGGGACCCCTGGTGTGCCTTTACAAGTACTCGTGGTGCTCTGGTGTGGTGCCGGAGGACTAGAAGAAGGCCAACATGGTCTCCATCTTCAAAAAAGGCAGGAAGGAGGACCCGGGAAACTATAGGACAGTTAGTCTTACTTCGATCCTAGGCAAGCTGTTCAAGAAAATTATGCTGGCACACATCCAGGAGGGGCCAGCAGGGGATTTCATGCTTAGGGGCAACCAACACGGGTTCATCAGTGGCAGGTCCTGTCAGACCAACCTGGTGGCCTTCTACGCCCAGGTCACCAAATCCTTAGACGCAGGGGAAGCAGTGGACACTGTCTTCCTGGACTTTCGGAAGGCCTTTGACACTGTCTCTCACCCCATTCTCATTAAGAAACTGGGGGCTGTGGTGTCGACACCCCCACAGTCAGATGTGTCACGAACTGGCTGGAGGGCCGCACCCAGAGAGAGGTGGTGGATGGGTCATGTTTGACCTGGAAGGACGTGGGCAGTGGGGTCCCCCAGGCTCGGTCCTCGGGCCTGCACTGTTCAACATCTTCATCAGGGACTTGGACGAGGGGGTAAAAAGCACCTGTTCAAATTTGCTGATGGCACTGAGATGTGGGGGGATGTGGGCACACTGGAAGGAAGCAACAGGCTACAATCAGACCTAGACAGGTTACAGGGGTGGGCGGATGAGAATAGGATGGGATTCAACACCGACA
>NW_017728886.1:268837606-268842012 GCF_001723895.1 Crocodylus porosus | reverse complement strand
TCAGGGGGCAGCAGGGCAGGCCCTACGAGGAGAGGCGACGGGACCTGAACCTGTTCAGCCTCCGCAAGAGACGGCTGAGGGGGATCTATTGGCCTGTTACAAACTAGTCAGGGGGGACCAGCAGGCATTGGGGGGGTCCCTGTTCCCCTGAGCACCGCCAGGAGTGACCAAGAATAATGGTCACACGCTGGCAGAGGTTAGACTCAGGCTAGATATCAGGAGGCTTGACTTCATGATCAGGGCGGCTAGAGTCTGGGACCAACTTCCAAGAGAAGTGGTGCTGGCCCCTACCCTGGGGGTGTTTAAGAGGAGGTTAGATGTACACCTTGCTGGGGTCATTTGACCCCAGTAATCTTTCCTGTCATGGCAAGGGGTCGGACTTGGTGATCTGCTCAGGTCCCTTCTGACCCTAGAAACTATGAAACTATATGTATGTGTGTATTTATATATATATGTGTGTGTGTGTGTGTGTGTGTGTGTGTGTGTGTGTGTGTGTGTGTGTATAACATGTGTGTATATCTCTATCTCTTTCTCTATGTATAGGTAGATAGATAGATTTGTGTGTATGAAATCCAAACAAATTGGTTTGAAATGAAACATTTGAATAGCCTTACTCGGCATTATATTTTGAATTGTTGGTTTATTAAAAATGTTTCAGATTTTTTTTCATGTTTAAAGGGAGGGAAAATAATTAGAAACTGTGCCTGTTTTTTCAGGACAGGAAAACTATGTCTCATGGCTTTAATTAGGATACTCCCAGCTCCTTGCCAGGCCTTAGTGGGTGATGACATTTCCAAATTCCCCTGTTTTGAATGCAATCTGCCCTGGCTTCTGCTGAATCAGTACCTGGGTGAGGGCTCTTCTCTGTGAGTCAGGACCCCATATGCCATCATTTTGCAAGAAGCCCTGGGCTTCTGGCAGAGTTATACAAATCCCTGGTCCTCACTGCTCCATCCTGACAAAGTGGTAGGGCTCAGTGAAAGGCCTGACTGCAGGCCTTGCAAATGTGGATTAAGACCCAATTTCACCTGCCTTGATTCATATTTCATATGCCCAGTTCCAGTGCCCCTAGCCTCCCTCTCTCCCTCCTGCGTCTACCTTCCATACTTCCTAGTGGTCTTTATAGCTGGAGATATGGCTTGCTTCACCTTGGTTCTTGGAGAGAAAGTGTAGTCTTGGAATTAATGTAATGGCTCAGAAAATTGCCGTTCGGCTCTTAACTCTGCTGCACACATTCTGATAGCCTTGGTTTAAGTCATGTACTTTCACTATAATGGTTCCAAAGGGACAGTGCTTCTCTTTGACCTAGGGTGGACCTATAGGGCAGGCACCATCTCTTATGTTTTCATATAATGCCAAATGTAATGGAGAAAGGTCTTCATAGCTGTCTCTGGTCAGCACCATAGTACGGATGAAAGATTGCTCATTTGCCCAGTGTGGGTGTGTCTACATGTGCACATTTAATGTGCATTAGCTTGATTTAAGGTACAGTAAAGGCATATATCTACATGGGCATTTTTACATATACAAGTGCCGCAGTGCCGGGTGCCTTGAAAAGCACCCAGCACTATAACACTTATAATCGTACAAGCAGCGAAAGGCACATCAGCTCTGAGAAAATGGTGGCGGCATGCTTTTGAACTAAAACACACAGAAGGTGCTTTAGTTCAAAAGTGTACTGCCACCATTTTCTGTGCACTGTTGTGCATTTCACCACTTGTACAACTGCATGCAATGCAGCACAGTGCGCATCAGTTCACTTGTGGAGCAGACTTGATTAATTGCTTCGGAGCAGACTTGTTTCATAGTTTCATAGTTTGTAGGGTTGGAAGGGACCTGAGCAGATCATCTAGTCCGACCCCATGCCATCAAGTCTGCTTCAAAGCAGTGGATCTCCAGTGTGTTCTGGAACCAAAAAGTATGTGTATAAATGCCCCATTTGAGTGCTCTTAATGTGCCTTAAAAATGGCTATTTAAGGCTATTTGAACCTAAATTTGATATAAAGCAGGTATCAAACTTATGTGTGACTAGCTCAATCTCATTATCGAACGTGTAGATGCACTAATATGTATTCACATGGTGTCTCCATTGACTTGGGACTAACTTTGCTTCCAAGTCAGTCAGGAAACCTGCGTTAATGTGCATTAGCATGTGCATGTGTAGACTGAAAGGGACCTCGAAAGATCACGGAGTCCAACACCCCTGCAGGAATCCTGCTGAGATCAAATGATCCCAGCAAGGTGTCTGTCCAGTCATATGTAGACTGTTGGATACTGCCTACAGTCTTTTGGTCATAATACTGCCGCCTTTATAATGATGAAGGAGGTCAACATTGTAGATAGGTGTTGTGGAAGAGCACCAGAGGGGTGGAGAAGGCTTCTTGCTATGGCTGTGGACACCTGAACGCAAGACTTGTGGTCTCATGTCAGAAGGGTTGGACTAGATGATCTCTGATGGTCCTTTCTTGCCCTATATTTCTGTGACTTTCTATGAAGCCCAACTGTCAATCGGTGCCTGGTCTTTGGTGGTAGAGGCTCAGCAGTGGCTGGATGTCATATGGACCACATCACTGTCTTGTGGGTCATAGGCTGCAGGACCTGGCATCTCTTAACTCAATGGGCTCCCAGGCTCTAGAAAACTCTCAACCTCGGCATGGCTTCACTTTCTGAGCTTGCAGAGAAACTCTTGTTCTCCGGGAAGGCGTTCAGCACTGCACTGTATCCACTCAGAGACTTTGTTCCAGTCCAGACTCTGAGACAACTTCCTGTCTGCAAAAATAAGTTTTGCCTCCAGCAATTTGGTCTTTTCATTTTTTTTCTTTCCTTCCAGGGCATTTTGGAGGAAGGAAGGATGTAAAAAACTACTGTGATTCACAATGCACTTTAATAATGATATAGCCGTGTTAATGACTCCTTGGCAATAGACTGAGAAATTAATTAGCATATCATTTGCAAAACAGAACAGCACTTTTCTTCCATTTTTTGCTGGTTTTTGTTGTAGTTGTTGTCCATGAAGCATATCAACCCTCATGTCCAATCTAGTTAAAATTCCAGTAACTCTCAGGAAGTGATGATTTGTTATAAAAACATTGCATACAGATTAAATGCATTTCATGTTTTTCAGGGTCGTGTGATTGTTTTTTCCTACTGGATATTTCTAATTTGCTTGCTAAGTGTATACGTGTGATTGTCCTGTTCTTCTCCTGTCCCCTTTTCCAGTCAGAGTGCTAATAATTAAAGCAGCTTTTCATGTAGACTTCAGCACTGGTCACTCTTGATCTCAAAGGGGCAATGTCTTGGAGTGCAAAGGAAAAATTCCTCCCTGGTATTCCTGGTGAGCAATGCTTATTGCAAAACTAACTGGCCTGTATCTTAGTGTTGTGTTGCATTCGGTAACAGAGGTAGAAACCATCAGGTTGCTTCTTTGGTGTGTCTGAAATACAAACCATTGAGGTGTCTCTTTGGTTTGTTTGTAGCAAATGTGGTGAGGATCTGATTTAGATGGGCCCATGTGTCAAAGTCATCCTATCTTCAGGCATCCATTAGCCTCTCATTGGGGAGATGGGAACTGTAAACAGCATGCAAAGTGAGTCTAGAAATGCAAGGGAGATAGACTGGTTGCTGAGGGAATAGGGGGGATTAAAATGCCTTTAAAAAGAAGTTGGGAGTTCTGGGGACTCATACGTATTGTATTAGGAGGGGAAAGAGTTGGACCAGGGTGAGGTGTTAAGGAGGAGAGGAGGAAAAGGATAGGAGTGGACAGAGGGGGCTTCAGAGATGGGATGGGGCCACTGAGGCAATGTGAAGGCTAGAGAAGGATGAGAAACTTCTGTGTCTAGGACTGGAGAGAAGTAGGAGAGAACTAGGAAGGCAAGTGGATGGGCTGGGAGGAAAGTTGGAATACAGTTTGTTTTCACTCAGAAGACTTTTCTCTATGCACACATCCAGACTTGTTAACAGGCCCTTTCCAACACTATGTTTTGCATATACCAGCTGGCTGCCACCCCACGGCTTGACTTTACCAGCCAGCAAGAAGAAGGTGCCAAGGATCATCCCGATATTTTTCGCTTCGGTTCCTCTCCAGTTTAGTCAGCCCATACCCTAGATCCTCTGTCTTGCTCTCCCCGAAGGCTGGTACTACCTCTTGTCTGTCTCCCAGGTGGCACAACAGGCTTCATGAGTTACCAGGCACCTCTATAAGATAGGGTGGAGTGTGTCAGGCCTGCTGCACATACTTCTTTTAACAATTGTTAGCAGGAGCACTTGGATGAATGAGAAGCAAGATCTCGTGCTTTCACAAGTGATCGATGGGAAGCTGGGTGACAGCGACCATGAGCTGATCACCTTCACCATCCGCCATAAAGCTGGCAAGTCAGTCAGCAACACAGAAGTCCTTGACTTCAGAA
>NW_017728886.1:268830880-268837506 GCF_001723895.1 Crocodylus porosus | reverse complement strand
TCCTGCCCTTTGTGCAGGGGGCTGGACTCGATGATCTCCCGAGGTCCCTTCCAGCCCTGATGTCTATGAAATCTATGAAATCTATGAAACTCATGAGACGTGTGTTCGATGGCTCTTCTGCCATACAACTCCTCTGTAATCTTGGAGAATCCCTTACAACCAGATTCTCAGTCAGTGATGCCAGCTTATACCCAAATTGATATTTAGGAGCCTCGGTCTTGACTCAGAGCTGTTCCTCTTGGGAAGCACAAATCTGGATAGTCCACCTGGGAGGGTTGACATCAGCTTTGTACCACTCATTTTTCGGCTGTAAGTTTGAGCCGCTCCCGAGGCTTTTCTAAATTATAGCAGTGTCTCCTAGCTACCACTCTGCAGCGGGGTATCCCACCCTGACACACTTTTATCTCCCCCAACATCATACTCATTTCCACCTTTGCGCCTGATGTGCCCTATATGGTAGGAATCAGACGGGGGCATTTTTCACGAACCATCTCTCCAGTGCTGCAATAAAGATGGCAGCATCAGAAGCTTCCCCTCCATACCTCAGCCCCTGGCCATGCTGCTGGGAGCTTGCTGGGGAAGATGCATGTGTATGCTTGGAGCGGGCTCCAGGCGCACATCATTTGGAGTGAGGGGCTGTCACAGGTGCTGTAAACCTGAAGAGTTTTACAAATCTGCAATCATTTGAAAGCAGAGCCTGACTGTCACTCTTTGCTTATCACAATTCACACCCTCCTTTCCTCTCCCGCTCTTTGAAAGGAAAAGGAAAATCCATCAGACACTAGACAGTCTATGGAAAGGATGCTTAAGTAAAAAGAGCATGTACTCCCCTCTGTGCCATATACAATTCAACTCACCTTGTTTTCAAGCCAAGTCAGTGCCGAGGCCGCTGCGACCATTGGATGCTGTAACAGCCCTCACCCACTCCACCCCGTGCTTGGCTAACTTTGCACATCCTGTCAACTGAAGCCCTGTCCAGTCCTTGATATTGGCTCCCCAGCTCTCCTTGGATCTACCTCTTTTTCTCTTTACCTCCCCTGCTCCTTGCATTATGGTGTCAGCGGCGGTCTCTGGCCTTCTCGTGACATGTCCAAACCATTGCAGCTTCTTTTGTCACACAACCTGCAACAATGGGTTTTATTTATTGACTGATTTGCTGCTTGACAGACTCATTGGTCTGGTGTTCAGTATACGAGACACACAGCCATCTCCTAAAGCAGCACATTTAAAATGCTTCAATTCTGTTCTCATAGCTTCTCATGAAACGTCCATGCCTTGCAGCTGTAAAGCATCATAGAGACAGCCACAGCGTACAGCAGATGTAACTTTTTCTTCAGTGACATATTGCTGCTTGTCCCGATTTTCTTTAGCTTTGTTAGCTGACTGGTGGCGATGGCTGGTCTGGACTTCCTTTCCAGAAGTTAAGTCTTCTGTGATGGTGGCTCCCAGGGCATTTATACACTTGCCCCAGGAGTGGCGGGGGTGAGGGGGTGCACCTCCAAGAGCCACTTTAATTAAAGTGCCTGAAGTGTCATGTGTATCAGTGTCCCTGCACTGGAAAATGGTGGTAAGGGTGTTTTAACTAAAACTCTTTGAACTAGCTTTAGTTAAAACACTCCCGCCACCATTTTTCAGCATGGGGACACTGATAGATGTGACGCTGGAGTCTGCTGGATTGCTGTAATTACCATTCTCCAGCAGACTATATTAATTAATTAATATGAAATGCCACATTTTCTTCAGTGTCATGTTGCTGCTTGTCCTGATTTTCTCTAACTCTGTTAGTTGGCTGATGGCGATGGCTGTTCTGGTCTTGACTGTCTTTTCAGATGTTCAGTCTTACACGATGGTGGCTCCGGGATACTTAAACCTTGTTACTCTTCCTTGTTTTTCATTGCTGATCTTCACATCAGCGCTGCTGGCGGTGATCTTGGAGGTTGCCATCACGTTGCTTTTCTCAGTGCTTCTTTCCTTTCTGCAGCTTACTGTAGTTTAGTCTAGCATTGCTGTAAGTTCTTGGTATTTTGGGGACGTCCCCGCTATCAGAGACTTCACTTTCACAGCAGGGTAAATTCGCATTACTCCACGGAAGTCTCTATAACTGTATCTGTAAATGAAATCTCTGTAACTGCATCTCATAACTTCTGACAAACAAGTCTATGAAAACTTAAGCTTGTCTGAACCAGTTAGTCTCTAAGGTGCCACCCTGCCCTGCTTTCGTCCTGGTTTCAGATCAGCCCTGCTAACTACTGCTAACTACTTCTGTTCACACCATGAGAGAATCAGGTCTGTTAGCTCAGGCAACTCATTGCCGACTTACAATTATGCAACCATGAGTTGAACGAGACACCTTGCCTACTCTATCAGCAGGGATCCTAGTTTCCTCTGATTTAAAAAAATCCCCAATTTTTGGTTTAAAAAAGTAACTAAAAATACACATTGTTCCGTGATTACAATGAAACGTCACTGGACAGAGCATGATAATCAGAATGTGAGCATGACATATTTACACTAACTTCCTGCCCTTCGGGCGGGAGGCTGGACTCGATGATCTTCTGAGGTCCCTTCCAGCCCGAATGTCTATGAAATCTATGAAACGTAACCATCTTTGCACCCACAAAAGCAAAAAAAGGGGGAGGAGGGGCACCACATAACACTTCTAAGCCAGTGTAAATTGAATCCATTGTAGAATCATCCTGAGAAAGAAATCAGGGGTTAAATTACCCTGGGATCTTTTATGTGGAGTAGTTTGCTGTGGGCCAACAGGGTATTGCTTCATCTCCCATCACCCTAATAGTGCCCCCTGCGAGCAGTTACCCTGCAACAGGGCTGCCTCCAGCATCTCTGCTGCGTGGTAGAAATATCCCAGCCACACTTCCATCCCACCCCGTCATGTATATCGGTGCAGCAGGAATGTATTATGCTCTCAGCAAACGCTGAGCGGAGATGTCTACTTTTGGGTTAACCTGGCCTCGTTCTCAGCCGGTGTAAATCAATGCAGCCCCATTGGCTTCAGTACAGTCGCACCAGTGACCATCGGCGGAGAATCTCATCTGGTTTGTCTTCATTAGGCCTCTGCCTCCCAAATTCCCTGCCCCATTTGTCCTCTGTGGCACATGTCCCCTTCACTACCTGTTTGTACAGCACAGAGAGATAAAGAGATGCAGAGTGATAAAGCCTTATTATCCTTATTATATAATTATATTAGCTGTGCATATTCCATTATTATAATTATATAATTGAATGACTATTATCTACACTTCTTTCATCCTTTTATTAACTTAATAATTGTATACCTGCTTTGCAAAGGTGGAAAAGACAAAGTACGCAGTCAGGCGCTCATTGAACTTTTGAGGCTAGATCTTCGGATAACTCTGAGCAACTTGAGTTTGTACGAGCTGCAGATTTGGCCCTTAAATATGGTCAAGTGTGATCTTCTCACAGCTTCCCCCTGTTCTATGCAGATGGTGCTTGTGCCTCTTAACTCACCCCTATCTCCTTTCTCGACCCAGTTAAGAGCGTACACATGCAAAAGCTGCATTGGTTTAATTTAAACCTAACCCCATTTAATTGGCATCATTTCCATGTGTAAACAGCCCTTTCATTTCCAAACCCTGTTTCCTTGTCCATCGATTCATTGAGGTCATGACCACCCAAGCTCACAAAAAGCCCTGTTTGCTCTCTCAACTGATGCCTCTTATCTCTGAACTGCCGAACACTTCTGCTCCCTGGCACGTGTTATTTTTTATCTCATCCACAATTCCAGACTCAAACGGTGACAGATTAAGGTGGAGCGCATTAGTCGATTCAGCTGCCATCTTTTTGGTTGCCTTTTGCTTGGCATGGCTTGCAGACTATGGCTCAGTGGTCTGTTAAAATGAATTCTGCATTAATTGTTTTAAAAACTCTGGCATCCTGCACGGTTCTGGGTGAGTGACTGCCTTTTTTCTGCTGGGAAATAATTTTGGCATTTCATTTGGGAAAAAGTAATTAACTGCATGGGTACGCTTAGTTGAGTAAGTCATTACAATCCCTGACTTATGCAAATGAGGTTTTGGGATATAATTCAGATCGAGATAATGCTACAGATACATTAAAAGTTAATTTCCACATGTTTGGGAGAGTGTTTCTTGTGCCAGAAGGAGAGGTTTATGGGTTAATTTACAAAGCTCACCTGTACAATCAAGTCTCAAGGTGCACAAAGCAGATGTCACATGGCCACTTCTCCATCACTCCTTAAGGACCACTCTCTGCACAGACATTGGGTGAATGCAGTCTGTGGCGAGTTGATGCCTAACGCAATGCACCCCTTTGTCCCAATAGCTGAGTACATGCTTTATATGTATCATAACACAAAATATGCTCTAATGGTCACCACCAGCAAGTTTCCCTGTACCTTTGAAGGATAAAATCATTAACACATTGGGTTGACAGGCCCGTACGAGGTCACTTCTAGTCCAGCCCCCTGCTCAAGGCAAAATTGTTCCTGGCTTAACTAGCTCAGGCAAGTGTCTCTAACTTACTCTTGAAAATTTCCACAGATGGGGATTTTACAACCTTTCTGGGCAGCTTGTTCCAATGGCGAACCCCTCTCACAGTATGAAAGCTCTTCCTAACACCCAACTGAAGTTGCCCTTTGTGCAATATAAGACCATTTGTTTTTGTCCTGTCCCCTGCAGCCTGACAGAATAGTCTATGTCCATCTTCTTTATAACCACCCTTCAGGTGTTTGGATACCCTCATCAAATCTGCTGCCCTGAAGTCTCCTCCCCTCTAGACTAAATATGCCCTTCTTTAAACTTTAATTACAAGGATTTTAATTTTTTTTTCCTGCTAGCGTCTAATGGTCACAGTCATGGTTAGGGGCAGTTTTATTTTATTACTGAATACCCGCATGCAGAAGAGACTCATCTAGCCCCAGGAAGCTCGTGTTCCTAAAGACTGAGCATCACAAGAGACCAGTAGTATCTGTGCTAAGGTGTGGGGGACGTGTGCTGAAGGCATGCTGCTATTGCACCAGAGACGTGAGTTGGAGCTTTGCTCTAAATGTATGTGGTAACCTGCTCCAGTTGGCCCAGTTGTAGATGGATACCTGGCCAGTCACACCGAGGAGTCAAAGGTAAGTGGATCTGGTGATAAATACATCACTTCCTTGTATGTCACTGGGAAGAGAAACAGGTAGGCCATTCCTGGTCTGAGCTGCTAGGCTTGGGTAGACTGGGACATACAGCAGGGTCTCAACATACCAGGTGCTGCTGCCCTGGGGAATCACAGAATGATGGAAAAGTTGGGCTGGAAGGGACCTCCGGCGGTCACATATCGTCCAACCCCCCTGCCTGAGGCAGGATCAAGAGATCCCAGGTACAGAGCCAAGCCCCTTGCTACAGAGAAAGGTCAGTCTTGCACCAATCTGACCATGGGATCAAATCCCTAAAATGCCTCCCTGACCCCAAATATAGCAACCTGCCTGGCCCTGATCAGAGGGGCAAGACCCTCTAGCCAGGAACCTCCAGCTTTAAGTCTCAGCAGGAGCATTGGTGCCACCCGGTCACAATCCCCAACCTTGGCTGCAGCCAACACCTGATGCCTCTGAGGATGGCACCCCCCCCCCCCGACACAAGTAGCAGAAAGTGGATGTTGGGGCAACCAGCAAAGCCCAGAAGCATGGGAAATACCCATAGCAGAACCCAGAAAACCCATAACAGGCATTGCTACATCTAGATCATCCCCGGACAGTGTCTGTGCAACCTCTTCTTGGACACTTCCACATCTTCCATAGGCAGTGTTCATACCTTCTCCACAGGAGTCTTTCCAGATATCCAGTCTAAACCTACTTTACCACAATGTCAAGCCATTTGCTCTGCATTCTCGTCTCTGCAGCAAGAGAGAAAAGTTGCTTTCCCTCTTCTTGATGGCAGCTCTTCAAGTGTTTGAAGACTGCTATCACGTCTCCTTTAAAGCCCCTTTTCTGCAAGCTGAACACATGCTTAGCTGCTTCAGCCTTTCCTCGTTTGACTTGCCTTCCAAGCCCTTTAAATAATCATCTTTGTCACCTGCCTCTGGACCCTATCTAACTTCTCCATGTCCTTTTTTAAAATGTGGAGCCCAGAAGTGCACACAGGACTTCATATGAGGCCTAACCAGTGGCAAGTAGAAAGGCATTATCACCTCCCTCATCTTGCACCTAATGCTTCTATTGATGCATCCCAAAACCACATTTCTCCTTCTGTGAGGCTGCATCTGTGTTGTGCTCCACCAAGACTGCCGGATCCTCCCCCATAGAGCTGCCATCCAGCCAAGTGTCCCCCATTTTGCAACCGTGTTTTTGCTTTTTCTTCCCAAGGTGCAGCACCTTGCAGGTGTCAGCATGGACCTTTATCCCGCTAGCTAGGGCTCTACAAAGCTTCGGGTGGTGATTGGGTTCAGAGGATTTTCAGCCCAATTCAGTGGCAGAATCTCCAAATCCGAATCAAATCAGGGGGTCAATTTAAAGATCCGAATCGATTCAAAGGTCTCCGAATCTATGGAAAAGATTCGGAGAACTTAGATGTTTTGGGCTGTCCCCGGTGGCTGCAACAGGGAGCTGCAGCTGGACTCTGAGCTGGTAAGGACTAGGGGTGGAGGAG
>NW_017728886.1:268797143-268830440 GCF_001723895.1 Crocodylus porosus | reverse complement strand
TGAGCCAGGGCTTTTTTTTTAACAAGTGCCCGGAGCTGGGGCAGCCTTTGCCCAGCTGGGAGAGGGGCAGGGGAGGGACCTGGCTGATTCGGAGATTCAGAATCAGATTCAGCCAAACTGAATCAGGACAGTGATTCAAATCACCAGATCGAATCACTGTCCTCCACTTCAGCCAAATCCGGATCCAAAGCGAATACTAGCCGCTTTGCACAGGACTACCGCTAGCTTCAGCCCAGCTAAACACATCCGTCAAAACTTGCAAGACAAACATCAGAGCAGAGACAGCAGATGCATACAGGCAAGTGAACAAGTGCGAGGAGGCAATTGGGGCTAAATATTTTATTTTTCCTGCAGATAGCATATTGGCCAAAATGCTGTTTCAGTTACCCTGCAAATATTAGACAATGTGGGTAAAACGGGGGTTTTCAGGGTCAGATTCACAGCCGATCTAGACAAATCATTTATTTGCACAGCCCCAGAAAATAAGATGGTGTTAGCTAAGTGGGCAGCCCAGGGCTCCAGCACTGAGGTGGCCTAACTGTTGTTGAGCTTGATTTTGCAGATGTCACAGCAAAGCAGAGCTCAGGGGAGTTTGGAGGAGGGAAGACAGTGAGTAAGGAGGTCTGGCCCCCCAAGCTTTTGGTCTTGGGAAATGATATATCAATTCTGCCAGAGCGATGAGGAGCAGGGTGGTGGTGGGTTCCTAAGGACCTTCCCAGCGGAGACCTTTTCCCCACGACAACCCACAGGATTTCACTCAGAAGGGGCTGATCTATGTGATGGAGACACTGCTACTACAGCTGTATTGGACAGGCCCGTTGCAAACTGTTCACTAGAACAAGGAGATGTATCCTCCCTAAATCAGTGATGCCAGGAAGGGTTAGACAGGGGGTGGATCACTCTAGACATGCCCTCTTCATACGCTGTCCCTCTAAATCATCTGCTATTGCCACCATCAGAGACAGGATACTGGGTTATATGGTCAGACCCAGTATAGCGCTTCTCATATCCTTATATTCTTAAAGGCACAAAAAACTAAGTGATGTCTCCCGTGGGAGAGGCAGCATCTACTGATAGGAGGGCTCTTGTCTTAGCTGCACCACCTCCCCTAATGGCACAAGCTAAGCCAACCATAGCTATCCACAGTGGAGCTATGGCTACACCAGGGATCTTGCTGTCATAGCTGTGTTGACTAGAGGGTCATGACTTTTGCGGTGTAGGTCAGGTTGAGTCCTACCTCAAACACAGACTTAGATACTACTTGAATTCATTCTCAAGATTCAACAGATCTCCTCCATCCTTGGTTAACCAGTTCTTAAAATATATCTGCTGGGCCTCAAGGTTAAAAACATTTGTACAAGACAGAAAGAAGCCAGGTGGACACTCAGATCCCACACTGATGTTTTGCATGTATGCAGAGGCATGGAGAAGTGCAAAGCAAGGGAGCTCATGGTGAGTGGTTTGGAATTGCTTTTCAGGGCAGAAATGCACTTCCAGACCAGTTTGTGGAAAGACAGATGCAATTAAGTTACAGTGTGTGTATATGTGTGTGTGTGTGTGTGTGTGTGTGTGTGTGTTTAAAACTGCCTTGAAGTGTATTTTTAATCCAAAAAGTGACTAAAGGAAAGCATAAAGCAATTGTATTTTTACTGCTTGTCTCTCAATGACTCCAGCTATTGCCTCTGAATATTACAGTAAAGGGGGAAAACTTACATTACCGTTGCCTGAACTTCAACTGCTCCGTAGAGATTATAGATGCACACACATTTAATGCAAAGGTGCATCAATTTTGATCTCTCTTTGCTGCTCTCATCAACACAGACTGTCAAGAAAATAGTAGAAACTGCATCTGCAGGAACATCTGCTTCTGTGAGATGAGAAGGAGAAATATGAGGCTGATCTCACATCAGCCTTCCTAGAGACCCAAGTCACAATGAATAATGCATTAGGCAACTTCAGCTCCATTTTCAGCTTCGAACGATCTGCCAACGGGTTATGACTTGTACAAATATAGTATCTCTTGATATTGCCTTGACAATTTTTTCTCTAAATGATTTTCAGCTTCTGTGGGTTGTGTACAAGCTGTTGATGCAATTATTCATTAATCACGCATCGTGATGCATGCTCTGTGATTGGCCACAAAGTCACTTGGTATGGTTTTTGTTCTTCTTTTTGGATGCAACCAATGTAGCCATGCTGGTGTGGATGCAGATCTGTCAATAAAACCATGTTGGGTGAGAAGATGGTGTAACAAAGCTGGCTAAAAACTCTTCCTATTGGCATAAGCCATCTTTGCTAGAGGACTCTGTCCATGTACTTATTCTGTCTCAGGATTGATAATGCAGACAACCCCTTATTTTATAAGGAGGTCTGAGATTATCAATGGGACTGACGTCTTTCTGGAAGAAGGCCTTGAGTCTTGAGACAAGTCTGTTAATAGGACAAACTTTCTCCATTGGCAGGGTTTCTTTAGCAGGAGATACATTAGTCATTGTTGGAGTTGGAGTGGCTGAATTATTTAGCTCCGTGATGTAATCTTACCCCTTTGATGGATGAACAGAAACTTGATTAAGAGAGGAGGAAAGTGAGGCTGCAGTGAGAGAGAGACTGAGTTTGGGGATGTGGATTGTGGAGACTCAAGGGTGGGGGACATTCTGATAATGAGGTTTATTCATTACTCTGATAATGAGGTTTACTCCTTGAGTACTCTCCACCTACTCTTCTGGCTTAATGCCTCACATAGTAAACTCTCTCCTGTTGCATAAATAGACCCTGAGTTTAGAAGACCAGAAAGGACAACTGCAATCAGTATGTGTTAACATGTTGTCACCATGATAGCCCAGGGAATATACAAGCAGCAAGGCTTTCTTGGTGATGTCCCTTATTGGACCAGCTACATAGTCAAGATGCTAGACTATATCTCCAGGTTTACTGCTTGTAGCTTAGTGGGGTCTGCAAGTCTTTCTTGTTGAAGTCGATCTGTTTTGGAGTAGATTAGATGAAGACAGTTCTGCATAGCCATGTTGTGTTTTTAGAGTGGTGTACATGAGGCAGACGGTAAGTCCCCTGGGGATGGTGTTGTTTCTTGTACAAGCTTTGGAAGTAGATGTCACTGCCATCTCAACACACAGTTGGCCTAATAAGGGGTATTGCTGAACAACCATTGCTTCTTGCATCCTGTAGCCTGACCTCCATGATGTGGTGCCTACAATAGAAGAGGACTGGATTTGATGGCTCCACAGATGCCTTCCAGCCCCACTTTCCTATGACCTGTTGTATATCTCAAATCATAGGACGTGCCAGCATTGAACTGGTGTCTATCTTCCAGAGAACGAAACAACCCCTCTTGACTGAAAATGATGGAGACTTGACCATAACTCCTAGTAAAGTGCTCCCAGCTTACAGGTTCAGAGACTGGTGCTTTCGTTGGCTCTGCCATTGCTATGTGACATTGGCCAAATCACTGCACATTCCCAGGGATCTCTATTTCCCTTCTCACTCTTTGTCTTGTCCATTGAGGTTGTAAGTCCTCCAGTGCAGGGAATGCCTTTTAGGACATGCTGCCACTGCTTCAGACAGTGCAAGAGAGCATTGTGCATGGAGGGTGTTGTCAGATATTCATAATTCATAGACTGTGAGGCTGGAAGGGACCTCGGAAGATCATCGGGTCCAGCCCCCTGCACCAAGCAGGAAGGATAACTGGGGGGCAGGTGACCCCAGCAAGGTGACCATCCAGTCTCCTCTTGGAGATGTCCAGGGTAGGTGATTGCACTACCTCTGAAGTAAGCTTATTTCACAACCTAGATATGCTCTAGACATGCTCTTCGTGGGTGTCCCTACAAGTACTAGGATGTTGGGGCCCTAGTCTCAGATGAAGGCTTCTGTGTGCCCCTATAAACCAAGTCATAATAGAGAGAAAATCTGCCCTGTATATTCGCTTTCAATCTGTTAAGAAAAAGCTGCTCCTGAAAATCCCTGGAGATTCCAGCAGGTGCTTTCACCTCCATTAGCTCCTTAATGAAAGTTTTTTCAACTCTGTGTCAGATGGAGAAAAAGTTTCTCCGTGCAAGAAATCCCACGGCAAGGTCAAGCCGAGACTGTTGCCGCTTTAATAAACACCTCAAATCGTCTCTGATTAATTCTAAATAAATTTGCGGACAGGCTGGTGCGCGTGATAAGTGATTTCAGGCAATTGCTGTTGACACATTCAGGCAGCCGAGATTAAGGGGAGAACGCAATGAACAATGGGTGAGAGGAAAAACTCTTTGTCAGGCAGATCAGGCCTCGTGGCGCAGACAGACGGCACCGTCGTTTGTCATGTGGGGGAACGGAGGGACGTGTAGGTGGCTGGATGCTCAGAGACGGGCCAAAGTGGTTGGTGCATAGAGGGAAGAGGGAGCTGTGGGGAACAACAGAGAGTTGCATATGCTTATTGGAAAGAGAGAATCATGGACAATGGCAGCAAGTTGGGGGTATAGGACTTGTGCACTTTATTCACTTCGTGGCTGATCCAAGGACCCCTCAGATGTTGGCTTCTCTCTGTGGACTCTGGATATTTGGGGGGTTTTGGGACTCCTTTGTGAAGCCATCTAGCCCAACCCTCCATGTCTGGAGCCACTAGTTTCTAGGGGATCCAGCCACTGGTTTGGGAGGCATCCAGCCAGCATCACCCATTGAAGATAGGCCCAACCATGCCCCCATGATACCCCAACAGAGGGACCAACCGTACAACCTTCACCACTTACTGATGCACTGCCCAGCCAAGGAGGCATGGCCCTCTTGGCAGAAACATGGCACCTCCGTGCCAGCCAGCAATCACAGAGGTTGTGCTACAAGTGCTCACAGTCACAGGTTTACGGCCAACACAGCATATATATTGATCACATGAGTTAAAGAAGCTTAACCATTAACCTGCTGACATGACCTGCTACACCAAAGGTCTCAAGTTTGAATCCTGATGATGTCTTCTGGGGCAGGGAAGGGGTTATTGCATAGCCACTTGCAATGGAGAGGGAGGTGATAGAGGGGGTGAGGCAGCTATTGTCACCATTAAAGGGAAAACGTTTGGGTGGACCATGGTAGCTAATCTCTGTAAGGTCAGAAGTGCTGTCACTTTGGACATCTCAAGCTAGCATGGGAATAACTCTAGACAAATGGTTGACACCTAACCCAATCGACTGGTTCGTGATGTCGTGAACTTTCTTTCCAACTCCTATTTCTTTGACTTCTGCCATTATTGGATACATTTCTTTCAGTGAGACAAAGGGAATGGTGCATTTGTCAAAGTCAGTAAATTTAATTCAATCTAATAAAATTACATTGGATTTCTCCCCCCTTTCCCCCTCCCCTCTTTTCCCCCTCCCCACAGCCCTTAAACAAAATTAATGCTTCTGGCTTATTTTTTATGAATGTCTTAATTAGACCTTTGCCATTATCGGAAATGTTACAGATATTCAAATCAGCCCCATTATAAGGTGAGAGACGTTCGCTAACGACCCCGACATCATTCCCCGTATTAAAAATGCTCATGAAAATTTATTGCTCTATATAAAAGCAATGACTTATTCAAAAGCAAGAAATGCTATTGTGCACGACAGGAGAGGGAGCAGGAGGCAACTCGGTGCAGTAGCCGAGGCTGCCGCATTTGCAAATCAGGTCTTCAGGGCAGTATAAATAAATATACCCAAACTATGAACAAAGTGAAACAGTATGAAGCATAAATCAGAGCAATGTAGTGGCATTGCAGAGGACACTGGAAACACAGAGGATAACAGAGGGAAATACTGGCTCGAGCATGAAGAGCTCTTAATAAATCATCAGCAGACAGGGAGAGGGCAGCTGCCTCCTAATCTGTGCAGAATGACAGCTGGAAACCTCTTGCTGCTGTCGGTCGGTCTGCTCCATACGCAATGGGGAGTTGCAGCATGCCATCCAGCCTGGGCTTTAGCAGCTTGAGATTGAGATTGGGGCTGAATCCTGCCTTCGTGCCCGTCTCCGATTCCTGTTGCTTTGGGAAAGCTGGGGAGATCCACGAGGGATGCTCACAGGACTTCCAGAACTGGAGTTACACACGCCTGGGGTCCAACACACCACTTTCCTATGGCGGGCAGTTAGGCACCTCCGAAAGGGTTCACCAAAGATACCACTCTGGGAGGCAGGACCCCTGTGCCAGCCAGCAGGAGAGGGCTGCATCTCAGAGGTTGCTGGTCTTCGGGATTGAGGCTCAAAAGTCATCCCCAGCCCACACTTTGTCTTTAAGACACAGGGCAGAAAATCATCCCAGACTAGGAGTCAGGGTCAAAGGTCCTGGAAGCAGGCCCAGGTGGGGATTCACGTCTCGTTTAAATCAGGAGACAGGTGGGACTTCCAGCCGAAGCCTCTCTTCATTGCTTCACACTGGCTGCTTTAACTGTCCATCCTGCTCATAGGATCGTAGAATCAGAAAATGTAGGGTGTGAAGGGACCTCGTCTAGTCCAACCCCTGCTCGAAGCAGGACCAGCCCCAACGACATCATCCCACCCAAGGCGTTGTCTAGCTGGGCTTTAAAACCCTCCAAGGATGGAGATCCCACCAGCCTGTTG
Source organism: Crocodylus porosus (assembly GCF_001723895.1). Taxonomy (NCBI): domain Eukaryota; kingdom Metazoa; phylum Chordata; order Crocodylia; family Crocodylidae; genus Crocodylus; species Crocodylus porosus. The sequence goes on along the minus strand of NW_017728886.1, from coordinate 268,823,858 downwards.
CAGTGCTTCACCCCCCTCCCAGTGAGAAAGCTTTTCCTAATATCCATCCTCAACCTCCCTTGCTGCAACCCGAGCAGCATGTTGCCTTTTGCAAATCCCTTTCCAGTGCACTGTCCTCTCCCCATGCTCTGCCTAGGGGACTGAGGCACCTGCCTCTGGTTGAGGGAATTGTTTTCCTGGGGGCAGGCCCTGAGCATCTTCAGGCCAAAGTCCCTGTGTGGCTCCAGCCCTTTAACTGTGTCTCTATGGCAGCTTTGGGACGATGCTAACCAGCTTGGACACCTTCACGCTTCCTCCTTCGCTGCTGTCCCTCGGCCGTGCGGGTGCAGTCGCACCCACCCCAAGTCACAACCCTTCGCCAGACTCAGTGAAACAGCCACACAAAGGGGACAAGTATTAATGAGATTTGGGGAACTGATGATCCATCATTCAATGATATAGGGATTAATAATGCAAGTCTAAGATTATCAAAGCTATTGTTAACCCTGAAGTTAAGGGGACAAGCATTAGGAGGACATCCCACAGGGGTCAAGCTGGATGGCCCTCTCCAGGACTGACCAGGGCCTTCTGTAATTCAGCTCTCTTCAAATGCAGACAACCCTGCCAACAAAAGCGACGAAGCACATTACTTATCCCTTCATGCTTGGAAGAAAGAGCAAGAGAGAGAGAGATATCTGCTTGGTAAGATGCAACCCGCTGGAAATTGAAAGGAGAAAACCTGAAATAAGACTTATTTTTTTAACGGCTGCTTTTTAGTACAGGAATCAGGGGGTGGATTTCTGTAGCATATGTTATGCAGGAGGTCAGAAGAGATGTACATAATACCTCATTCTGGTCTTAAACTCCGTCAAGAATTGTTATTTCTACAATGATGATAGGCACCATGTGCGATCCAAGAAGGAGAGAAAGAAGAAATGAATACAGAACGACGCTTTGCAAGTGGAGAGGAGGAAGAAATGAATTAAAAACACATATGTCTTGAATTTTCCCTGTCTGGGATGTAGCTGTAATTTTTCACGCAGCCTTTTTTTTTTTTAAGCGTCGATGGTAAGATAGGCCATGAATTTAAATAACAAATACATTACTGGAGCTAATATACAAGGAAGCTAAAACTGGCTTGACTGCTTCACTGTTTCATTTTTGTCTGGTAACCATCAGGGGGAAGGGAAAAAAAAGCAGCATGATTAGTATGTACGTGCATTTTCAACCCTGTCTGGGAAAGTAGTGACACTGCAATGTAAAGCAATGCAAAAGTCACTGCTTGTAGCCACCTGTCACTGTTCTGCTGGCTTTCCCAGTCAGGAGAGGAATGACAGCCCATGCCTAAGGTTACTTAACAATATTCACTGCATAAAATACACCTGCCATTTGTCAGCACGAGCAGTACAGGAAGGCTTGGGGATTTCCAAAGCCATGTTTACAGGGCTGTATATCGGGGCGGTCAGGATAACGTATGGATCCAACTCGCAGGGCTGGGAGTTTAGGAGGAATTTCCACGCTGCAAATGGAGTTACACTGGCGACTTATGAATCAGATGGAGAAATCATAGCGTTAAAACCACAGTGAGAAGAGGTGCAGGTGCATTGCATTGATCCTCTGCTGGGAAGTTGAGGATGGATCCTGTATAACACTGAGAAGATGCAGAGCTTGGAGGGAAATAATTAGACCTGAATGGCTGGGAGTCTGGCACTGAGACAGGTGGAGGTCACCACTGCTTCCTTCTGCCAGCTCTTCTGCATGGCAGTGGGGCAGCCACTGTCCAAAGGCTGGTGGTGGCCAATGCAAAGACAAATACTGAGCTGGAAATCAGGGCCCAAAAGAAGCTTACGTTGTCAGGCTGCCCCATGGCTGGAGATCATCCCGAAGCCAGAGAAAGGAGGCTCCTAACAAATGGAGAGGCTACTAATTCTGTTAATTGCTGATGACGAGGAATACCTAAGGCTAGATCATATTCCAACTATTAGGCAGCCAAAAGTGATCCCATTTCATCCTGCTCACTACCCACGAATGCATCGACTGTTGTAACACGCCCTCATCTTAATTTCATAGACATTAGTGCTGGAAGGGACCTTGGGAGATCATCGAGTCCAGTTAATGTTCAGACTAAGTCACAAAAGGAGCAGGGCCCACTCCCTTTGTGCATTAATGGTATCACATGGACTTGAGCAAGGTAGAAAAGGATCGTTTAGCACCATGAGACACAATGGCTTGGAATAGGATCTGGCCTGGGGGTTTGATGATGGTGTAGGAGCAATTCTGGGCTGAGTTTTGACTGTGGGCAGGAAAGGTCTTCACTTATACATGAAGGATGGAAAGGGACGGCTCGCCTGACACAAGCCATATCACCACACCTCATACCGATAGCTTGTGGTTGAACCAGAGGGTCGCTGCAGAAAGGTACCCACCCGAAGAGTGATGGAGAATCCACCCCATTCCCATGATAAATCTGCTCCAAGGATCAGTTCCTCTCCTGTCCTGGCTGAATGCCACCTTAGATAATAACGCCACAGCCATCCTCAGTGGACATGGCAATAACCCCATGCCCTCAGCTGTTCCCCGGTGCTTCTGAGCTGATTTTTTTAGTGAAGAGCCATTGCAGGTGGTTCGCTAAAAGCATCAGCTCTGTGCTCAGCAGCCATCAGAAAGGCAAACACAAGGTTAGGGATAATTAGGAAGGGAATTGTGAACAAAAATGATGCCTTTTTATGAAGCAATGGTGCATCCACACCTTGCATCCTGTGCCCAACCCTGGTCCCTGCACCTCAGAAAGGAGATAGAAGAGCTAGAGAAAGTGCAGAGAAGGGCAACAAGGATGGTGAGCGGTATGGAGGGGCTTCCCTAGGAGGAGAGACTAAAGAGGACAGGCCCGGTCAGTTTAGGAACAAGATGCTTGAGTGGGGGAAATGAGAGGGGTTTACAAAATCATACAGTCATAGAAAATGAGGGTAAGAAGAGACCTCAGGGGTCACATCTAGTCCAACCCCCTGCTCCAAGCAGGACCAGCCCCAGCCCCAGCCCCAGATACATCATCCCAGCCAAGACTTTGTCTACCCAGGGCTTAAAACCTCTGAGGATGGAGATGCCACAACCTCTCTGAGGAGCCTGTTCCAGTGCTTTACCACCCTCCTAGTTTGTCTGTCGAGGCAGCACGCTGCCCCATGCTATCCGCACCAATGATGAAGTCAACGCGAGACTAGCAACAGGTAGCGGTGCCTTCGGCAGGCTCCGTAAGTTGGTCTGGGACTGCAGAGGCATTGAAATGTTAACGCAACCCAAGGTTTACAAAGTCATCGTTCTCCCGACCCTCCCATACACCTGCAAAACCTGGACCGCCTACCAGTGCCATGTCAAGACACTAAACCACTTCCACCTGTGCTGCCTGCAAAAGATACTAAAGATTAAGTGGTAGGACAAGATCCCAGACACCGAAGTGCTGGGAAGATCAACTCTCCCCAATATTCATACCCTACTGAAACTGGGACAGCTAAGATGTGCCGACTACCTTTCAAGAATGCCCAACACTTGCCTGCCCAGTAAAATCTTCTATGACGAGTTGTCAAAGGCAGTATGCTTTTGCGACACACCAAAGAAGCGGTACAGGGACACCTTAATGGTGTCCCGAATGAGTTTTGGGTTTGACTTAGGGTCATGGGAGCAAATTGACCACGACCGCCCATCCTAGAGGGCATCCGTCCAGAACGGAGCACCGGCCTTCGAACAGCAACGCACGGCAGGAGCCGTGAAGGAAGGCATGGCCAGGAAAACTGAAGCCTCCGGTATCCAGTCCTCATTGCTTTCCTGCCCCTGCTGCAGCAGACTGTTCAAGGCACAGATCGGGCTTATAGGTCCCCTATGTACCCATGCAACCTAACCCTAATCCTAGCCCTAACCCACTCCTTTCTCTTCCCCTTTTCTTTTTTCTCCTTTTCCCTTTTTTTTTCCTTTCTCTTTTCTCCCTCCCTTTTTCTTTCCCACTTCATTTTTTTCTTTGCCTCCCCCACACTGGACCGGTTATCTTCGACCACGAAGGACAACAACACACTGAGAAAATTCTTCCTTGTATCCATCCTCGACTTTCCCTTGCTGCAGCTTGAGCCCATTGCTCCTTGTCCGGTCATCTGCCCTCACCAGGCACGGTCCAGCTGTATCTTGCTGGTGCAGACAAATGCTAAATGGAGAACAGAAAGTCAATAGGGGGTTGTTGCTATTACAATACAAGAACGAGGGGTCACAACATGAAACTAGAGGGTAGCCACTTTAAAACTACGAACAGGAAGTTCTTTTTCCGGCAACGTATCATTGGCGTGTGGAGCTCGTGGCCACCGGAGGAGGTGGAAGTTGACTGTTTAGCCAAAAGGGACTGGGCAAATCCTTGGAGGAAATGGGGCATTGGTTGCTATTGAGCATGGCCGATATAGGCACGGCCTCTGAATCAGAGCTTCCTAAATCTTAAATGCTGGTGGCTGCAGGTGGGAGAGGAACAGGGTAAAAAACCCTAGTCAAACCCAGTTCACTCTCCCTTCCAGCATCCACTCTTTGCCCCAGGACACGGGACACTGGGCAAGACGGATCTCTGGTCTGACCCAGGACGTGGCAGGTCTTCTGTTGTTACACTACTAAAGAGCCGCTGCAGCCCTCCCCAGAGGTGGCCGCCTTCTCCTGCTGAGGCACATAGCACACAGGCTGGTGGGAGGCAAGGAGCCTATCTAAATATTATCACTCTTATCACAGTTTTAATGGGAATCCTCATTAGCAAAGAGTGTCAAAATGTTACTGTGCAACCAAGAGATCAATGCTAGCCCTGGCACATACTGTGCCCGAGAACCGTCTTTGAGGTAACAGCAGCTGAGCAAATTGACAGCTCCTGGCAGGTGCGTGGGAGCTTCAAACACAGCTAACGGGCAGGACAGGCTGCGTGCCAGCTTTAGGTAGCACGCCGCGGCGTTGCGTTGCTGTACGAGGCCCTGGGCCCCATGCCAAGGTGCTATCAACCTAGCGTCGTGCTGCACCCCAATGGGCAGCTGAGCAACCATGATCTGTGCTGGCACGTCTGCTCTGGTATTAGGCACATGTGATTGAAAGACATCAAAGAGCGACTTCATGCTAGGGGATGGCTTTGAGGATGAGAGGGACTTTGGGGTACGCTTGTTGCTTTTTGTTTCTTAAACCCGAGCTGTGGTGTTCGCGCCTGATGGGTGCAGAGCCGGCACTGTTATGTACCACCAACATCAAGAGCACGCCACGCTCCTGGCTTTCAAAGCTTTGTGTTTCTTCCAAGAGAGGTTTGTGCTGGCAGGAGATCTGGAGCGGAGGATCCCAGGCAGCCATGGGAAGGCAATTTATTCCCCGTGTTTAGTTAGCATCCTGAGACACTGCTGGAAACCAGAGCGCTGCTGCAGTACAGACATATACAGAGCCCCAAGGAGCTTGCGCTCTAAATAGACATGGCAGACAAGCAGGGGTTTCTCTCCCCCTGTGCCCATTTCACAGGTCAGAAATGGAGGTAGAGAGAAGGGGAAGGGTCTTCTCCATGATCACGGAGCAACTCAGATCACAGCCAGGAGCCCAAGTTTTCTGGGCCTTCATGAACTGTGTCTTAGCCACAAGAATGCCCTCCTCCCCCATCCAGGAGAGAGACCACAATGATGGCTTAAGCCAGGCCCCCCCTTGGACCCTCTACGGACACTCCCCAGAACAGGCCAATATGTGCCAGCTGTGGGGATGACATTGCATATTGAAGACCGTGACCATCAGACTCCTGTAAACAGGACTCCAACAGCACCTCTGGCAGCAAGGGTGATTTTCAGGTACAAAATAAGGAACACCCCCATGCTTCTAATCACTGCAGCCCTTGCAGAGGAAGCAGGAGAAGGGAGAAAACAAGCAGTCTTTTAGCAAAGTGGACCTCGGCTCCTTGCTCGTGCAACGCCAGGTCCCGGTGAATGAGGTTGTGGACGAGTGATTCTCAGCCGGAGTGATCCAGCACCCTGGGATGCGGTGAGATCCTTTGAAGGGTGCCATGGGGTGCCATGCAAGATTAGCTCGTAGGTGCAGAAAAATCTACACGTGGGTCGCGTCTACATGAGACGCTGACCATGCAGTGGCTCATTAGCACTGCGCAGCCGCGTTGCATGGCACAAAGTGTGATGCAAAGCTATTGCACAGTCGTAATGAGCTCCTGTGCAGTCAGCATCACCGAGAAGCCGTTCGTTGATGCTACTGTGCAGTAACTCTGGTTGTGTATTTAGTACTTGCGTTTGCAAATACTAAATGACCGCACAGTAACCATTGCACGGTCAGCGTCTTGTGTAGACGTGACCCACGATTCACGAGATAAACCCAGAGATTTCCGACTAGGAATCCAGTGTGTCACAACCGCTGTGCCCTACTGTGCTCGTTCTGAGTCCTTTGCCGAGGGAACATTACTTTCGCATTATCCGTAAGGAGTGACAGTGAAAAAACGGCATTTTGTGACGGGAAGCCTTGAGCTCAACAAGAGGAGGTTTGCATCTAAGCCAGTTGAGACCCACTGCACTAGACAGAGATGCAGGTGATCTGTGTTGTACTTTGGGTTTGCACCCACCTGCTGTGTGCTCTCTGAGCCCTGACACCCTCCCTTGTGCTTTATCTGACCTCTTTAGCTTAAAAGCATGTGGGATCAAGGGGCGCTTGTACACAATGTTGGCGTTTTCTAGCTAAAGATAATCTCTAGCTTTATTTCACTCTCGCAATGCACCACGGTGACTCCCGTTACTGTTTTGCATGTAGTGCATTTAGCACTCAGAATTGGTTAATGTGCCATTACTAGGAAAAAACGTTTTAGGACACCTGGTGGACAAATTGTGTCAAAACAGGGGAAATGGCGATTTTAGCTGTGTGCGAGAATACACGTAACAAAAGTTTCACAATAAAATTAAGCCTGGTGGAGCAACTGGCCATGTTAAAACTAAAACACCTTGGAAATGGTCCAACTTACCACCCTAAATCAAAACCTACCACGATAAAGAAGTCAATGTGTGTTTTGACGCGCGACTAACCTAGCCAAACGACAATTTTTGCAGCCTTTTCGTAACGTGTATCTAAACAACGTGCATCATGTCCAAGGGCCCACGGATCCTTTTTCACCCCATCTCTGGCACAACAAGGGCCCTCCAGGCGTCTCCGGCCCTCCAGTTGTTAATAACATTAATCCCTGCCTCTCTCACTCTCTCTATAAACTAACAATTGCTCGGTGTGAGACCATTTTGCCTGGGCCTGTCCCTGCACGCCTGTTTCACTGAGGGATTTTGCTTTTAATTCCAAGTGTGCATTTTGCAGGAAATGTCTCATTAGCCGTGTGGCATTTCCCGGTGAGATGACAACGTATTCGATGCTTATTTCCATGTTGCCTGTGCCTCCTTGTCTCCTCGCCTTTTGTTGTCTCAGCAGACGCTCTGATCCCACCACCTTTTGATGTCCTTCTCGCTTCTAGTAGGACGTGGGGCTTGTTGAAGCATTCATAAAGAAAGAAACAATAAACAAGGGCTGTTCTGTCTGGATGATTCACTTGCTGAATTAGGTAATTCTGTCTGTGCCAGTACCTCCGGATGCCTGGTGCATGCGCGAGACCCGCTTTGCTGAGATCCAAGCTTTTGTGCCCGTGTTTCATGAAACGATGTGTGATTATTGATCACTGGGATTCTTCCCGGGAGCTGCAGTAGCCAGGAGGGGGTGTCTGTGCCTTAGAAATCAGCTTTCTCCTCTGGCTGGAAGCCAGGCTTTGCCAGGAGCTCTTCATAGGCTTTCTCATTGCTGTAAGCAGCGCTCAAGGTAGCAGAGCCACTCTGCTGCATGTGGGATGCGGAAAGCAAGGGAGGTCCTGGAGCATCCCAGGGCAGGGTCCTTGTCATAGAGCTGGTATCGGGGGGCAGAGCAGAAGGAGGGATGGGGAGGAAGGGAGCTGCAGGGCTGAGTTTTTGGGGGGGCAGTGGAGGGATGCTGTGGGGTGTGCATGGCTGGAAAAAAACGAGGTGGTAGAAGGGCCCCTATAGCACTACTGGGCATGAAGTGGGTTGTAAAGAGGACATGGCTTTGGTTCCCTACTCCCTTTACTGCCTTTTGCCTCTCTTTGCTCCACCTTCTCTCCCTTTCTACTCCTCCTAGAGCCCATTTTGGTCCCAAATCTTGTATTCCTTGTCTTTCCTTGGTGAAGATACAGGAATCAGCTGTGGCTTGGATGATAGAATCCATTCATGCTCAAGGACAGATCCTAACCCTAACCCTAACCCTAACCTTAACCTTAACGCTAACCCTAACCCTAACCCTAACTTTCTGGCCTGGGGGGGGTTACCACAGAGGAGTTTGCCCTTGCAAGACACACAGCTTGAGTGAGGGGCCCTGACACCTTGCAGATACTTTTGTACACTGTGTTTTCTGGGCTCACTTTGGTGCTGGAGATGCATGGAAAAAAAATCCATCATGGAGCAGAGGGAGCGTCACGAGGGGTCTGTGTGTCCCATGCACGAGGAAGAAGCGAGTCCTGTGTGTAAGGAGCAAGGGAAGGAGCAGTATGGCAGCTGCAGTGCTGGAATGGCCAGGGATGCATCCGCTCCATATTTCACAGCGGCAGCCCCTCACAAGTCCAACACAGCAGTGGAGTGTGTGTATGAGCCAATCGATACTTGTGGACGTATTGTAAGCTGACGACGGCAACCTGAACAGGAGCTTCCGTGGGGAGAATTAGATGAGCTGAAACTTAGTCAAATGGTTCCCTGTATCGTTAACCTCTCCCCCTCCTGTCAAAAAGAAAATGTCATCTGATTTCAGGTTCCCTGTTGCTTTTTGCAGCGCCCCTCATGAGGACTAGGTAGGCATGTGTCATCTTCTCACACTGCCTTTCAGGATATTCAAGTTGCAGCAAGGGAGGCTTAGGCTGGATATTAAGAAAAACTTTCTCGCTTGGAGGGGGGTGAAGTACTGCAAAAGCTTACCCAGAGAGGTGGTGGCATCTCCATCCTCAGAGGTGTTTAAGACCTGGGTAGACAAATCCCTGGCTGGGATGATGTAATTGGGGCTCGTCCTGCTTGGAGCAGGGGGTTGGACTAGATGTGACTTCTGAACGTCCCTCCCACCTCATTTTCTGGGATTGTATGAACATGCCAAGGCACACTTGGCTATTCTACCCTGCATTGCTCTCTGCTTCACTCCTCCAAATGGGGGAAAATATGCTTATGGGAGGGAGGTCTTGTGAGGCCCAGTGGATGAATACCTGTAAGGTGCGCTGACAGACAGAAGCTTTGCCTAGAGTGAAACCCATACAGACACCCTCTCTTCATGCCACCCCCACCCCATTTCAGATGCCACAGGGATGTGCAGAGACCAAAGCTGCTTGTTCCACGTGAACAAGAGAGATGCTGTTCCTGGCACTGCGGAGTGCACCATGCACATGCACGAGGAAGGCCTGTTTAATACCTTTCTGAGAGGCAGGTGCAGCAATTAGAGGTGGGAGACGTGGGTGGCAAGTAGAGGTTGGGGCACAGCTTCCAACCATCATTCTTCTGCAGACGAGCATTGCAGTCCACTTGGGACGAGGAGATACTCTACATGCCTCCATGCCTTCACCCCCAGCCCCTGCTAGACATCACTTGAGTAGGAGATGGTGCATAAGACTATGGTAATACTCCTTTATACCACTTCAGGTCTTTCTAGCAGCACTCATTTGAGTGCATACTACCCCAGAGCCCTGCATGGAAAACCCACATGCTGGAGGAACTCTTGATTCAGTTGGTTGTACTTCTTCTAGTCCCCCATCGTGTGTTCACGTGACATTGAGGATCCATCCTTATGGAAGTGATGACAAAGTAAGGGGTGGATGGTCTATTAACATTAAGGGTCCCCTGGATATTCTTTCCATGGCAGTAATGGCGGTTGCTCCCCTTTACTACATGACTGAATTTGCAAGACAGTAAGACCCCAAGAGTTTGATACAAACCAAGGACCTGCAGTGCTGGGTGCTCAGTCTGTGGACGTGGCAGGGATGGATATTGCCCCGAAGATCTGGCTATCTAAGTAGACAAGACAGACAAAGGATGCACTTCTAGCTCCATTGCATAGATGGGGACACAGCATTGGAGGCAAGGCTGGAGGTCTATGGCAAAGCTGAGGTACAGTGAAAACAGAGGATAACCAGAATACCATGGAGGACTTGGACTAATACAAATGAAGTCAGATGAAGTAGCAAAAAAAAAGTGCAAGGTCAGGCACAGAGGGCTTAACAAGGATATATCCAATAACACAGGGGTTCTTCCATTGGAAATGAGGCAGGAGGAGAAAAAGCAGGACGTATGAACTGCTCATTGGCTAACTGGGAGACACCGATGGGAAGTAGCTGCAATAAGCACAAATGTACCCTAGGCTGTGGGAGACAAGCTGCTTCAAGCAGAGATAGGAAAATAGTTAAGCCATCGTACCATGCATGGGAAGATTGTGTCCACCCAGTCACTGACTTTCAAGAAGAATGAATTCAAGCTAAAAGACATGCATTGGAGAGCTCCTGGCATGGTTGTGGGAAGGGAAAGCTGTTGCTGGAGAGGAGGCTACAAGAACTTTGGCGTGTTTCTCCTAGCCACACGAAGGCTGAGAGGGGATCTGACCGCTCTCCATAACTATCCCATAGCTGTACACCTGAGAAGAGAGAAATACTGTTTGATCTAGAGGGCAGCATTAGTGCAGTACAACCTGGATCGCTCCTATCTGGTTGGTTCACAATTTGCTTGGCTTATAGCGAATTCTAGTAAAGGATAAACCATAGTTTGCTGTGGCTTTTACTGCATAGGACACAGCTTCTGTGGGACCACAGATGACCTCCAGTTGACTGGAGAAGTGGAGAACTTCAGCAGTCCCTCACAGGTACTTGTGGTGACTGTATATGAGTGGACTGTATAGGTATAAGAGTGGAAAACCCTCACAGCTACTTGCGGTGACTGTATATACTCTTGCTTAGTTTGCAGACCCTCATTTTTGCAGGGGTGGAGGGTGAGGTACCAAACCCTGCATGCATTCTGGCTTCAGCTGTGAAGCTAGAATAAATCCATAAATATGGCCATAAAAATGGATGGGAATTAGGAAGAAAACGTTCCTAATGATCAGTGAGAGGTTGCAAACAGCCTTCCAGTAGCAGCAGAGAAAACCCTACCTGGTCTTAAGCCGGATCTCAATAAATACCCTTGGTGCCAAGCAGGCGACCGGCATCCTGGGCTGCATCGGCAGGAGCGCTGCTGGCAGATCGAGGGCAGTGATCCTTCCCCTCTGTTCAGCACTGGGGAGGCCACATCTGGAGTCCTGTGTCCAGCTGTGGGTCCTGCACAACAGAAATGATCTGGGCATGTTGGAGAGAGTCCAGCGGAGGGCAATGGAAATGGTTGTGGGGCTGGGGGACAGGACTGGTGAGGAGAGGCCGAGGGAACTGGGCTGATTGAGTCTGAAGAAGAGGAGACCGAGGGGGATTGAATAGCAGCCTCCACCTCCCTGCCGGGGGGCTGCAAAGAGGCTGGAGCTGGGCTGGTCTCAGTGGGGGCAGATGACAGGACAGGGAGCAATGCAACGTTAGATATGAGGAAAACCTCTCAAAAGGAGGGTGGTGAAGCACTAGCATAGATTCCCCAGAGAGGCGGTGCAATCTCCATCCTTGGATGTTTTAAGACCCAGCCTGACAAAGCCTTGGCTGGGACGATGCAGTTGGGGCTGGTCCTGCTTGGAGCAGGGGGTTGCACTAGATGTGACCCCCTGAGCTCCCTTAAACCCTCATTTTCTAGGATTTTATGAAATGTATGCCAGGGTTACACAATGTTATTCCTTCCAGTAGCAGGGGATTGAATTGAGTGACTAGGAAAGACCCTTTCCAGGCCCGTACTCCTAACTAAACTCAGCTCTTCTGGGCCTTACCCATTGGTCTGCCTTTTACTGCATGAAGCTCTCCTCTTGTGTTGTATAACATTATTGTTCAGGGCCAGTCAGCTGCCATGTTCTACCCCAGAGGTGGCTGCATTTCAGTTGTGGCTGTGAACCACAATGAGGCTTAAACCCTTCTTGCTTCTCTGTGGCCAGGATGCCCATGGCACTGACCTTACTGTGTTTTACCACCTGTCCTTCAACCCCAAAGCCATCACTCAGTACCCCTGTAGCAGTAGGACATTGGCCACCATGTCCCTCTTTTACCAGTGGTAGTTTTGGGTGTTCTGTCTTATGGCTGTGTCAGGACTCACTGTGTGGTTATAGTAATAATTTAGACAATGGATCTATATAGGATGGCTTGTATAGTAATGACTTCATCTCTGATCGGAGGTTGGGCTACATCACCCCCCTTCCAGACTGGATTTTCTATGATGCTATGTTTCTATCAGCAGTGACATGATGCATCCCCAAAACAGCCCCTGCTCAGAGGTGGGGGAAGAGGGTGGGGAATGCATGGCTGATGACCAGGCCTTGTGCGAGCACTTTTGGGGCATGGCCAGAGCTGTTTCTCCTCCCTTCTGCATGATTGTAAGAGTGGAAAAGAGCATTCTCTAGTTTAGGTTAGCCTGTCATCCTACTCAGCTGTTAGTAGATAACTGGTCCCAGGAGAAGATGGCTTCCGTGAAAGGCGAGGAGAGACTGGGTGGGATAAGGCAGGAAGGACGGGGATGGGCACAACGCCTTCAGATGAGCTGCCTATGCTATGCACATTCTCAAGCTTGCAAAGCGCGCATCTTTGACTCTAGCATTATGCAGGGCTATGGGAAGTGTCACAAGGTGCTTTCTAAGGCGCCACCAGAGATTTCGGACAAGGTCCATCCTCCTGTGGCCAGGGGTGGCTGCTTTCCCATTGATGGGGGAGCTCCATGGGACCACTGAGGCGGCAGTTTGCTAAAGAGAGGTGGCTGAAAAGAGATCACCTCCTAGGTGCACGGATGATCCTGTCTGGAGCTGGTGGTTGGGTAACTGGAAGGATGCTAGAAGCCAGATTGGGCTTGGTGGGGAATTCACCCTGTGAAGAGAGTACCACAAAGCAACTGCTGCATTTAAATTCAACCTAAGGTCCCTTGCCCACTGCATCAAGGGCAGAGAGTACTTTCTTCCTTGACTTTGGGTCACCTTTACTTTCCCTCTAGACTTTATATCGGTCTTATATGGGGACAGTCACACAAATGCTGGAAAATGTAATTACCAGAGAGATTTTTATTTCAAAGACATTCGCGCAAACTTCAACGTGCTTTACTGAGAAAAAGGGGAAAAAAAAGGAAGAAAACAGTAAAGGTCATGTAGGAGCTGTCTGATGCAGTGCGAAGTGGGGACATTTCACTGTTACATTTCCCTGATGATATATATATTTTTAATTCTACCAGCTCTAAAGAGCTGAACTCTTGCATACTTGAATGCTTCTAATTCTTCTTTATATAAAGGAGCACACTGGCGTTTTATACCATTTCATATTAAAGAGCTCAATACTTTAGATGATGCAGCATTAAGGGAACTGATTTATTATCAATAATGATATAATAATAGCACACACTGCATATAGTGCTTTACAGGTTCAAAATGCTTTGCAAACATTAATTAATTTAAGCATACATGTGTCAAAGTTAGTAGAGATAATAACATTAAGTCACCCACATTGTGCATATATAATCATACATAATATCTTTGATTGCTAGTTAGATTTTCACTGTCTGAATAAGATCTGAAATGCATGCATCACAGGAAAAGTAATATTGTGATGTGAGATTCTTGGTAGGGCTGATGAAAAAGGATTTTATTGAAAAATGTTACTGATGAAAAATGCCCTTTGGATGAAATGCTAATTTTCATGAGCAAACTTCAGCTTCCATTGAAACTTTTTGAGGGGCATTTTGTTTTTGAGCAAAAGCCCAGCAATGGAGACTGCATAGGGTTCTGCAAAAGAAGCACTAACACCATAGTTAATATGATAATTTTCCATGGAAATATTTCATGGAAACTAAAATGCTTTTCCCTTTCACCTCTTATTATTATTATTTTTAATTTACTGACCTTCGTGCAGGATCATTTATCACTGTTGTAATATTTCATGAATGTCACTCTTTCTCATTTAAATTCCTATCAAAAATAAAAATGGAAAAGCAAGCTGCTGTTGGTGCTATTAGCATATGAAAGGCTTATGCAACCTTTAGCCTTCATATCTCATTGACATGAATAGGGCAAAAGGACACAAATGTGTGTGTGTGTGTGTGTGTGTGTGTGTGTGTGTATACACACACACACACACACACATATATCTATCTATCTCCATGCCTTTGTCTGCTCCAGAAGAATCTACCTTAGGAAATACTGCTGGTTTTCTCAACACGATTGTAAAAAAAAACCCTGTCCAGTTCCATTCTCCTCAATTGTAGTTCAACTATTCGACCAATGATATTACATGAAAATATGATTCTTTCAAAGCCCAATATCTGTTGAGTCTCCATCAATCCATAATGTCCATCCTTCACAGTGTGGGCAGAGCAACAGCTTTATCCATTGAAACTATTACACTGCCTTGTGTTCCCCTCTAGCAGCTGGTCTCACAGAGGATAACAGACTACTACTGCTAGGGAAGACTTCTTTAAGCACAAATGAGGAGGCATCTGAGCCTGATGGTGAAGGTCACTGTTTCAAATGCTGCACATGAAGAAGATGAAGTTTTCTCTCCTGCATGATAGGAGTTAATGGCATATACAGAACGATCGAACTCCTGCCCCCAGAACTGCGATGGACTTCTGACGCTTATTTTGCAAGTTTAGGATGAATGACTTCTTTCCAAACAGCTCTTTCATTGGATGCTCTTAGCTCAAAGGCCACTACTTGCTGCTTGAGAAGAGGCAGGTCCGCTCTCTCTTTATCTCAGGGCCCCATCCAACAAAGGCCCAGTTAGGTGGTACAGGGCTGCCCTTCGATGTCCACATGGAGAAGGTGCCATCAGAACAGCTGACATCCCTGGTTTAACGGTCTAAATATCACACTGGATGCCAGGCATGTGTGTGTGCCACTCCCCACCCTGCCATTGATTCCCTGAATAAGCTTCAAGAAGTCACATAACCTACTTCTGGCATAAGGTCAGGGCATTATGAGGCCAGGGATTTGGCCTCTGGTATGGTGGGTTGGTGTCATATCTAGCCTCTTGGAGTCATACCTAGCTTCTCTTCTGGTAAGGTTGGGGTCTAGCTCAGTGCTAAAGCATTTGCCTGTCGATCAAAGATGTTCCTGGTTCAAATCCATCTGCCCAATGAGTGTGCTACTTCGGTCTATTTTATTGTAATGCAGGTGGACACGACGGGTATGTACTCCCTTCTCCAATTGCAAGGGATTGTCAGCTGGCAGGGGTGCTGCGAGCAAAACTGCAGAGTACTCGGTTTCCCTCAGTCCCAAAGGAGCCAGACCAGGCCAATCTGGAACGTAACTATGTACACATGAATTATTATTTACAGGGGTGTAAGCTGTAGCCATGTTGGTCTAAGGACATAGGCAGACCTTGGCTGCTTATTATTTACATAAATGAATACAAGTAGACATAAATATAGACATATGTACAGATATATACATGCAACATTATATATTCATATATATATATAACTGTAACACTTATTTTTTACAATGGGTCCCCCCCCGGGGGTCCAGGTAAGTGACAAATAAACACGGGTAAGTAACAGCAAGGGGTCCCAGCGGATTCCCCAGGCAGGGTTATTGACTCTATTCAACTACCAATGTATAGATATAGAAATACACAAAATATAAGGCCCAATATTACAATATATAAGTTGCTTACCTTTAAAATATAAGGCACAGCAACATCAGGCTAACTTTAACCTCTTAAGCCCCTTCCCCAAAACCCCTTAAGTGGCCCACTGGGGCATTAGCTGCACTCCAGTAACCCGTAGGAGGGGAAATCCCCCCCGTGCTCTCCAGGTCTCATTGTGACCTTCATGTAGAGGCCCAGAGGGAGAAACTTTAGACCCAGGGAGGCTTCCCTTACTTAGGCTTCACCTGCAGCCTCACCACCCGGGGCAACTTCCCCTCCCCTGTGGGAATCCGGGGCCTGGTCCACTTCCAGACCTTCTGTGCAGCTTTGTCTGCACCGAGCTGCTGGCCCAGCGCTAGCCGCTGTAGACCCGAGCTGCCTCAAACGGTTCCCAGGGTCTCTCACCACATTATCATAAAGTTTACTGATGGCTATTGAATAGGACAATCAGGGATGTTCTTCTGACATCCTCAAACCAATGGTTGTTAGATGCCAAGGTCGGTATGCTAGGGGATAGATCATTGCCCTATGAATCCTCAGCTGCTACTTGCTCATCTTTAGACCTGCAGTCCTCTCTGTAATATCCCTTTGAGCAAGTCCATGTGTTCAAGGGACCACGCAAAGACAACCAAAGGTCATCTGGAGATGGAAAATTGGCCAAATCCAAGCACTTTTCAATCTTCCTAATTATTGCTCATTTACTTGTGTAATTGTCCATCGGACAAGCGTTCAATTTACTGTCCAAACAAGTTAATATCCTAAGTCTGGGAAAACTGATACACATTTGCTCTGGTGAGTTATACAGTTCCACTCCTCTACCCATGTAACCCTCTCAGTTTGTGTCATCTTAGCCCCATTTCAAACTGGATTTCACTCAACCCAAATAAGCCTGATGTAAATATAGCTATGAGTGTCTTGGACTTCCTATACCTGCTCGACTGAATTGCCTTAAAGATAAAACCCTGAGCTCAGCCATGGCAGTAGTTCAGGTGCATGAGCGTTGGACAAAGATCTGTGCAATGACGCATGGCCTGAGTGCTCCCAGCCAGTGGGGAAAGGCACCTGGAAACCTGGGAGGACAAGGCTTGGGTGATGGCACACCAGATACATAAGAAATGCTCATGAAGGGTCTCTCTTTCTCCTGGGGCTGCTGAGAGCTGCACAGCTACACTGGATGCCAGAAAACCTGCTCCCCATGGCGGGAGGGGGGTCTGCTCACCTCTTTGCTGGAAAGGTGAGCAAACACAGTTTGAAGGGAAAGCTTCAGGTAGAGGGAGAGAAAGTCTGTTATGGAGTTTGAGACTCCTATTTCATCCTTCTTTCTCCTTTTTTGCTTTAAGTGGATAATGCATGAGGGTATTAATCCCTGAGCAAACTGCCCAGGGATGGGTCCTGGCAGTTACTGGCTGTAGGGACCTGGCCCGCTCTGTTCTGTAACTGCATAGTCTCAGCATGGGGTATAGCTGAGACCTGTTGTCCAGGCTGCAGGCAGGGACACACCCCGCCCCCCTTTTTTTCTGCTGTTTCTACAGCTATGGTGTTTCAGCCTAGCTGTGTGGCTGAACCACAGCTATATGTTCAGGCCTCAGTGCAGGATAGACCTGGCTGACTCTTGCTGCCCAGTTCAGGTACAGTGAGGTAGATCTGAGCTCTCCTTTCTTTTTGCAGTATCTGCCCAGCAGAGCTGGGATTAGGTCTAGCAATTTAGGGGTGCAGCATGCTGTCTGGAGCCACTAACCCCTCAAGACCACCCCATGGAAGTGGGAATCACCCTACAGCATCGCAGGGAGCAACCAGGGGGCCTTGCAATGCAGAAGGATGCATGCTTTCTAGCAGCTTCCCACATACCAGTGTCCTATGTCCTTAGACCAACACGGCTACAACCCATACCCCTCCCACAGACCAATGAACCCAAAGAGCAGCTCAAAGGACTCTACAGTGAAGCCTCTCCCTCCAGCCCATTGCTGAAGGGCAGGTATAAAGTGCAAACCCCTAGAACTTCCTTTTGGGTTATAGGGGGCTACAGTGAAATTTGGGGGGCCTGCAGTCCCTCCCCCATCAAGTGCAGCCCAGCCTAGCCCCTCCCCCAGCCAGGAATAGCCCTGGCCCCAGTCCGCAGCAGCAGCCCGCCCTCACCCTGTGTGCAGATCTGGGGGCACATGACTTCCATGCCCTCCTGAGGTGTGTGTAGTGGCAGGAGCCACCCCCCTGGAACACCTCGGACAAGCTGCTTGTAGCCCCATCCTGCACCCCAGCCCCACTCCCTCCATCACCTGGGGGCCTCGATCTGCTCCACCCATGCCCCTTCCCTCCCCCTGCACCCCTTCCCCCACAACAGACTTGCCAGCTGGACACTGCTGTCCAAGCTGCCAGGCCATATATCAGCAATCGGATTGGTACCGGCCAATATGGTGCATTAAAAATCTACCATTGGTATTGGCCCAAAAAATCTCTATCAGTGCATCCCAAATATTTTCTTTATTTTCTTTGCTTTTATTTTTGTAAGAAATTTATCTTCTGTGTTTACACTGCTTGCAAGGTGGGGGCATTGTGTATGCAGGACACCCTGGTCATTTATGTAATGTTTCCCAGTTGGTCAGGGTCGGGGCTCAAGCCATGGTGAAATATATTTAGACCTCAAAATTGTAGCTAGCCCTTGTTATTGCCAACCAGTGCCCAGCAGAAAGGTTACCCCTGTATTTTACAAGCTGGGAAACCAAGGCAGGGAGAGGAAGTGTTTTGTCATAGAAGCTCCTCAGATCAGTAGGTTAAAACCTGGGCTGCCCAGCTTCCAGTATCTCACACAGAAAGACCCTCCACCCCTGCCCTTCTTCCAGAGGGAAAAAAAGCCCTCTTTGAAGTCTCACAGTTTTTCTGTTAATAAACAGGGGGAAATGAAACCTCAAAGTGATGAGCCTCTGCTGATGAAATATTAAAGATTAAATCATGTACACGGAGAGATTAAAGTGCTTTTGGTCCTGCAGAGAAAGGCTGCTTCCTTCACCTCCCTCCCTAAATGTGATGAGAAGCAGTGAGCGTGTGAAGATCAAAGTCCCAGGTTCTGTCTAGCTGGGCAGTGGCAGTGGTTACGGTAGGAGGTATAGGAGGACGGGTGGTCTGGTGGTTAGAAGGCTGGACTGGAAATGGAGACATCTGGCTGGGATGCCAAACACTGCCCTGGGTTTCCTTCCCTTAATCTTCCCTTCCACTCCCTGTGACATGGGGTTGAGCAAGCATCCTTTCTGTGTTACCAAGAGGGCAAATGCTGTGGGGTTGGGACCATCCCTGCACTGGAAACTGGGCTGTGTTGCAGGGCACCTTTGCTGGAGGGTGGTGGTACAGTAAGTTCAGACCTACTTCTGTCACTCTAGAGGTGTGAGTTTGAGCCTTGCTCTGGACTCCTACCCAAGACAGCCTGAAGCTGATCCTACTGTCAATGGAAATGTGGGCATTCAAACTGGAAGTCAGCAGTAGCTGGGTTTGATCCTGCCAGTCTCTCTCTATGTGCTATTGGCTATACAGTTGCAGAGGCATAGGATCAGAGAAACTGAGGGTTGGAAAGGAGGTCACATCTAGTCCACCACCCTGCTCAAAGTTGGACTATTGCCAACTACATCATCCCAGCCAGGGCTTTATCTACCCAGGTCTTAAAAACCTCCAAGGATGGAGATCCCACCACCTCTCTGGGGAGCCTGTTCCAGTGCTTCACTACCTGTTTAGGGAGATTTTTTTTTCCTAATATCTAACCTCAACTTCCCTTGCTGCAGCTTGAGACCATTGCTCCTTGTTCTGGGTGGTCTTTTCCAATGCTTTGCTGCCCTCCTCATGAGAGAGTTTTTCCTAACATCCAACATAAACTTTCCTTGCTGCAGCCCATTGCTGCCTGCTATGCCATCTTCCCCTACTGAGAACAGCCCAGCTCCATCCTCTTTGCAACCCCTCATAACACTCACTGGAGTACCAAGGCCAGCAGTGGCATTGGGAAGCATCTGGGATGATTTTTGTGCCCTTTACCCCGGTTACACTATTGTAGAGATGAGTGTGCCCTCACCATCCTTGGGTTGGGTGGGCTTTTTTGACTATTATGCAGCTTCACATAGTAGATCTAGCTAGGATTGGACTGCAGGATAAGAATGATAAGTCTGGGTCTAGGAATGGAGATGGGACACTTAGCTTTCATTGAAAACAAAAATAGTGTTTCTAGGTCTGGCAGCTGAGAAGGAAACCTTGGCAATGCAATATGAGTATAAGTGCCTGAGTCTGCAGAGAGCCTGAAATAATAGCTCAGTGAGGACTGTCCTACCCCAGCTGTGCATTGCTATAGGTTGCTAATTCTAAAAGGGGCTTTTGCCAATATTACGCAGAGAGATGAAGGACCCCTTTGCAGACTTCACCATGCCTGAGCATTGGCGTGACCTTGGCAGCCCCTTTCCTCCTGACTCAGAATTTTCTTGGCTGAATGGGGACAATGATCAGAAAAGGATCTTGGAGTCATCCTTGATGCCAAGATGAACATGGGTCGGCAGTGTGGGGACGTGGTCAGGAAGGCCAACCACACCTTGTCATGCATCCACAGATGCATCTTGAGCAGGGCCGGGGAGGTGATCCTCCCCCTCTGTGCGGCACTGGTCAGGCCACAGCTGGAGGACTGCGTCCAGTTCTGGGCACCGCACTGCAGGAGGGATGTGGACAGCATGGAGAGGGTCCAGAGGAGGCCACTCGCATGGTCAGGGACAGCAGGGCAGGCCCTACGAGGAGAGGCGACGGGACCCGAACCTGTTCAGCCTCCACAAGAGAAGGCTGAGGGGGGATCTACTGGCCTGTTATGAACTAGTCAGGGGGGACCAGCAGGCACTGGGGGAGTCCCTGTTCCCCCGAGCACTGCCAGGAGTGACCAGGCTGGCTGTACACCTTGCTGGGGTCACAGTACTTTTTCCTGCCATGACAGGGTGTTGGACTTGATGATCTGCTCAGGTCCCTTCCGACCCTAGAAACTATGAACCTATGGAACCAAAAGGACAATGTTGTGGTGACGCCAGCAATGCAGGAGATGGCTCTTACATGGATATGTCTTATCACTACTGTCCCACATGGGAAGGCACCATGCACCACTTGTATCTCCAATTCTTGCTGGCTGTCACATCAGCCAGAAATAAGGACATCCCAGTGACTTCAGTCCAGGGTGGTTGGTGGCGTCAAGTCGAATCATTCCAGACCATGGCGTTCATGAGTTCTGGGGCATATCAGCAGCTGGTATAAATATATCATTTTAGAAGACACAGCATTTTACATACACTGAGGGCCTGAACCAACAGGTAAATGCACCATGCAAGCATTTGTAGGGGTGGCTGGGTGCATGGGTGGTGGCTTTCAAAAGACTACAGATCCCTCACTGCTTCCAGGAGGAGGTGTAAGAAATGCATCACTACCATTCCCTAGAAATCTTGTGCTATGCTTCCAAGAGCACCTCCCTTTTTAACTGCATTTTGCTTCCCAAAGGTGTGTGCAGGGCATGTTCACTGTAGTGATCATTGGGTTAAAAAAATACAGGCACACAATGAATGAGAAGAACTAAACTACAGATTGTTGAGCAGTAGCACCCTCTGCAGACCCTTTGTCTCTCATTAACTAACTACCTGCTCCCTAACTCCGGGACCATCTCCCAGTTCCCAACTCCCCCAGTCCTCTGTTAGGGAGCATCTCTGAATTATACATTTGATGGCTAAACCCATGTCCACGTGGCCCTACAAAGGCCAAATGCTTGCATGGATTGGACTGAGTGAAGAGGCATTTTCTCCCTATTCCAAAATCTCTTGGACAAAACATTTTGAAGTAAACCCCTCCCTGCAAAGAAAGCCCAACTTCTTTCCACAGCCAAGTAAATCAGACCAGTCACATCATCCTTTAGAAATGCACTGGTTTGGCCTCTCTGTGCAGAGGCAGGTGGCTGCTGCCAATATATTATTCATTGCCGAAGGGTATCTGCATTGATTGCAGATGCAATGTGACATCTTCTCCTGGCCTTCGGCTAGCAGTGGGGACATTGCTTGCCCACCACAGGGAACAAGGGGAAATGGATATGTCAGGGCTTTCACAATGTTTTTATTTCAGAATTATGAATAGAGGCAGCCAGTAAAAGCACTGGCCAGGCAGGGTTTGATGATGGGGCTTGTACTGTGCTGAATGCGGGCTACAGTTTAACAGGCAGGAGATAGCTCTGACCTGCACACCTCCAGCATGTAAACCGAGGGGCAGAAGAAGCCATTATTGATATGTATAATAGTATAATAGTGTCTACAGGGTCCTGAACAAGTTCAAGGCCCCCTGGTGCTAGGTGCTGTAGGGACACAAGAGCGTCACAGTGACAATTGCTGCCTTGGCTGATTTTAATTGAATCGGGCCACTCCAGAGATGAAGCCAGGAGCCTCTGCAGCTGGGTTTGGAGCACAGAGGTCATACATGTGTCTTTTTTATCCTCATTTTACCTATGGGGAAGCTCAGTCCCTAAAGGAATTGAGGACCAGATGCTCAAAGATGGGTCGGATCCCATCTCCCATGGATGGCAAGGCTTCGAGTCACAGCAAGACTTCCACTTCCATGAAATACTGCTCATGGGCTTGTAGCTCTCAGCACCAAGCCACTTCTTCTCTCCTCAGCCTTTGCCCTCTGTCCATCCTTCTCATAATTGGTGATGGCTTTTTTAGACTTCCAACAAAGGCTGGATTCTTTCTGTGTCTTCAGCAGACTTTGGATGAAGCCCTTTGTGAAGTGGTGGTACAAAATCAGAGCCCTCCTAACACAAGAAATAGGAATGCATTAGTCCCCTACAGCTATGGCATATTACTAGGGTGCTGAACAGGATATTAATTATTTAAAATTTAATTTTGAGAAATTAAATCCTTTGCCCTCCAGAGAGCTTCCCATGGCTTTTCCACCTGCCATCTCTTGTCTCCTGGGAAACACACAGCGCCTACTTCTCCAATCCCGGCAGTGCTGTAAATCAAAGATAACATTGCTGAAGTCAGTGGAGCCATGTGGCATGACAACGATGTCAAAGAGAAAGGAGGATTAGTCTCAATTATGTCCAAAGGTTGGTAGCAAGCCTAGAGCCAACTGTAAATGTTTTGGTTCATCTTTTTTATATAGGAAAATGCCAGCTCACCAGTTGAATCTCTTTGCAGGAAAGGATTAATCTTTATGACATTTTTTTTACTCAAAATATTTTGCAAGCAGAACTGTTATTGAAATGGAAATGTAATGTTTTCCCCTGTCCAAAACCAAGTCACATTTTCCAGTTCCAAATGATGGTGTCGTTTTAAAATCTAAGCCAATTTCGGTCAAAATAATAAAGTCAAAATCAAAATGTTTCAAAACTACCAAGACAAAGTGTTTTGAATCACCTGCATAATTTATTGTTTCAGGTTATCCATGAGTTGATTCCTGTTATGTTAATTAGTTGTTTCAATTTAGGACAAAACGATGATGACGATGATGATTTGCTGCCTTGGAAAAGTTTGTGTTCTCACGAAATTCACTGACTTTGAGCTCAGCTCCTCTAAGTGGGGTAGATAAGATGTACATCTGAAATGCCACACCAAGAAGGTTTAGGCTTCTGATATGTTCAGCACTTTTCATTAAAAAAAATCAATGCTTTATGGCTCCATTTAAATCACAAGGGCCAATGCATGGCTGTATTTTACTTGGCCTTTACAATTACAAGCATCGAGTTAACCAAGTTGCTCTGGCTTCTGATTAATGCCAAGTTAATTTTATCTTCACTTTGTAGAGGAAAACTTCCTTCCTACCTTTACTTCTTTCCTTCCTAGACATTGTGATTTGATGAGTCAGGTATCAAATTGCAAAAAGGGATCATAGAAAAATAGGGCTGGCAGGGCTCTCAGGGGGTCATCTAGTCCAACCCACTGCTCAAGGCAGGATTATCCCTATCTGCACCAACCCAGTCAAGTGTTGGTCTCCCTTGCTCTTAAAACTTCCAACAATGTAGATCATACCACTGCTTTAGGTATCCTGTGCTAGTGCTTCACTACCCTGAGAAACTGGTCTGCCTTATTCATGTGTTTGAATAGGAGTCCTGAGAATTAAATGTACTATGGGCTCATCAAAGGCATTATTTTATGCATCACAATTGTTATTTGGCTGAATGCTGTCTGGTGGGCCTGGGGCTCACAGAAGGAAATTACAAACTCTGCTCTCCTCAAATAATATACAGTCTAGAAAAATAAAATGATATTTTATGTATAGCATGTGGCTATATAAAACACAATACACATGAACACACACGCCAAAGTGGGCTACATTTCTAAAAAAAGTAAGCCCCTTGGGGTGGTGAGCCTTTCTAGACATCAAACCCCATTTTATAGGGCTGAGCTTCCAAAAATCTAGTTCAGAAACCAACCTCATCAAAACTGATGTATTTGTTTCCAGGAAGAGCGCTGCAGCCATGGTTCAGACCAGGTTTCCTAAGATAGTGCATCCCCATTAAGGCTGGGGAGGCCACATCTGGAGTCCTGTGTCCAGCTGTGGGCCCCCCACAATAGAAAGGATGTGGACACATTAGAGAGAGTCCAGTGGAAGGCAATGAAATGGTTGTGGGGCTGGGGGACAGGACTGGTGAGGAGAGGCTGAGGGAAATGGGCTGATTGAGTCTGCAGAAGAGAAGACCGAGGGGGATTGAATAGCAGCCGTCACCTCCTGCAGGGGGGCTGCACAGAGGATGGAGCTGGGCTGTTTTCCATGGGGGCAGATGACAGGACAAGGAGCAATGGGCTCAAGCTGCAGCAAGGGAAGCTGAGGTTAGATATTAGGAAAAACTTTTTCACCGGGAGGGTAGTACAACACTGGAACAGGTTTCCCAGAGTCTTCATCCTTGGAGGTTTTTAAAATCCGGCTAGACAAACCCTTGTCTGAGATGATGTAGTTGGGGCTGGTCCTGCTTTACGCAGGGGGTTGAACTAGATGTGACCTCCTGAGGTCCCTTCCAACCTAATTTTCTATGATTTTGTGTTTCCCATTCATGCCACCCCACTTTAGAAAACACAGGTGTGCTCTTGGAGGATCTGGATCTATCTGGGAAGGCTGAACACTTCTCCAGGTCCTGACACTGAAGAACAGATGGCACTTAGCTGGTGTGTTCATGGCATTATAGTCTATTTAGAAGCCTGAATTGTCCCATATTCATACGCACTACTGATCACCGTATAACAATAGGCAGTTCCAGGACGAGTGAAAAGCGTGCACCTGCATAGAGAAACACTAAGGCATTTGGCAGAAGTATCCCCATTAAGGCTCTGGTGTCAATCAGTCAACAAATCAAGGTCGCCATGACCAGTCAGCACAGTCCCCATTACATGAGGTTTGCTGGCAGTGTCTGGGGCAATGGATCCTCATTACTGAATTAAGCAACGATGCCTCCTCTCTCCTCATTCAGAGAGGCAACCGGCAGCACTTTCTGTTTGTACATAACTTGTTGCCTGAATTATGATTCATGTAAAACCAGTGTGGAGAGGAGGGTTTGTCATCCAGCCCTGCGAGATGGCTCATCAGTTTTGCTTCAGAAAACTGTCTATGGGGAGGACTGGGATCTTTCCCCCACCCATCTTTGCAAACAATCCAGCCTAGAAAGTAAGAGTATCTCTGAGGAAGAGAAACAGGCTCAATACAGAAGCTACCCATTTGCTAGGGACAGAAATTGGCTCTGTTTCCCTCTGAGAACAGAGGAGGCAGACACGTCTATGCAGCCGGCAGAGCTGGGGAGAACTTGTACCTACAGATCAGGATAGTATGGATGGCACAAAGCAGCCTTGAATACATACCCCAGTGATGCTTTCAGGATCCCCTTCTTTCCAGAGTCCGATTGTGATGCTGGGGCACCCATTCACGGCTGCTTAGACTGCAATATGGATGTATCCAAGCAAGTGATTTTGAAGGCATGCAGCCCCGGGGAGAAGGAATGGCTTTGTGGTTAAAGCTGCTTGATCAGACCTCTATTTCAGCTCTTGGTGCCATCTCTTGCATGGTTGCACCACTCAAACGCTATCATGGCAGTGGGTACAGTATGCTTTCCAATGGAGAGCCACCACTGCTGGGGAATATCGCACTGCAAGCTGAAAATGAGGCTGTATGTTGAGATCCAGGAGCAGATGAATGAATCATCACCCACTGAGGATGAAATTTGTGGTAATGAAAGGCTGTCTCAGTCATTGCTTTGCTTTCCCTTTCCTTTTTCCTTTTCAGAGCTCATGGGGCATCAATGAGTTTAATAAAGAGTTATGGTGGGCCAATGGAGTTACCCTTGCAAGCCACGTGTGGTTCAACCTTTGCTTAAATATTAGACAAATTGCCTTCCTTCTTTATGCCTCAGTTTCCCTAAGAGAAGATGAGACAATGCTGATAGGCTACTACCTTAAATAAGATGTTGTCATGTTTAGTCTACAAATGCCTGGGAAATAATAGAATCACAGAAGTGGGGTCAGAGGGACCTTGTAGATCTTCAAGTCCGACCCCCCGCCTGGGCAGGAGAAAAAATTGGGCTCAGATGACTCCCACTAGGTAGGCATCAAGCCTCCTCTTAAAGCCCCCCAGGGTAGGAGCCAGCACCACTTCCCTTGGAAGCTGGCTCCAGATCCCAGCCGCCCTGACTGTGAAGTCATTCTTGCGGATGTCTAATCTACACCTCCTCTCCAGCAGCTTGTAGCCGTTATTCCTTGTTATGCCGGGGGGCACTTGGGGAAACAAGGTCTCTCCCAAACCCTTCTGGTCCCCCCTCATGAGTTTATAGATGGTCACCAGGTCCCCCCTCAGCCTTGTCTTGTGAAGGCTGAACAGGTTCAGGTCCTGCAGTCTCTCATTGTAAGGCCTGCCCTGCTGCCCCTGATCATGCGAGTGGCCTCCTCTGGACCCTCTCCGTGGTGTCCACATCCCTCCTG
>NW_017728886.1:268757623-268796485 GCF_001723895.1 Crocodylus porosus | reverse complement strand
AGTTGCCCGGGTCCTCCCTCCTCCCTTTTTTAAAGATGGGGACCACGTTAGCTATCTTCCAGTCATCCGGCACCTGGCCCGAGCACCACGAGCGCTCGTAAAGCTGTGCCAAGGGCCCTGCAATAACCCTTGCTGAAACCCCTGAACAGAAGGAGATATGGAAGGATGATATCACACTAATTATTATTACACGTATGAAATAAAATAGTCATACCCCACCCCCCGGCTTCAGCTCCATACAGACCACGCGTGAAGTGCTCCATGCTTGATACTGTCCTCCTCCCCACCCCACCTCCCCCCAGTACAGCTGCAACTGAAGATTTATGGAGGCATGCTTTCTTAATTTGTTTTATGTTTTGTCTGCAGAAAGGCACAGATGTACACAGCCACTTTGTCAAGAAAATGTCACATCACACTTAATTGCCCAATAAAGAATGACGAGTCAGAAACAATATAGATAACATGCTCAAGTTTTTTTGTTTGTTTTTAATATACAATTTAAATTTGCTGATGCTTGGGTTTAAACTGGCTGGATGCATTTCTCAGTGATAATTTCTCCCTTGAGAACACCTAAGGAAAGGCTCTGTCTCCCTCCCTAGCCTCCCGTTGCCATACGGTAACAGCCCAACGCCCTTCACAGTAAAACATCTGCTTTGTGCGTTGGCTGGCGAAGCAAAATATACATGAACATTAATTTGAGCTGTAATCACTTGATTAATGGCTTAGGGAAATGTGCTTCATGCGACTTGGTTTGCCGTCTTCTCTCCTGGTACATTATCATTTTTCACACGTACACGCCTACACACACATATGTGAAGGCGATAAATTGCTGTCATGTGATGGATGCATTTGGCATGTGGTTATGCAATGTAGCATGCCCATTTACCAGTCCATCTCTTATCATGGGTAGTTCTCCAGGAGCAACAGGCTCAAGTTGCAGCAAGGAAAGTTGAGGTTGGATATTAGGAAAAACTGTCTCAGTAGGAGAGTGGTAAAACACTGGAATGGGTCACCCAGAGAGGTGGTGGAGTCTCCATCCTTGGAGGTGATTAAGCCCCGGCTGGACAAAACTTTGGCTGGGATGATGTAACTGGGGCTGGTCCTGCTTGGAGCAGGGGTTGACTAGATGTGACCTCCTGAGTGCCCTTCACCCCCTCATTTTCTGTGATTCTAGTTCTCCAGCTGGAAGATTTGCAGCTGGGAGACTACCACCCTTTTGCATGTAGGTGGCATATGCTAAGGAATAATTGCATTTTGATCAGAGATCATAAAACCCAGTCCCCATCTGCAGCACTGAGACTTGTGGAAAGGTTTTATTTTTTTGTGATTTTCTTGTTTCCTTTAAGATATCATGTTTGGTGCCATATGGAAGCACAAGGAGACAGTAATAGCTCTGTGGGATCACACTCTCACTGCCCCCCTTGGGAAACCTTTTCATTTCTGCCTGCTAATTGGTATGTGATGGCTTTGAATTTCCACCTGCTTGACCTCTGGTTTCCAAGGCCTGGTTGCCTTTCTTCTGCTTCCCTTTCTTTTGTGTGTGTCAGGACTGCTGTTCAACCTAGGGTTGCCAACCCTCCAGGAGCCTCCAGGATTTAGCTATAAATCTCCAGGAGACTACTGAGAGTCACCTGGCAGATAAATGATAGGCATTCATTAAAATAAATATTGAATGTTCAATCCGATTTATACGGTAGACCAATGGGTTTTTAAAATGTGGCAATAATGTGCATTTGCCTTCCTGATGTAAAGTCTATGCACGGTAATGCACAACCACCAAGGTACATTCATGTTGTGTGTCACGGGCATGTTGGTGTCCTGGGCGCCTCCCAGAATAGTTTCAGTGTTGGCAACCCTAGTTCAACTGCCGTCATGCTGGCCATTCCCCTCTCCAGGTGAGGTCCTTCAGACACGCTTAACCTAAATCACTTTGTGGCATCTGTACCTTTTACCACTTCACTGCTCAGCCTCTTTTTTTCTATCGTTAAATGTGTCTGTACAGAACATTAGCTGTAAGCCTTTGCTCAGGATGGAAATCAGCCATTTATTTCAACTCTCAGGCATCTTTATCTCAGCCACTTTCTTATCCAATGCAATTTCAGTTCTCGTTGTTTCTTTGCTAGCCAGCGTGCTGGGGGGAAAAGCAACCCATTTAGCAACATTTGTTTTGGAAGAGTTTTACTGGCTTTCATAAAAAGTAATTTTTTTTTTTTTTTTAATTGTGCATTTCTACTTAACAGCCCCTTTGGAGGGTTTTTGTCAAGCTTGACAGCGGTACGGTATCATCTGTGCCAAGGTGAACATCTATCATTCTGATTGGTATTGTCTAACTGTTTCCTTGCCTTTCTTTTTTCTCTTTCTCTCTCTCTCTCACTCATCTTAAATTGAAAGCTATTGGGAGCAAGGGCTCTCTCTGCTTTGTGTCTGTCAAGTGCTTAGCTCAACAGGGCTCCTCGATGACTGAAGCTCCTAGGCAACAGGAACCATAGTGTCGTCACAGACTTTCTTAAAGTTCAGCCGAACTCTCCTGTATCCACTTATCCGCTGGCACATTTGGAGTCATAATAGAATAGCAACACAACATCGGTACTTGTCTGTGAGGAATGGGAGGGAACCCATGACTTCTTCCCTTGCCCATCATTAGAGAGGAGGGACAGCTGGGGAGAGCACAGAAAGTACCCTCATCATGATTGTAGCCTATGGTATGATCCAAAAAGGAAGATAGCACTCTTCTGTTCCTCATACTCCCTAATTAAAGTCTTGGTAGGAAATCAGAGGCAAGGATGAACAGACGCCTCTAATGTTTCCAAGAGAAGCTTCCTGATGAAACCTGCCCTGCCTCTTTAAGCATCTCATGGGTGCTGATGAACAACCAGCCCAAACACAGATTAAAAAATATTCAATTGCAACACATTGGGCACGCCTCCACAAGGTGCTTTAATGTGCAGGAGAGAAAATTACTGCATAGGAAGCGTCACTGTCTACACATGCAGATGCTTATTGCACAGTAATTTGCTCTACTCCCAGCTGGGGGCACTGCTAGCAGATCAGGACAGGGGGCTGGGACCTGCTTCTCCCCAACAGCTCTTTCCAAGCCTCTGCCCTCAATTGTTGCTGGGCAAGGGGACATTATCTTGCCCCAGGCTTTGCCATCAGAGCCTGCCATGGGAGCAGACAGCTCCGGGGGGCAAGGAGTAATGTCCCAGGCTCTGCCAGGAGACAGCTGTCTCTTGGCCCCCTGTCTCCTGGAAGCCCCTGGGTGCTAGCCTGGAGCTTCCCCTGGCTGCCGCAGGGAGACAGAGCTGGGTGGGAACAGCCTTTTCCGGGTTGCTGCTATTGGGAGCAAATCTGCTCCCAAATCTCTGCACCTGTAGATGCCTACTCAGGGTGGGTTTCCTCTGCAGTGAATTACTGCAGAGTAAACCCATCCAGCAGCATTTGTACATGCAGAAGTGCCCATTATGGGGGGCTGTGTCTGCACGAGCTGCTAACTGCTCAGTATCTTAATAACACTGCACAGTAGCATGTCAGGCAAAACCCATGCTAATACGCTACTGCGCAGTAGTATTAGGCTACTGCATAGTTAGCATCTGAAACAGCCCATGTGCCAGCCTTACTGCATAGTAGCACAAGTTACTGTACATTGATTTAGTAGTTGGCTATCCAAGTACTAAATTTAATGTGCAGTAACTGTGGTGCATTAATGAATGTGTAGACACACCCTGGGATTGTGGGAAGGTCAGTTTCTTCTCCGTCAGATACCTGTACATTACAAAAAGCAGACGAGATGAATTCTTTTTGACTAACACATTGATCTGGAAATATGAACCTATATAACAATCCTAGCATCAAATTCCTACCCAACCTGGGTCAAAATGCACTTCCTTGTTCATCTTCACAATACGAATCCTGAATTTTCTTGTTATCCTTGTCAGTGCTTGATCTTTTCTCTCTACCCTGTTCAAGTCTTGGTCTCATTGCTATAATGTGTCAATGCACCTGGGAAATTCATTATATATTGGTTTATTTTTCTCATGTTTTGGCTTTCAGTGTACTGTTTCCCTATTCAATTTGATGAATCTCTTCTCATACAGTGTTCTCTTTACCAATATTTAGCCAGCCCTTTTGTGGTACCACCTGAAATAAGCATTTATAATATAATAGATAAGCATTGAATCATGGAGAAATATGGGCTGGAAGCAAACTCCAGAGGTCATCTAGCTCACTCCCCCATCAAACCCATACCCCCCATCAAGATTTGCCTTAGTAAGTAGAAGAGACACAAGACAAAGAGTGAGGACATGCTTTGGGTCATACCATGAAGTTGTTTTAAGGTCTGTGGTTTGTGTCATGCAAATCTGACTTTCCCAGCATGCCTTGTGCTCCTCTCTGCCCTTGCCTTTCAGGGATGTGGGAAGTTCAGTGCAAGTCCAAAGATGCAGACTGGAAGCGGCCCCAAGCATCAATCAGTTTGACATGTCGGTACATCACACTCCAGGGAAACCGCAGTAGACTCTGGAGTTAATTTTAATTATGGCTTTAATAGTCTTATAAAGGTCAGAAATAAGTCTAGTTTTGCTCTTCTCTTCCACTCCTTGGACAAACTGTCAGGCAAAGTTTGAGTCCTCAGGGTGGAGTTAGCCGTTACGTCTTGTACTGAACTCCTCTCAAAGTCAAGGCAGATACATGCTGGGCCACCTGGTCAATGCCTAAGATAAGAATAAAGCCGTGCTCAGCTTAGGGAAGTGTCTCAGAGGTTCCTACTGGATCAGCCACAGAAAGAGTGATCTAGCAATATAGTTGCCTGCAGGTCCCGAGTTAAGTTCAAATGTCATATTGGGCAGGACCCCTGTGGGGACTGGGGCCCATATGCAGCAAGTCTGACCTACAGGTAGAGTAGGCTTTGCAACAGGCAAAGACCTCAGTCCCACAAGGTGCATTTCCTTTTAACTCAGTGGGATCCCTGGCTGCTCAGGATCTCATAGGACTGGCTCACATGTCTGCTCCTGATACACCCTGGAACATGAACTTGCCCATGGGCAGGATCGACATGAGGCAGCATTGTTCTCCAGCGGGGTACGCAGTACCTACCAAAAGACAACAGGTCATCCCCAGGCAAAAATACAACTATTTCCATTTAGATTCCTCTTATCCCTCCCCTGCATGAATCGATGCTGTCCATCTAGGAGCCAGTGCTCCTACCACCAAAGCATCCATACGGGTCTGGGAGTTACCCTTCCCCTCTATAGGAAAGTATCCATGACTCTGAAGTGAGATACCTGTTACATATCTACAGAAGGATGATGAGCCTCTGAGCTGCTCTGTTGTGAAGAGGCAGCTAAGTTCCTAGATAGCTTTTGCATTAATGTGAAAGACTCAGAGTTAGATCATCAGTGGTTGGATGTGGCAGAGCTCCACTCACTTCAGTTGACTTATGCCCCTGACTGTCAGCAGAGACTCTTGGCTGCTCCAAGCTCCCCGGTGACCCAGGGCACCTGGTCTATCTGTCCCCTTTATAGATTCTGCCTCTGCATCCCCTTGGCATGACAATACTGAGACAGAAACCCATTTCCTGTAGCCAGGCAGTGCTTAGCTCCTTGCACCCTTTGTCAACATCAACAGCTTCACCCTAGCCCCAGACAGCTGCCCCAAGCTGTGGTTTCTGTGCCTCATTACAAAGTGGGCAGCCAGGTGCACTAATGATCTCTGGATTTTCTCCAGCAGGAACGTCTCATTGCTAATGAGATACCTGTCAGGGAAGTGCAGAGCAACAAGCCTAGTGGTGACAGCTCTAGGATGCAGAGACCCCTTTCATTATGGCAGGGGAATGCCATGGTGCCATCTGCTTTGCCTTCTCTGGCAGTGAGGAGTGCAGTGGTGGGTCTTTCTCACCACCTCCTCACGCTCCCCAGCCTCTTGGATTCTTATCATTCACTCTAGAAACAGCTGTCCCAGAGTTTTTCCCATTTTCTCTCACTGCTGGGGGTGCAGGCAGCTCATGCCAAGGGGAGAAGGAGTCCAGACTGAGTAATTCAAAGCTGATGCAGCGTTAACTTGGGGCCAAGCAGCATTCTTGAATTGCTGGCCTGGAGACAGCAAGAGGGTTATGATGAAGAATCATATAATCATAGAAAACTCAGGTTGGAAGGGACCTTAGGAA
This sequence comes from Crocodylus porosus, assembly GCF_001723895.1. Taxonomy (NCBI): domain Eukaryota; kingdom Metazoa; phylum Chordata; order Crocodylia; family Crocodylidae; genus Crocodylus; species Crocodylus porosus. Next base: position 268,790,325 of record NW_017728886.1, on the reverse strand, counting down.
GTCACATATAGTCCAACCCGCAGCATCATCCCAGCCAAGGCTTTGTCTACCCGGTTCTTCAAAGCCTCCGAGGATGGAGACTCCACTACCTCTTTGGGGAGCCTGTTCCAGTGCTTTACTACCCTTCTAGAGAGCAAGTTTTCCTAATATCTGACCTCAACTTCCATTGCTTCAACTTGAGCCCATTGCTCCTTGTCATTTGCCTCCACTGAGACCAGCCGAGCTCCACCCTCTTTGCAGCCCCCCTGCAGGAGTGGAAGGCTGCTATCAAATCCCCCTCGGTCTTCTCTTCTCCAGACTAAATCAGCCCAGTTCCCTCAGTCTCTCCTCAGAAGTCATGTTCCCTAGCCCCACAACCATCTTCATTGTCCTCCACTGGACTGTCTTCAATTTCATAGTATCATAGTACTTAGGATCAGAAGAGACCTAAACATCAGGTCCGACCCCCTGCTCCGGCCAGGATCAGGTGCCAGGATCATATCATATCAGCCAAATATCTGTTTAGCCTCCTCTTGAAGACCCCCAAGGTAGGGGGCTGCAACAGGCTTCCAAGTGAGTATCACCCCCTTTGGGAGCCCACTGCAGAGCCTGACAGCCATGACTGTAAAGTAATGTCTCCTGATGTCCAGCCTGAACCTTCTCTTTAAAAAGTACTACGAGCCAGGTAGGATTTAAACCTACAATCTTCTGATCCCTAGTCAGACGCATTATCCATTGTGCCACTGGCCCATACACAGCCATAGGCTTTGTCCATATCTTTTCTGTAGTGGGGGGGCCAAAACTCAACACAACTCCAGATGTGTCCTCACCACAAGAACATAGGCAGGGCAATGGGAACAAAATATTTTTGCCCATGCATGCACTTAGGATGAAGCTGGACTGTTCTCAGTGGTGACAGATGACAGAACAAGCAGCAATGAGCTCAAGTTGCAGCAAGGGAAGTTAAAGTTAGATATTAGGAAAAAACCTTCTCACTAGGAGGGTGAGAAATAGGTTACCTAGAGAGGTGGTGGGATCTCCATCCTTGGAGGTTTTTAAGACCCGGACCAACGCAACCTTGGCTGGGATGATGTAGATGTGGCTGGTCCTGCTTGGAGCAGGGGGTTGGACTAGATGTGACCTCCTGAGGTCCCTTCACACCCTCATTTTCTATGATTTTATTATTCTATTTTTGTAGTGAGTGTACATTTTTAAATCATGAGATCTGCAGAGCATAGAGTTGTCTTCCCATAGCTAGTAGTGAAACTCCCATCACATGGGTATCTTAAAATTACCCATGTAAAAGTTGTGAAGAACATAGTGAGTGGGGGAAGAAGAAGGGGGAAGGATGGTCTTTGCAAGTGGCCTGAAAGTAGGACTCAAGCATCCTGGCTTCAGTTCCTGACTCTGCTATGGTTGAATGTGTGTGACCCTGAGCCAGTGTGGATCTCTGTCTCATTCCCCATATTGCTGTATGTGATCTTACCTCAAATAGAAGACTATTGTGGAGCTTGGGGCCAGAAGAGACTTCTACATCACCTTGCCTGCCTCCTCAGACCTCAAAAGCAAATCAATTCCATGCTGTTACCTCTGTATGGAGATTTAACACTCACGTTCAGATAATAATATCTTCAGAAGCACCTTCAGTCTGGGTTTGAAAGCACCTAGAGATGGAAATCCCACCATTTCCTTTGGCAGTGTTCATCACAGATTAATCCCATATGCTGGTAAACATTAGTAGTGTACGTGTGATTTGAACTTGCCTGGTCTCTGCTATATCAAACAGCCATTTAGTGGCTAGAAGGCCCAGGCAAATTCACCTCTTTGCCTTTTTGATGAAGAACTTGATCTACTCGTCTCAGACCTTTCACTGACATGCATTTACTGCCATGTGCAAGTCATGGTGGTAGCTCTGTCCAGGACCTTCTCTCTTTATTCCAACATCCTTTTAAAATCTTAATGCCATAACTGTGCTTCATGTGCTAGGGCTGGTCCTTCCAATGCTGAATCTACAGAGACAGGAGTCAATACTCTACTACTACTCTTCCTTCTCTCTCCAAGAGTCACATTAGCCTGTTTTGCAACAACAGTTCTTGGAGGGGGGGACCTTTGAGATGAAGTCAATGGGCTACCTCTCCAGAAGGGGGCATTTTTCTCCATCAGTTCCTAAGACAACTGTCCACCGTCCTTTGCAAAGCATCTGGGACCAATGGATGAGGAACCCTTAGAGAAACTGAAGGCTCTATTATCATTACTGGTTGGTTACAGCACTGTATTTACCTTATGACAATTCCTCAGGACCAGAAGCTACTGCAGGATATTCATCAAGCATCCCTGATACCAAACAGCCTTTGGGGGGGGTGGGGGAATAAATAAATATATATATATATATCTCAGTGAAGTCCCAGACTTGCAGCCAGTTAATTAGGTTAACACTGGTTCACTTTTCTCTCCCCTTGGTGGCAGGGGAGCTCTTTGCTTCTGGAGTTTCAGAATGCATCGATCTTCACCCTGCTTTCAGCAGTCCCAGTAATGGGAACTGTCAGGGCTGACTGGTCGGCTAATTACTCACAGCAGTCTGGGCAGTGGATAAGGCTTGCAGCATTGCCAGCAATCACAGCTCTATCACCAGGGAGGGGACTTTGGATCCTAGTAGAGGCCATTTTGCAATTCCACTGGATTTGGCCTTGGGGCTATTTCGAGCTCCAGTTGGCTTCCTCATCCACCTCCTAGGGAAGGACTGGCTATCGTGGGCACTGCAGGAGGCAGAAAGCTCACTCCTTGCTCTCTCTGGAGCTCACAACAGTTGGGGCAGGGGAAAGCAGCTGACAGCATTTTCTCATTTCTGTGCATCCATAGAAAGGGGCATCCAAGCATTGCCCGTATTCAAGGGAATATGAATGTGACTTTAATAACGTTGAAACCTTGGGAAACACAGCACTGGAGGGCCAGAGAGACACTGGTGAAATCCAGGTCATGGAACCAGGCCTTTTTCCTATTCCACCTGAGGGCAAGGAAATGGCAGATCTTCATATCCACACATGAACCAGACTCAGGGCTGACTCCATCTGTGTGCCTTTTGAAGAAGGAAGTAAAGAAGAAACTCCCCATCTGTCCCATGGGGGCATTGATACTAACCTACCTTGGGGTGGGGGCAAGATGTAGATGGTGCTGTTACATGAGCTTCAGGATGGTAAGTGTGGTTATGGATGATGGGCACACTTTGGAAGGGTCAACATTTCCAGCTAGAGACAGTCTCCAGATCCTGGCCCTTGTGTTGGAAGCAAATGCCAATTAGTTCAGCTGCTCTGTGTTGGCTGTTAGGATGATAGGAAAGCCCCATAGGATTGCTTGATTTACTTTTGAATCACCACTATAGAAAGAATATGGAAAAGCTGTCCAACAGAGGACAATAAAAATGGATTGGGGGCTGGGGCCATGGCTTGTGAGGGGAGGATAAGGGAAGTAAGCTGATTTATTACGCAGAAGAGAAGACCGAGGGGGGATTGAATAGTAGCTTTTAACTCCCTAAGGGGAGGGGGTTGTAAAGAGGATGAAGCTGGACTGGTCTCAGTGGGGGCAGATGACAGGACAAGGAGCAATGGGCTCAAGTTGCAGCAAGGAAAGTTGAAGTTGAATATAAGGAAAAAACTTTCTTACTAGGAGCATGGTGAAGCACTGGAACAGGCTCCCTAGGGAGGTGGTGGACCCTCCATCCCTGGAGGTTTTGAAGACCCAGGTAGACAAAGCCTTGTCTGGGATGAGGTAGTTGGGTCTGGTCCTGCTTTGAGCTGGGGGACAGGATAGATGTGACCTCCTGAGGTCCCTTCAACCCTCATTTTTTACTATGATTTTCAGAGCCATCTTGGGAATGTGACAAAGATGTGGTGAATATCCTAGAAGGAGTGGGTGGAGTCAAAGTGTCTATCTCAATCAAGGTGTAGCTTCTTCAGTGACTCAGAAGTTGACAGACAGTCAAGAAACTGAAATGGCCATGCAACGATATGCAAGTGTAAGGAATAAGTTCGAGCTGTGTGTGTTCATGTGTTAACTTGTGACTCGAAGTTTCAAAAAAGAATATACATATAAAGATACGTTTTCTGGAGAGCTTTGAATTTGTTTATTTTACTCACTGGTGAACCTAAAGCAGTGGGGCTGGAGAAGCATCTTGGGAAGTCACAACACCTCAGATCTGGCCATCATCATCCGTGCTTTTGTAGCTTTGAGGCTAGGGTGGGTCACTGGGAGCACATTGCTCCACTACTCCCAACTTTGCATTGGCTACTTGTAGTCTTCTGGATGCAATTCAAGGTGCTGGTTTTGACCTACAAAACCCCAAAAGGCATGGGTCCTATGTACCTAAGGGGCCACCTTCCCTCTCTGCTGCATCACTGTCTCTAAACCAAGAGCAGTTTCCATTTGTCCAACAGGATCCTGGGCAGAAACCACTGAGAGGTCATTCTTGGCAATTGCTCCTCATTTCTGAAATTTCTTCCCTCCTGAGGCCTGCCAGAGCTGTGGCCATCTTTCCAAAATAGTGTATAGGCAGGCTTTCTCTTTGGACAGGCTTTTCACAGATGAAGTTAAGCTTAGGCATTGTGTGTGTATGTGTGGGTGTGTGGGGGGGGGATTACATTATTATTATCACATTGTAGAAGCATTAAATCATAAAATCATAGAGAAGTAGGAGACCTTCAGAAGTCATATAGCCCAACATCCTTCCTGTCCCTATTAAAACCATCCTATACAAGGGTTTATCTATTTTTATGACCTTTATTGTAAGGTGTCCTGAGCCGTTTGTGTGAGGGGGTGAGGTAACAATCATATAAACAGTTTGGAACATAACCCTGACCTCAAACTATCAAGGACCCATGAGATCAGGGAGGAGATCCTTCTTGGCTGGAACTGGACTTCTTCTTACTTGCATAGAACTGGACTTGTCACAGGTCTGGTTGCCCCTTTCTGAATGGTTTGGAAATAGCCTCATGGGTGATTAAGAAGGTTTCAAAGTCACTTCCAGGACCAGATCATAAACTTCTACCTCTTTAGCTGAAAAGATAACTAAAATGGCTGGTGGTCTTTGCCCTTGTGGCTAGCCCATTCTACAAAGAAAGCTGAGTGCCTCAGGAGACATTAGGTCCATCGCTGAGGCACGACTGGCATTTACAAACTCGTACGTACGCAGCTTGTAGTGATCATCGGGTTCAATAAACACAGAAATACACGAGTGAGAAGAACTTAGAAACAAATTTTATTTGTGGAACAGTAGATAGGTCTCTGCAGTCCTTTGGTCTCTCTTATTAACTAGCTGGCTAGCAGCTTTCTAACTGAGGGATCATCTTCCAATTCCCAACTTCCTCAACCTCCTGTTAGGGAGTATCTCTAAATTATAACTTCTATCATTAAACAGCTTGTTGCCAAGCCTTTTAAGCACCCAACCAGATAGATTTCTAGCATGAAGCCCCTCGGGGTCCACATTGCCGGGGTGGGCATGCACAAGAAAGGCTGTCAAAGCCCCAGGGCTGTAGGAACCAGCTCCATGCCTTTGCTTATGGCAAAGGTACTTCCTGGGAGGGGATCAGTCTGGGGAGCCTTCCCAGATCACAGGAGGAAAAGGTAAGACTCTTCTTTCTTCCAGCCCAGCTATTCCCCCAGATTGCACACTAAACATATCCTATGCCCTTACCCAACTCCCCCTGTAAGGCACATTCACAGTAGGCTCTGGTGTGACATCCCCTCTTGCATACTAATGCACTTTTTAACGTGGGCTAAAGCTCTAGGGGAATTTTTAGAAACCCGCTATTAGGAATAAATGCACATTGTTGTGAGAGTTACTATTGTGCTCAGCCGCGCTCCTTCTCTAGGGCTCTGTCAATTCAGTGCTTGAAAGGCTGGAGTTATGTTGTTACGCTGCTTGCATGGAGGATATTTTCATTCTCTCTGTTGTCCGGGCTGTTCCATTCCTGCATTTGTTACTTTTTTGGGTCATATTTGCTTTTCTGAGCTACTGACAATCCTTTTAATACTGTTATTTAACAATTCAATTAAGCCGGGGGGGGAGGGGGTAGGTTTCTTTTTATCCCACTGCAAATGCCAGGCCTGTGTTTATTTTCAGGAGGGTTGTTAATTTTCCCCAAAGCAGATGGGTGCTTAAGGATTTCTCTGTGTGAACGTGCTCCCTCCCTTTGCTCAAATCTTTTTATCATGCCATTGATATGCTCTGGAAATAGGAAGGATGCTGTTGTGTAGTGGTGGTTGTGTGCTGCTATGTAGTGGTTGCTGCGTGCTGCTTATCTACACATGCATTATCGTGCTTTAGTTAATGTGCATTAAATCTAGTACGTCCATGGTGAGGAACTAGGAAAATATGCATTAGCCCATCTTAATGTGTATGAACTAAATACCACTTTTAAAGTGATGCTTCAACGCTTATTAAAATAGGCTAAATGTACATTAAAGCACATGTGTAGAGGCTCCCGCTGTGTCTTAGATTACCAGGAGCCTGTAGTTCAAACGCCACAGGCTGGTCTGCAAGCAAAGTTGAGCTGGTGTATTTTAGGGAGGGAATTTAACCAGTTGAATTCAACCAGTAGCCAAAGGCTGGGTTGGGACCAGTCTTATTTCCGTCTGGATTAAACTGATCTGCACAGCGGTATCATAGCACATGACATATATAACTGTTATGAATCCTGACAGGCTGCCATTGGCTTTAACAAGAGGTGATAAAATAATCATAAAAGCTAAGTGGACGCAAGGCTGGTGCGATGCACTAAGCTGCAAGATTTTTGGATAGTTAGAGGCCTCTAGCAGGCTGCTAATGATTTTTAACTAGCAAACTCCTCACTCCCCTGAATAAAGGGATGGGGTATTGGTACTTGTCTCCCACCTTCAGGAGTCTAACACTGCCTGGATTTTTCATTGCCCTGGAAACTGGACTCCAACTTTCCTGAAACCAAAGACCAATACGAGTGCTTCCAGGGGCATTTTTTAATCCGTTAGAAGCAGTGTCTTTATTGTTTTTTCTTTCTTTCTCCTGAACAAGTACAGTATCGCTAACTCTTGGGATACTGGCTGCTTTCCTTCAAGCTCTATGGCTTGGAGTCATGTCCACTTTGTGACACTCTCACTTTTGTTTGGAAAGAAAGCCAGGCAGTTGCCAAGAAAATCTTGATCGTGCCTCTAACTAGACTGCATATCTTACTCAATCTGCTGCACTACTTTTGCCTTTTAAGGGCTCTTAATACCAACTCTTTGTTCCTAATTTGCAGCTCTCTGAGCAGACTGCTTGAATTTAAAAGAAGTCTTCTCTCTGCTTTATAGCTTAGCTTGCGGCTGCTTTTTTCTTAGACCTGATGAAGGGCACTGGGTGCCCAAATGTTTGTCCACCAACTCTCCCAACTGTACAATCACTCCAATAACATTATAACAAAAAAAATCCTTTCCTGTTTCCTGTTGATTCTGGGTCCAATGTGTATTCAAAATACTAAAAATCAGAACAACACCCCAACGCATACACTGGCCAAAACCAAAGAAATTAATAAGCAATAAATATGTGCTTCTGAGAGGCATTTAGAACTTTTGTCTAATATAAAGCTTGTATTTTTGTAACCCGCAAATGCAACTTGCAGCTGTTTGTGGAACCGACCAGGCCTCAAAGACAAAGCTCTAGCTGTGAAATTAACTGACTTAATAGTTCTTTCTTGCTCAGAATTTAGCCTTGATGATGATAAAACTGGATTCAGCTGCCTAGTTTTTCCAGCACATTCCAGGAAAGTACATCTCAAAAAAGTATAGTCAGAGAGTTCCAAAGGGGCTGGATTTAGGCGGGGTAATGTTAATTTCAAACCTGAAGATGCTGTGTTGCAATCTGCTTACTAGGTAAACCCAAGTCTGGGTAGTAACCTTTTATAATAATTTTAACACCTTTTAATCCCATAGGGCAATACCTATAAAGCAAGATTGTGAATGGCCCTAGGACCAGCAGATTAGCCTAAAACTAGGTATAAAAAAATGCATGCGTCAGGTGACCAACAGGAAGGAGGGAACAGGACTGAAATTGTTGTTCCAAGCCCAGACTCCAGATTCCTGGTGTGAGTGAGGATCAGATCCTGATCAAGGGACCTTCCCCGGTAATCCTTCAGACAGTGTTGGTCTGGGACGCCTGACTTCGCTGGAATCACCTGGCACGCACTTGGCGTTGAGAGACTGCTGATACGTTGCCAACTCATGTCTGTCTATTTGTTATTTTAAACAGCCCGGGGCTGATATTCTCGCAATGCCTAGCTGGCCTGAGACAGCTTGATCTATTTATCTGTTGTTATTATCTGTTATTATTTACTATTAACTCTTTAATATTGCATTATCTGCTTATTGCATTTATCTTTCTGTTAACTGTTGTGTGTGTAAGCTATAATAAATTTGCCATTGTTTTACTTCCAATTCTGCCTCCCCAATCCTGAACCAAACAGCCAAGTGGCTAAATTAATATACTCACAGTTTCCAGCTGGCCTGTGACAAAGTTGTTGCAAGGCTAGAGTGCCTTCCTATTCATTAGGAGGTGATGTGGTGCTATAAAGCTGCACTATGCTTTTCGATGTGTCCTACAGCCTCCTGACTTGTCCAGGTCCCCTCCCTTGTAGCAGAGAGCCGGCAGACAGCTGTGCTACAGGCTGAGGCCAAAGAGAAGAGCATGCACCCTGCTATCACTCATAGGGAATTTATGAGCCTTACCCCTGTGTTTGCTTCATTTTAAAACAAAAGGCAATTGAGACACCTTAGAGCATGTGGTGCCTTTAATGGAGACCTCTTGAAATGCAGAGCAAAGAGGCTGCACCCTGAAAGGGGCTTTTGCTGACAGTGATGGGATAGCAATGTTGTGTATGTTACTATGTATTTATAGCGCAGCTCTGTCAACAAGTCCCAGAGGAGGTTTGGTCTCTGTTGCTGTAGTTCTTGTACACACGAGGAGAAGGAGCTGTCTGACTGCAATAAAATTATCACAATAATCCTGGAAGAGACCAAGGACATGTGGTTGCTGTCTGATCTTGATCATATTCATCCTAATCTCTTCCACTTGCATGCACCAAACCCAGTGTTTTGGAATGAACCTCCCCACCCCAATACCATTAGGACCATCCATCACCCTTCTGGTTTTGCACCTACCAGCAGGAGAAGGTGAGTGGAGTGTGTTTGGGATGCAGATGTAGAAATGAGGAACTAGTACCCAGTGAAGGTGCTCTGCAGCCAAATGCAATCATCAGTCATAAGTCGGTGGCCAGGTTCCCTGGGCAGCATATGGGGAAAGGTTAGGTGCAGAAGCCCGTGACTGACTAAAAGCTGACTGGCATCAGTCACTGCTGGTCGGTGCCATCCATTCTCCAAGTACTAAGCCTTAATAATGGAAACTATGCAGGAGAAGCCAAACAACAACTACGTACCAGATAGAGCGCACACCAAAAATCTATCAAAGACAAAAATACCTAATTCACATTTCTTACAAGACAATCCTCTGTCTCCAAGCTCTCAGTTGTACTCCTCAAAGGGAATTTACAAAAGACCTTTTGTAGATAAGCCTATGAACTTCACTTCATAAATCTACTGGATACCAGAAATTATGGACTGAATGTAGACATTGATTTTCTGGCATATTATAACCTGCCTGCCATCCAATAACCCCAGGAAACCTGTCTACATTTTACCAGCTATCTTCTATCACCAAGTCAACCTTCCCCTCTTTCCCGCCCCACAACTACCTGTCTCATGCCCATTAACACCTATCCCCTCTGATTGTCCTTGCCACACATTTGCATTTTCACAGACCTGCATGTTGCATATTGGCTTAAGCTTCTACTTGACCCTAGAGAGCACACAAACACCAGCACACTCTTCTTGTACCTCAGTAAGGGTGTTTGTGCTCAAAAGTTTGCAAAGAGCAATTTTTCCAACTATTCAGCTGATCTAATAAAAGATATCATATTTACCCAAAAAATGTTGTCTGCCTGCATCCTTAGGCCATCGTGCCTAAAACCAAAAAGCCCTAATAACAGCATTTTAAGAGACATTTGTGGCCAAGATTTCTTTCAGTGGCTATAGCCACCTGGGATTTTGTGGCCCTGGGCAGCTCCTCGTTTGGGGTAACTTGATGTCAGAGATGGATGGGGAGCAGGTTGATCATCCTGGAGAAACAAGTTTGGTGTTTTTTTTTGTAATATCTGTTTTGCATGAGGTTTTCATGCAGAAAATGAACATCAAAGACCTAGACAAGGGTGAATATTTCCCTTGGGTATGGAAGAGCCAGGCTCAAGTGTATTTTCTCTTCTTCCAGGTTTTCTAAGTGATCTAAGCAATTTAATATTTATTAGAGTAGCAACTTGTCCAAAACCAGTGTCCTAATCACTTGGCTACTATCTGAGGTCTCTCATTCACTTTGACTGGACACTTACCTACCAAATCACCTTTCCCCTTAAAAGACTGTTGGCACATCTTGCTATCCTACTGGAAAAATTTGGGGTGAAACTGTTTCTCTTGGTTGAGATGATTAACAAAAAGAAGGGGGCAATTATCACCTGACTACTAACAATGGAGTGTGATTAATACCAAGTCACAGGATTGGATTAAAAAGGACTCACACAAGCTAGGTTGCTGTCTGGATTATGCACACAAGCATCAGGAAGAAGACGGTCCCTCTTGTAGCCTCATACACATTTTCATAGATTCATAGACATTAGGGCTGGAAGGGACCTCGGAAGATCATCAAGTCCAGCCCCGTGCCCCAGGGGCAGGAAGTCAGCTGGGGTCATAGGATCCCAGCAAGATAAGCATCCAATTTACTCTTGAAGGTGTTCAAAGTAGGTGCTTGGACCTCCAGCCTGTGGGTGCAACAGAAGCATGGCTGTGCTCTGTATACTCCTTCCCCAGATCAAGCTGGCAGGTAGGGGTGGAAATCAGGTCGACTGCACTGGTGACGGTGCACCCTTATCCCCCTGGCCAGAATAACTGGACCATCAGATGAACAACAGAGCTTTATCTAGGCTGCTATGAGTTCAGGAAACTCTCTACCAAATCAAAGCACCTAGGGGATATAGACAAAGCCACCCAGGAACTTGTCTCCTAGACAAAAAAACCAAGGGACATAAATAATCTCCAAGTCAGGTTAATGTCCCCTGGAAAGATGAAGGCATTTAGAAGGGAATGAGGTTTGTAACAGGGAAACGTCAACGCCTAAGCTTAAAGGTGAAATAAATATGCTCAACTGTTGCTTTGCAACATACTGGAGTAGCTGCAGGCGACCCATCTGTGCCTCTGCCAGAGATTCCTGCCCCTTCAGCTTTGGTTGGTAGTCGTATTTCACAAGGACTGCAGGGTTTTGGAGGCAGGCTGCTGAAAGGCGAGAGTCATAAAGACCCCATGAGTGCCTCTTACCTCTTTTGTAATTGCCGGATGCGCAGTCAATTGGAGTTTTACGGCTTTTTTGTAACAAGCTTCTTGTAGCCCCTGGTAGCCACGGAGTTGCAATTGTCAACGGTTCCGGCTCTGAATTGCCGGTGGGCTGACAAATGAACGAAGAAAAAAAAGCAACTCGTTTGGAAAGGAAGTTACCGTGGAATCGTCTCTCTGGGGAAGCGGTTGGAAGGAAGGGGCGATGATTAGAGCCAACTGTGATTTTTCAAAAAAGCTACTTTTGATGAAGCTTTGGGGGAAAAAAAGAAAAGACGAAAAGTTTTGAGGATGTTTTCATGAAATTTCCCCTGCATTTTTGACCCATTCTGGAGCTGCTGCCCCCATTTGGACATTTCTGTGGAAAAGGAAGAAAACCTAGAGGACAATTTAGAATGAAATTTCACTTTGTTTTTGTTCAAATCTTCCATTTCTTTTCATCAAACCTAATGCAATACATAGAACACAGGAAGCTAGCCATTAAAAAGTTAGTTAGCTATGTTTGTCTGCAGTCAGGAAGAAGGTAGGGTAGAAATGCACCTTATAGACTAGCTGAGCTAGAGATGCAATAAGTGTTCATGAGCAAGAGGGTGTATCATTGTGTGCTCCATCCTAACAGCAAGTAGGTAAGCATTAGGTGAAATCAAGTACGCTACTGTCTATAATAATTTTGCTTTTTAGCTAAAACAGCTGAATCATCACAGGGATCTAGCATTAACCACTGCAGTACGAGTGTACTTCCATCTTTTACTAGGAAAGCAGGGAAGCATGGGAAATATCCCTTTATTTATTGCTATTCTAAAAAGTTACAGATACCAGAGTGTTTCCAAACTTCCTCTGCTGAGGGGGTGCTATTATGAGCCTAGACTTCAAAGCGACTGGTGGATCATTCACATGTCATGATGACGTTTTGGCATATTCAGAACACAACTTTAAATCAGTCAGTTTTGGGAGTTTGGGAAGTTCTGGCATGTTCACAACACAAGTGTCTGTGCTGTCTACTAGAGTTGGCGTGTTGTAGCAGTTGTGATGGTCCAGAAGATGAAGAAGAGGCTTAACTGGCATCTCTGCGAAGATGAAAGGCTTGATTGCAGAAGAAGGTGTAGCTTGATTAGTGGAATATTGAGACCATTGAGAAGGAGAGAAGGTGCATCCCAGAGACAATAACAACTCTTTTTCCTTTTTGCCTTGTCTTCCTATCCTATATATTTGGTTATCCAATTAGCTGCATCTCCCTTAATTTTGATGCTACTTCTGATCACCTCTCTTTGCTTCCACTTCATAGCCATGCTCCATTCCTTAAGTGACTGCATTCATTTACACAGAATTCAGTGCAAATCATTGGGTATTCCCCTGTTATTTAGCTTAGCCCTTGTCTTCTTCTTCCCCAGACTTGAAGAAGAGTGATCTATGCTGCAAAGTTTGTCCACCATCTCTCTCAAACTCCGCAAACTGACTTATTTAAAGATTTCTTTCTCACACACAACTCTTGACTTCATGATCTCTAGGTAAATTCAGGTACACTGTCTCCTTGATATCCACACATTTTGTGGATAAGACTTGGGGCATGGAAAGCCTATATCTGCAAGGTCTCCAGTTCGAATAGAAATTCAGGCCAGATTTGTGGTTGTGGAGTCAATGCATGGTTTCCCGTGTTGAAGTGCAGTTTAGAGAATCCGCTATGAAATGTCACTGAAGTGTCTCTTTGGAAATTAAACCATGGCTACCCACTTGGCAGTATTCATAGGTAGACTGAGATACTCCCATACATACTGATGTTAATAGGATCAGCACCAATGGGGATACATACACTCCTGTGCTTAGGGCTTGCCCAATTTCTCTGTCTGTGTAATAGCTTCAAATCCAGGTTTACAGGGCAGGGGAAAGTGGGGGGAGTGTCTACATCTAGTTATCACTATTAATACAGAAGAACCATCTTTCTGTCCCAGCTGCTCCCTATTGCAGAACCCCATGGGGTTCTCTGGAGACTTCAGGTGGATCCTGGTCTCCAAGGATGAAGTTCATCCCTGTTCAGAGAGTTAGCACAAGACCTAGATACCATGTAAGATCTGTTTAAGAGGTTGACACTTTAGTGTCTCCTGTCCTCAGAGCAATCACCTGAGCCTTACATGGGAGGTAACTATGCTCCAGTCTTCTGTTTAACCTCTGTGCGGAGGTGATCTGCACACAATGAGAAGTATCTGCTTTGGAAAGAAGCTGTCAGATTCCAGAGTGATTACCCACAAAATCAGACTACAGCAGTGCTGGAAAAAATGTGATTTCTGCAATAAAACCCTTTTTATGGGTGCATCGTTTTCCTCCCACTCTCTCTTCATGCATGCCAGTCAGACCAGTCTATTAAAAAAAAATAAAAGAGGAGATTTCCAAATTAAATAATAAAGCTGAAGCCAATTGGGCGGTTAGCGGCTGTGAATTTTTTATTTCACACAACGGCATGATTGAAGAAGAGGGGGAAAGAGACAGGGGAGGGAGGCAGAGAAAAGCAGTTTGCTCACAGTACAAACTGTTTGTGGTACTTCATTTTATTTAACACAGGGGTATGGGCTGCTTGAGAGCACAGCAAAGCAAGACAACGCAAGTCCCTGATGTACACTCAGCCTGGGGGACACACTGACTCCGGCTGTGTGATTGCCGAATTGGTTTTCCAGTTCAGTGGTTAAACTGTAAAATCAAAGGGGAACAAAAACCCAAGACTTTGAGGTCAATACAAAATAAAATCATGATTTTTTTTTTCCCCTTACAGAAATGACAACCCAAAAACTTTTGGTTTGGGTTGAGCAAAATATTGTGTCTGATTTGAAGCAAAATACTATGTTCTATCTTCTTTCAAAATAAAAATGATGAAATATTTGGTATTTTAGTTTTTCCCATGCTGCTGGTCACTCCACAGGACCAAGAAAGCAGGCTGCGCATGGTGAGGTGCACCATCCCAAATGACACAACACATATTTTTCTCGAGGTAAAAAGAAACTGGAAGGTTTTCTACTATTTTAGGGTCCTAAGTCAGTAGCATTCAGTTTAAGATTGATGCAAAATCAATTATAACTTTAATGGAATGAGTTAAAAATAACCTGCAGGGCTGTGAAATAGGAGCTACATGACCAGGAGCTGCTAAGATGAATTGCAGAAGAAAGGGTAGCTTGATTAGTGGAACATCAAAACCATTAAAAAGGAGAGAGGGTCATTAACACCTGTGGAATGAAGAGTTTAAAAGGAGTTGGGTAGATTTTCATGAGCCATTGCCTGAACAGAAATGCTGCTGCCATTGCCAGGCAGTTGGTTTTAAACTTTGGCTGGAGCAGGAATCAAAGGGAGGGTACAAATGCACCAATGCACTACTCCCAGTAAATACCCCTGATTGAGTGTTGGCTGCAACCAAGACAGTGGACTCTAACCAGGGTGTGATGATGTCCTGCTGGGACATAGAAAGTCTTGCCTCTCTGCTCAGGGTCAGATTGATCATTGTATTTGGGATCAGGAGGATGTTTTACCCCACAGTGGGATCAATGGGGAATGTGGTAGCCAAGAGAGAGGGTAGGGAGGGGAGAAAGGTTGACTTTCTTTGCAGTGGGGCACATGGTCCTCTTCCTTGGATCTCTTGAGTCTGTTCTAACAAACCCTTCCTGTCCTTGCAGTGGTTTCATGCCCCTGCTTCATCTGTGGCAGGTTAGGGTATTCTTGATGTTTTTCCAGACATTACATCTGGTAGTTATACAAGAGGGTTGTCTATGCTGTTTTATTTGGATTAGGCCAGATGGACAACTGTCCAAGATGATTTATAGTTTCATAGTTTCATAGTTGGTCGGGTCAGAAGGGACCGGAGCATATCATCAAGTCTGACCCCCTGCCATGGCAGGAAAGACTACTGGGGTCAAATGACCCTGGCAAGGTAACTATCTAGCCTCCTTTTGAAGACCCCCAGGGTAGGAGCGAGCACCACTTCCCTTGGAAGTTGGTTCCAGATCCCTTCTAGCTCCACTTCTGTATGATTTTTATGCTAACTAAGCCCTCAGTGATGGCCACCCTGACTGAAATAGCGCCTCTTGATAGCTAGCTTGAATCTACTCTCTGTCAACCTCTGGCCGTTATTCCTTGTTACTCCCAGTAGTGCTTGGGGGAACATGGGAGCATATACTGTTGCACCCAGCTCTTCCTAATATGTGACTTATAATACTCTACACACAGTAGGTGATGCTTTTGGCATTCATAGATGTAAAAACCAGAAGTCATCACTTAACCTGACTTCCTGCATAGCACAGGCTGCAGAAATGCACCTAGCGCAGGGGTGGGCAATTATTTCAGGCAGAAGGCCACTTACTGAGTTTTGGCAAGCCATCGAGGGCCGCATGATGGGTAGCCAAGGGCAGATAAATGTTAATTTTCTACATTTTTTAGGGGCCACATCCAGCCCACAGGCCGCGTTTTGCCCACCCCTGTCCTAGCGACTCCTGCCTTGAATCGAAGGCTGTCAGTTGAAGAAGCCCTGCCTTCTCCATTACTGCACAGCACTGTGCTTTTTATCCCCAATAACAAGGGCCCTAAAGTGCATTAGGTCATTAAGCAGCAATGGATTTTTAAAGAAAGCAATATCTCACCTCATTAGTATTAAAGATACTCTCCTGAGTTTTATTTCCCCAAATAAAAGCATCCAGGGACCTGCAAGCATTGGCATTCCTGGGGCTGCAGGGGCATGTGAGGGAATAAAAAATGAGGAAAATCATCTGAAAAATTAGCAAGGAAGTGGAAAGGAGAGTAAAGACATTTGGTTGCTGTAGAAACCAGACAATTATGCGCTGCCCTGTCTGGCTCCTTGTGTCTTTGTTTGCACTTGTTCCAAAAGAGCACAAAATAAGGCCAAGTCCAAAGTCCGATGCACAGACCACAGGGACTAGGAAAAAATGGCCTGAAAAGTGAAAGATGGAAAAAAAAAGAAAGATTTGCATAAGTGTGTATAAAAAATCACAGTCATCTCCCTCTTCTTCTATTCACTAAGCCCTAGTCCTGCTTTCTTCATCGTCGGGAGTATGTCTCCCAGGTTGACCTCTACGGGCGGTCATCCTGGGAGACACACTTGTTTCTTGTGGCAGGGAGTTGCATAGTCCAGTCTAGTGTCTGGCTGTGCATGATGGGGCAGGATTGGACCCTGTCAAGATGTTCCCAGGGAGATGTTACCTGGCAAAAGCATTTGACAGAAGGCAAGAACTTTGGTCGCAGCTGTGCAGGCCACTGTGTTCATCTCTTTTCTCTCACAGATGTCTGTAATCGGGTTTCTCTGCCTTGTCGTTAGAGCACCTTGGCATCATTCGAGTAGCTTGGACGGCATGTCTGCAACAATTGCCCTGGGGACAGTGATTAATGTGCTGTTCTAGGACGACAGCACATGCACCCTCCTCCAAGGAAATGTCCCTGCGAGTCAGAGGGTTTATTATTGCCGTCTTCAGGTTACAACAGCCAAGAGAGCTTTGGTAAGGAAAGAACGCTGGGAAATATGAATAATGAATGCAGAAACAAATGATTTTGAAAGCAAGGAAATGAGCAATTAAGGGTAGTACCTCTCATATGCCACAGTTGACTCCTAGTTGGGGCCGGTCCTGCTTTGAGCAGGGGGTTGGACTAGATGTGACCTCTGGAGGTCCTTCCCAACCCTCATTGCTTGTGATTCTGTGATCACCCCTTATATACTATTACATCACACCTTCCAAATACAAACTTAACTCTGACACACGGATCCCTGCTCTGCTCACTTCTTGGATCAGAAAAACTTATATCCACCAACTATGATGATGATGATTGCAGGGACTCCCTTCTCACTACATTACCAGCTCTCTGTTGGGCTGCTGTTAAGTGCTCTACAGAAAGTGCTCAAACCTGAGTTAATTGGGATTGAACAAATGCAGTCACTGATGAATGCTCCCCATTTCCTCAGGGAAGCACTGGGAGGGGAGTGATGGAGCAGGTCAGACATTGCCCTGGATACGAAGGTGGGACTCTGAGCGTGGCTCCAGACTTGTGCTAAAGATAGGCACCAAGTGACAATGCCCAACTTGGGTCCAAGGTCAAGGGCTGCTATGACTTGGCCATTCAGTTCTCTCCAATGGTGCTTCTCTCAGCTGCCAAAAGTAGAGCTCCTTGCTGCTAAATGCCACCAAAGCTCCAGCTTCGTGAGACAGATCAGGTCTGCTGGTTGTAGTTTGTTGATCCTTGGCGTCAGTGAACCACTGACTCCAGAGCACATGGTTCGATGCCTAGCTCAGCAGCAGACTCCTTCTAGACCCTGGGAAATATGTTGTGCTTCCTCCTTTGGAAATTATCACTGAGCTTCTATGGGAATAAGCTCATTAGAGATCATGAGTCACCCAAATCTCACAGCAGGGAAGGTCATGGAAGCAGATAGAGGTCTTATTTTTTGCCAAGTGCTGTCAGTGATAGAGCAACAATTAATTATTGGCTTAACTAACGTCTGCAAAGGTCTTTGAAACTCTTGCTTCAAAGCTGTAGTGTATGCTTAAAATATAATCCCCCCTCCCTTTGCTTCCCCCCCAAGGAGATTATTCCCATGCTATGATGCACTTTTACTTCCAACAGTGAATGTCTAATTCTGTAGCCATAAAGTTAATAGCAGTGCTGGGGATGACTTTAAGGGCAATAGACTCGCTCCAAAGCCATATTCAGGGCTGTCTGTGTCTATTCTGTCCCAGTTATTGCTAGATAATTTTGCTTCTCACCTTAGCAACTGCAACCTCTCTTGCTTCTGAATCCCTTTGGGATACCCATTCCCACACTGGAAAGTAATATCATGCAATACTTCATATTTTCAGATCATTTTCTACTTGAGGTCTGAAAAACCTCCAAATGAATACATGCATTTCACACCCCATTCACATGCTGGAGCTATTAGGATGACTGGAGCAAATTCACCCATCAGTGGAACAGAGCTCTCATCTTTTGGTTACAAACTACTCTGATGGACCACATTATAACATAAAGGATTATAGTCTTTCTTCAAAAGGATGCATGGATTCAAGAAAGCCAGTCACAAATCCAAACCAACAGGCTTCCACTCAGCTTGAGTCTCAGCTCCTGTCTCCTTTGTTTACCAGGGATCACAACTGACCAGGAATGAAATGTAACATGCAGAGGCATCTGGGAGCTGTAAACACGCATTAAATACAAGGGTTGCATTTTAAATAAAGTCCAGGATTCAATACTGAATATATTCAAAAGCCTAGATACCCAGGATCAATCCATTTATTTATTGGTAAAGGACATTAGTCAGCACTTCAACAAAGAATGCCAATGACCAGGGATCTTTTCTGAAAAGGGGTGCCAAAAACCTCATTAACGCATGTCAGCAGGAAATGAGTCAGGGGAGCCAGCCTGGGCATGTTCTTGACAGCCTATCTCTTGGATATAGAGTCCCTCTGGGAACCAGGAGCTGCATGGAAGTGCCAAGGCAATGTAATAATAGACTGCACTCTATTGCAATTTAGCTCAGATGATCGATAGGTGAATCCCCTTCCCCTGAATGATCCCACTTCTAATAAACAGAGGCAAAATATATTTTACCTCCTCTCAGGTTAATGCACTCCTTAAGTGGACAAATACATTAAAATGAAATCTTGGCTATTTTTATTCCTCATTGATTTAGTGGTTGAATGGGTGGGTAGGGAAGGCATTAGAGCTCTGGATGATGGCAGAGAAGCAGAGTTATAATAGAGCAGCTTGCTCCCAGGAGAGCAGAGAAATTCAGAGTACATACAGTGGTTGGAAGGAGATGGTATGGTTGTAATAAGGCCAGAAGAGGAGGGGCGGGAAGAGCACAGGAAAGAATGCATAAGTTCAAGGAGCCGTGTTTCAACAGGCAATACTGTGGATCCATGAAGCTTGATAGACAGGACAACAGAAGATATCAAGGGATAACAGACAAGTAGACATCTCCACAGTGATCCAGTATGGACAATCTGACTACCCAGAAGACCAGGATACAGGATGCATATTTGTACTGGAGTAGCTTAGGGTGAAGTTACACATTACACTTAGACAGTACAAATTTGGGGAATATTAACCAGCATTAAATTTTGAATGTGCTGTGATTACCCATACATTAAGGGTTAATATTATTTCGTGCCTGCACCATTCTGCATTCCCATGAGAAGGCTAGCAAGCAGAAATGTGGATAAGAGCCAGTCACAGACACTTACTTTTATTTTCCTGGGGTAGGGAGTCTAAGATGTTGGACATGTGGAAAGTTTTATGAATTTCAGGTAACCCCTCCTCCCAAGGAGAAGCCAGTGCCCTCAGGCCCCCACATACTCAGCATCTCTGGAACTAGGGCATCTGGGCTCTATCTGCTTTGGGGGGGTCAGGAGACTGAGAACAGTGCATCCTAGGAACCTGGAAGACTGTCTCCATGGAACAGACTGAAGTTACATTAACACGAGCTATGTAGCATGGCCGAGAGTTCACCCTTGCCCGAAGTGGCATAACTTTGAGACACTCCTAGAGCACTTACCAGGAGTTAATGAGCTTTCACATGCAATCACTCATGTTTTAAGTGCCCTTAGTATGGTCTAAGTGTAATGTGTAACTTCCTAGGTCACCAGCAACAGGAGGTGCCATTAGAGCACATTGCCAGTAAGTGAAAAGCAAACAGGTGTCCCAGCCCAGCTGCAGACACACAGAACTTACACGGGGGCAACTTCTAGTGCTGTAGTTTTATCCTGATTTGTATGAATTCTGTGTCTTATTGCAAGAAGCTGGATTGGTGCAGGGCTGTGCAGCATTTCTCCCCTCCTTGTGCACACAATGTGAAAGCTGATCACATTGATTCACAAGTGTCATGTATCAAATCTTTGTTACAAACCAGCTAGAGGCCCCTTGAACAGATTGTACTGGCAAACCTGTGAATGGATATAATCACTAATGGAAAAAGGACTTGGACAAAAGTAAGAACCAGAAGGATCTGACTTAGCTGATTTGGCAACTATGAAGCAACCTTCTTCCCAGATGCTGTCCCCCCTTTATCTGTAGATTTTCTGTAAAAAATAAGAATGACCATCAATGAAAGGGAGATAATTGCTATTTCCTTTGGGAGCTGACCAGGTACACCATTGATGGGAACCTTGTAACAGGAGCAAGAAAAGCTGAGATTATCGGTCACTGCTCAGGCTGATTTCCCTGGGGACCCGAGCTATTAAAAGACTGAGCAACTGGCCCCTATAATGAATCACGAGAGGAAGGGTAAGAGAGCCTTAATGTTGTGGACTCAATGTTGACCATCCCTGGGGAACCCAGAGTTTCATTCAATTTTATTTTTGGTCTCACTACATTATCCTCCTCAAATCAAGCAATGCAGAAAATTTTATTATGACTTTTCCCCTCTGCAACCTGTTCACATTCCCTGAGACAAATTCTGAAAGAGACTCCTAGTAAATCCTTACGTTGATCTGCAAGGTTGTGACGGGGAAGAACTGCCCTTGCTACCCACCGGGCATATCCCCTGCCTGCCCTAGGTGTGTAGATGCAGGAGGTATATCAGATGTTTCCGGCAGGAAGCAAGGGGCCATGGCTTTGCTCCCTACCCTCTGTGGAACTGGCTGGATGAGCCCTTAAACAAATTGGTGACAAATATGTAACTGGCACATCTGGGGAGCATGCAACTCTCTCTCCCCAGCCTGGAATCATATGAGGAGATCCCCTCTGCTTGCTAAGTGCTGAGAATAAAATGTACCCCCACGCTATAAATAAATGAGAATAACCAGCAAGTCCTCAGCAGGATGTGAAGTGCAGCAAATCCATTCATTTAAACAGTAAATATACTTGACTGCAATTAGGATCAAGTGCAATTCATTTCAGCATCATGTTGGAGAGGGTATTCAATGTAATCAGAAGCTTCATTTAAACATGTGTGTGGCAGTGGCACGAATAGCTGGTGTTGTCCTACAGGGCTTTTTAGGCAGAGGCAGGCCTAAAATGCAGGCTCTTGGTATAGGGCCAACTGGCAGTACAGGTACCACAAGTGGCATTGGTGGCCTCTGTGCATGGTATGCAACAGATGAGGAGGGGGCAGGCAGCACAGTAGTAGATAGGACAGGATGCAGAATGTAGAACAGAAAATTGGATAGGGGCCACGCAGCAGGAAGCAGAAAGCAGAGCAGCAGATTGGGTAGGGAGCACCAGGTAGGAAAGAGAAAGCCAAGCACCAAGTTGGTTAGGAAGCACATAGAATGGAGCAGAAAGCAGAGCAGCAGACTGAGCAGTAGACAGAGTGGCAGGTAAAACAGGGGAAGGGGATCAGACTGGCACTCGGGGAGGGTGTGGATCTTCCACATGTCAAAAAGATTGGCCCCCACTTCTGTAAGGTTTTGAACAATTGAGGGTTTCCCTCCACCCCATTGTGTAGGATCAGTAGGACCTTCTGTTCTTATCTACCACTGTAGGCAGGTGGCTGAGCTCGGCTGAGACTTTCCAGGGAGGAAGGACTAGAATAAGGCATGCTGGAGAACAAAGGATAGTCTTGTAGTTATGGTGCTAGTCCAGACTGCCATGAACCAGCGCTCAGTTTCTGGCTCTTCCATAGTCTTGGAGTATGACCTCAGTCGGTCTGCTTAAGCTCTTCATATATCAGATGCCCATCCCTATAAAGGGGCTGCTTACACTTTCCTTCTGCCTTGCTTGGCTCTTTAGGGCAGAAGCTGTCTACCACTCTCTGCTTACACTGGGCATGTCTACATGAGACACTAACTGCGGACTAGATGATCTGTCTAGGTCCCTTCCAACTCATTGATTCTACGATTCTATGTGCAGTAGCCTAATAACACTGTGCAGTAGCATGCTGGGCAAAACCTGTGCTAATATACTACTGAGCAGTAGTACTAGGCTACTGAGCAGTTAGCATTTGAAAAAACCCCATTGTGTTAGTGCTACTGCATAGTAGTGCCAGTTACTGCACATTAAATAAGGCCTTGCTTATGCAAGTACTAAACTTAATGCGCAGTAGCTAAGGTGCATTAATGAACATGTAAATGTACCTGCTGAATATTATAACCTGCCTGACCTCTGACTCCTTAGGTATCTCTCCACTATTCATACCCCTTCTCTCTCTTCTGCTCCCCACCACCCCAAGGCCTGCCTCTCACCCACTGACTCCTCAATCTACATTTTCACTGACTGCCTGTCTTGTGTGCCGCCCAGCTCAGCCCCTGGATTCTTTACTTTTCATCCCATCCAGGAAGAGCAGACCCCAAGTGCTGAAACTTCCTTAGCCTGATGAAGGGCTTTTGAACCCGAAAGCTTGCTTAAAAATTGTTTTCCAACTATTTAAATTGATTTAATAAAAGATATCAGATTCACGCGAAGAACCTTGTCTGCCTGCTGAATATAGCATTTGAAGCCTGTGGGTGCTATTGCAGATAGAAATAGCTTCATGCTAAAGCCTGGCAAGGCTCTTGCTAGATGGATAAGTCAGAGGAGATGCCAAGGTGAAGCTTTCCTTTGGTGTAGACACCACTCAGATACATCCTCCTCTTGAGCCTTGGGAATGGCCTTGACTGCTATTCTGGGACAGCTCTGGGAAAATTTCAGCAGTGTGGGATACTTCAGGCCAGTGCCAAAGGATTTACTCTGTGCTTAGCCAGGCATGAAATAAAATCAGCAGTCTAATACAAAGTCTTCAGCTCTGGTCAGTAATTAAATAAGGGGAGGTAGAGAGCATATCACTTCAGTGAGTCCCTTTGTTAGTCAGCTGAGCATTTGATGAAGCACTTGGCTTTTTTCCCCCTATACCACATGGTACTGTAGAGGCATTCTGGCTTTAGCCTTTGACTGGGAGCCAGGACACTTGGGTTCTCATTTCATCATTGACAATTAACACCCAGGAAAAAGCTAACCTGTTTAATGGGTACTTTGCGTAGGTTTTTCACTGGCCCAAAGGGACCGCCCTGCCTAACATGATGCGGGATGGCTAGGGTGAGGGTGGCGGGATGGTGAGGGTGAGGGTGGTGCACCTAACTTGGTGCAGGATGGCCAGCATTGGTGTAGGCCTTGTAAAGGAACACCTTGAGAGGCTGGACACCTTCAAGTCACCTGGCCCTGACAGCTTGCACCCCGGAGTACTTAAGGAGTTGGCAGGTATCATAGCCCAGCCAATGGCAAGGATATTCGAGCACTTGTGGTGCTCTGGTGAAGTACCCATGGCGCTCAGGTGAAGATTGGAAAAAAGCCAATGTGGTGCCCGTCTTCAAGAAAGGGAGGAAAGTAGATTCAGGGAACTACAGGCCAATCATCTTGACCTCAATCCCTAGAAACAGTTTGGAAAAAAATTATCACAGAAACCATTCTTGATGGATTAACAGAAGGCGACATCCTGAGGGATAGCCAGCATGGGTTTGTTGTGGATAGGTCTTGCCTGACCAATCTCATTTCCTTCTACAGCCAGGTGACCTATCACCTGGACGAGGGAGAAGAGATTGAGGTCATATATCTGGACTTTAAAAAAGCCTTTGATCTGGTGTCCCATGATCTCCTCATGGAAACATTGGCTGACTGCAGCCTTGGCTACACCACAGTCCGATGGCTGAGGAATTGAGTCCGAGGCTGGACCCAGGGGGTGGTGGTTGATGGAAGTGAATCATCATGGCTCTCCGTGACCGGTGGGGTCCCCCAAGGCTCCGTCCTTGACCAGTTCCCTTTAATGACTTTATTAATGATATGGACACTGGTGTCAGAAGCGGACTGGCCAAGTTTGCCGATGACGCCAAACTTTGGGGTACAGTGCCCACACTTGAGGATAGGCTGGTGATCCAGGCTGACCTTGATAAGCTTAGAAAGTGGGTGGATAAAAATCTGATCACATTCAGTACAGAAAAATGCAAGATACTCCACCTTGGGGAAAAAAACCTGAATCACGCTTATAGGCTTGGCAGTGCTATGCTCGCTAGAACCACAGCTGAAAGAGATTTGGGGGTCATGATTGACCACAAGATGAACATGAGCCTGCAGTGCGATGTTGGTGCTGGCAAAGCAAACAAAACTCTGGCTTGCATCCCTAGATGCTTCTCAAGCAAATCTCAGGATGTCATCCTCCCGCTCTACTCGGCCTTGGTGTACTGCATCCAATTCTGGGCTCTACAATTCAAGAAGGATGTGGATAAGCTTGAGAGAGGCAGAAAAGAGCCATGTGCATGATCAGAGGGCAGGAGAGCAGACCTTATGAAGAGAGGTTGAGAGCCATGGGGCTCTTCAGCCTGGAAGAGCGCAGGCTCAGGGGTGGCTTGGTGGCTGCCTATAAGTAAATCAGGCGTGTGCATCAGGATACGGGAGGACGCCTGTTCCCCAGAGCACCTCAGGGGATTTCATAGATTTTCATAGACATTTGGGCTGGAAGGGACCTCGGGAGATCATCGAGTCCAGCCCCCCGCCCCAGGGGCAGGACGTCAGCTGGGGTCATAGGATCCCAGCAAGATAAACATTTAAATGTTTCTTAAAGGAGTGCAGAGTAGGTGCTTGAACCACCTCCGGCAGCAGTCTGTTCCAGGCCTTGGGGCTTGGACAGTAAAGACATTTCTCCTTATGTCCAGCCTGAAATGGTCTTGGAGAAGTTTGTGATTGTTTGACCTCGTCATCCCTCGGGGCGCTCTGGTGAGCAGACGTTCCCCCAGATCCTGATGCTGATTAGTTTGCTCCCTTCCTAGTTTGTACAAAGTGGATGAGAGGGCCCATAGAGGTCTGGGAGGAGCTGTAATTTTGAAAGGGGGGATGAAAATGGTGGGGCAGATCATCACATGCAACACAGCAAATATTTGTCTCCAGTTGAAGAGAAACTAGACACTTCCTACTATGCTATGGGGCTAGAACTGTATTATTCATTTGAAGATCAGAGCAAAAAAGCAAATATAACCATTGGGATGTGCACTCATTTGCTGGGGTACATATAAAGTTTTAAAAAACACAATGACCTAGACAAAACGTAGTCAAAGGATATTGTAGCATCAGTCCTGTCATCATTACAGTTCAAGGTCAAACTTTTATTTAGATTCATCAAACAAAATCTAACCTTCTTGAGCATCTTGACAGTGCCTCCCTGTCACTCATTTCTACACCTGAGTTAATATTATCACACCTAGGTTAAGGGTTTTCGCTAGAGCTGAAAACAATCCGCAGGGTTATGAAGCAGAAGAGACACATTACCAGGAATGGCAAACAGACAGTAAAATTACAAAAGAAAGGATAGTTTAAATATTTTAGTTGGTCTAATAAAAGGTATCAGATTTACCCAAAGAACCTGTCTGCCTAGTTTGAATAGCAAAACATCAAAACCATTAAAAAAAGAGAAGGTCATTAACACTTGTGGAATGGAGAGAGATTAACAGGAATTAGGGAGATGATAATGAGCCATGAAGTTGATTGACTCTTAGGAAGTTGGTTTTAAAGGCTGGGTGCACAGGAGTCAAAGGAGGGTGCAGATGCACCACCCCTGGATCCATCCCTTCACACAGGGTACAGGAAGGATAAATGCACTAAAAAAGGAAGGCTGACAAAATAAAAGCACGTTATTGCCATCCAGCAAGAGACTGGGAGTTGTGGAAACTTCAACATGATCAAAATGAGGTATTTTAACTTTATCAAAAGAGAATGTTTTGTTAATTTTCCATGAAAACTGGTGGTCAAAATGAATATGTCAGTGTTTCCCTGTGGAAGAAAAAAAACCCATTTGATTGGCATTTATTTTACCAGGTCTATTTTAAAAATGCCCAAGAGGCTTGGACACTGAGCTGGTGGACCCTATAGATGGATAGATATTGATAATCGAGATTCAGTCTTCTCTCATTTTTGCCAGAGTCTGCCTGCTTTTCTGTTTGCATTGGGAGCACAGACTAAGTACGAATTAATATTTACCCTCTAATAATTGCACGGTATTAATCTCCAACATTGTACATGCCTGAGGAACTTGAGTTAATTTCCATGATGTTCTGCTCCCCCTGTAATTATTTAAAACTTGACACTGGAGTTGCAGCACAATTGGGTTATTAATTGCAAAGCAGCGGTTCTGAACATGCTTTTGAAATGGTAAAACAACTAGCTTGGAGAAGACCTTGGGCAACTTTGACTTTGGAGAGAAAAACAACCCCCCCCCCAAATGAAGGCTCTCCTGTCCTTATTCTGCTAGCTCCCGTCCTGTATTTCAAGTGAGCTGAATAATCTTTTCTGCGCATAGCCAGGCACACACAGCTTTCACTCAACTGAAATATCCCGAGTTGTAATTTGAAATATGAGATATAGAGAAGGCTATAGCTAGGCCTGTAGGGGATCTGCAGAAAGCCAGACTTCCTATTGAATCTGGGGGGGGTCTCAATAGGAAGAGGAGGTTCATTTTCTGGTGGCTCAGCCTTGGAGGAAAGGGGCATCAGTAGCTATTGAACATGGGAGATTAGGGCACAGCCTCTGAATCAGAACTTCCTAGACCTAACTAAAGTTAGTCTCAAGTTAATGGACACACACTGTGTTAATGCACATTAGTGCATCTACACATTTGCTACTGGAATTTAGCTATAGATACATACATTTGATACCTGCTTTATGCAGGTATCAAATTTAGGCTTGAATAGCCTTAAATCATCATTTTAAGGTGCATTAAGGGCACTCATGTGTAGACACACTCCCTTAATGTGCTTAAATTGGGCTAACGTGCATTAAATGCACACATGTAGACACACCCCGTGTAGCTTAGGTCTTTTAAATGTTGGAGATATTTTCTGTTTCCAAGCCTCCTTTTACACTCCAGAATACTCCCGAGTCTATTGAATCAACCTGTAATGATCAGCTGGAATTTTGTAATGATAATAAAAAGATGTTCTGTTTCAAATTATAAGAGAATTAAATATGTTTAAACTCAACACTGTTCCAGCAAAGTGCAATAGCAAAAGGCCATTAAGTGAGCTGTCCATTTATAGAAAACATAAGATATAAAATTCATTTTTAATGGACTGTTTCCATGGAAATGTTCCTTTTTAGAGACATTTTATAGCGTGTTAAGCAGCACCAGGTCTTAAGATGACTGTAGTGGTGGCTATAATGCAAGGTCTATGGTTTGGAAAAAATTGAAACTGCTAAAAGGTTTAGAGCCAGGAGTGCGTGGAATATTTCAGAGCCATTTATCAGTAACCCGGCAAAATGAAGCACTAACGTGCAGTGCCTCTTGCAGAATGGGATCCCCTGGTTAGCTCGTTATTGAAGCTGTTCAAAGAGAGAGCAAAATGTGTCCTTTGATTATTTGAGGCAATAATAATGATTGGTAATTTGCATGTCTCAGCTCCATTCACTGGAGGATCTTGAAGCACTTTACAAATAGTTACTAATTAACCCTTCCACTGTAAAATAAAAGCACTCTGTAATTTGCAACCCGCTAAATGTGCAGGGACTGAGTTGTTGCTTATTATTTTTATGGCAGAAGTGACTAAATGGAAACAGGGCTCTGTCATGCTAGGTGCTGTACATATGGTCCCTGCTGCAAAGAAGCTTGTAGTCTAGCTGGACAAGATGGGCAGAGGATAGACACAGAAAGGGGACCTGGTTTGCCTAGATTATATGATCTTGCCCTGCTTGGCTAGCAGAGGGAAAAGAGGCCTGAGCCCATCCTGTCAGCAGGCCTGAAACCATTAGTTTGAGGGGCCTGTAACCAGGGAGCCATAGCTGATACTAGGTCTTCCAAAGTATCATAAAACAAGAGATGGTCTCTTGCATGGCTAAGGTCTAAAATGCCTGTGGGTCTCATGGATCAATAGTAATTCCTTGGCTTGAACACTACTTTTTGGGTGTATCTTCACTGGAGAAGGAGGTGAGTTAGCACTGATCTCCATCTAGGACAGAGGAAACACATCCTTTGGTAACTCACATTATGTATACTCAAGAGGACTCCTCCCAGGCTAGGTCTACCTCAGAGGCACCACCCACCCTGAGAAATAGCATGTGAATGACTCAGTGCAGTTGGGTTAGCTTCTGTTGAGCTTTGCTAATGTGTGCTAAAACCTAGATGCTAGAGCAAGCCAGACACCTTGACTTACAAGGACCACCACATTGCAGGTATGGGGCTTTGTGTGTGGAGAGGACTTGAGGTTGGGGTATAGAGTCTTAACTCCAACAAGATGCAAGAACCAGTGCAATACAACACCTACCCAGCCAGCTGGGTGTTTGAACCTCAATGGGAGCTTTGGCTGAGTAAGGGTGCAGGCATAGGAACAATTTTTCCAGGGGTTAAAATAGAAAGGGGCTTCATCACACAAAAGCTTCTGCCTGCTAACTGCCTTTGTGCTGGACCTCATGGTAAATGCCAAGTGAACTCCCAATGGACAGGGGTGGATCAGGGGTGGGGAGAATGCACTGGTGCACAAAAGGATTAAAGGATCATCTTCTCCCTCTTAGCTACTACATCCCCTGGGAAATCATATCTATTTGTTTATCTACTGTGACCCTTATTTGATTCCTGCTCCACCCAAGGTTTAAAACCAACTGCCTGGCAATGGCAGCAGCATTTCTAGCCAGGCAGTCATGAAGGAGTCATATGACTTCATGCCTCATGGTCATCGACCATCTACACTCTTCACTCTGCAGGTGTTAACAACCCTCTCTACTATTTAATGACCTTGATATTCCAGCAATGAAGCTAGCTTTCATTCAGCCATTCTGCTGTCTGTTAGCTGCTCCTGGTCATGAAGCTCCTATTTCACAGCCCTGCAGATTGTTTTTAACTCATTCCAATAAATGTACATTTGTTTTTGCATCAATTTTAAACTGGATGCTTCTGCTCTAGGCCTCTAGCATAGTAGTAAAGCTTATCATTTATTTTTACCTGGAGTAAAATATGGGTTGTGTTTTATGTGAGGATGCACCTTACCACATGCACCACCCCGCCCTTTCCAACATTAGATTTGCCCATGCCAGGGAAACAACCCCAAACATCAAACTATAAGGCACTTCCTAGGTCCCCTCTGCCTGCATCTACCTGCCTTCCACTTGAGTGCAAAGTTAGGTTTGCAACCCTTCTCTGCCTGCAACCCCAGCTCCCTGCTTGATGCCAAATTTGTGCTCTGTGGCAGTCAGTGGCTATGGGGATTAGTGGTGAGAGTAATGGGAAGTAAAGCAGCAGGTGCTAGCAAGGGGATGAGACAGCAGCCCTCAGCAAAAAGGAGGAGGTGCCAGAATGGTAGCAGATGTCTGGACCCTGTCAAAAAAGCAGAGGAGAGGAAGTCATGAATCAGAATGGAGATGAAAATGCTGGCCTAGGGCACAATCTTGAGTAGCTGCACCTCCGGGCAGTCATGCAGGTGGCAGAAAAACCCAGGGGCAGGTGGATAGGGTTTTTTGGATAGTTCTCCCTGATAATCCAATGGCCACATGAGCTCTCTGAGGGACTTTCTACAAAGAAAAACACCCCAGCATGAGTTTGATTCAGAAGCTGTTGGGTTTTCTTGAAGGAAATATGGTAGTATGGAAGAGAGGGGCATAAACGGCCAACACAATGGCCTTTTCCATTTGGCAAGTATATACATGGTCAATGCAAGGGTCTAACCCATCTGGCAGGTCTATGTATGGTTAATGCAGTGGCCTTTTCCATCTGGCGAGACTATGTCCCTCTTAAATTGTAAGTAATATGCTATAGTTAGAGACACGGAGCATTGGACTTAGTGTGATGCTGTTGTTATCAATCTTGCTAGACTTTTTCAGAGCTGATGGAAATTCCTGAAGGGAGTTTCCCTCTAAGGAAAAGTTTACTTTAAATATTTTGTGAGAAGCACCAACTTTTTTCAGCCAAAAATCTAAAATATGTTTTTTTTTTCTTTCAGATTAATTAAAAAAAAAAAAGTCAAAGGATTGTGGCAATGTTTCATGTCACAGCAAATAGATTTTCAGCAAACAATGTCAATAAACATCTTGATACTGTAGAATTTTTTCATCGTAGGAAATGTAATGGAAAACTTACTATTTCAAGCATATTGTAATGAAAACAGTTTTTTTTTTTAAATTGCAGAAATAGTTCTGTATTCAGATAGTCTGTCCTAATGAAAAAAATCTTTACTTCAAAAGAAATGTCCCTTTTTTACTCTATTTTCTGATGTTCCAGCAACTTTCATGTTGACATTTTTGACAAATCTATACATTAGATAACCTCATCATGGGGATGATTATGGGGATGATGTAGGTCAGGACTGATAAGGAGTGGGGAGAAGAGCTGAGAAGGAGGAGACCACATCAGGACTGTGATGCTGGTGGTGTCTAGAAGGCACTTGGACAGAACTGCAGAAAGGCTCGTAGACTAGGATAAATGAACTGGGGCAGAGAAGTAGGAAAGCCCAAGACTGTATTAGCAAAAAAAAGGGTCAGCTAGTACAGATGGACTTAGATTGAGAGTCAGGGATTACTGTGGGACTGGTGAGATCACTGGCCTAGCGGAATAGAAGAAGCATCCCCCATGAAGTGTCTGCTTTGTTCTAAGCAATAATTTGAGTCCCGAATTCTCACAAGGACCCACTTCACAATTTTCTAGCCAAAGCAATCAGAGAAGAGTTTTGCTTGGCACCCAGACTATTATCAGGAGATAGAATCATAAAATCATAGACAATGAGGGTGGGAAGGGACCTCAGGAGGTCACACGTTGTCCTACTCCCTGCTCAAAGCAAGATCAGACCCAACTATAGCCAAGGGTTTGTCTAACCAGGTCTTAAAAACCTATGAAGATAGAGAGTCCATAACCTCTCTGGGTAGCCTGTTCCAGTGCTTTACTACCCTCGTAGTGAGAGAGTTTTTTTCCTAATATCCAACCTCAACCTCCCTTGCTGCAACTTGAGCCCATTGCTCCTTGTCCTGTCATCTGGCCCCCCTGAGAACAGCCCAGCTCCACCCTCTGTGCAGCCCCCCTGCAGGGAGGTGAAGGCTGCTGTTCATTCCCCTTGGTCTTTTGTTCTGCAGACTAAATAAATCCACTTACTTCATCCTCTCCTCACAAGCGATGTGCCCCAGCTCCCAGCCTTCACTGGACTCTCTCCAATGTGTCCACATCCTTTCTGTTGTGGGGGCCCACAGCTGGACGCAGGACTCCAGATGTGGCCTCCCCAGTGCCGAACAGAGGGGAACAATCACTGCCCTCGATCTGCCAGCACCGCTCCTACTGATGCAGCCCAGGATGCCGGTAGCCTGCTTGGCACCACAGGCACACTGCTGGCTCCTGTTCAGCTTCTTGTCCCCTGCCCCCCAGGGCCTTTTCTGCAGAGCTGCCCCCCAGCCCGTCGCCCCCAGCCTGCACTGGTGCATGGGACTGCTCCCTCCTCAGTGCAGGACTTTGCACTTGTCCTTATTGAACTTCATGAGATTTCTTTTGACCCAATCCTCCAGTTTGTCGAGGTCTCTCTGAATCCGAGCCTGACCCTCCAGTGTATCCACCACTCCCATTACTTGACAGTACTGAAACCAGGGAAGAATGGGGAATCAAGCCAAGGCATGGTGAGCTGAGAAGGAGCAATGTTAGGAACTAGTTTCTCTCCTAAAGATCATGTCTAGTCAGGCCTGAAGGTCCTTTCTGGCCATGTAATTTCCCTGGCAGGAATAAATAGTCTCAGTTCCAACCTGCCACTTCATATTAAAGAAACTTCTTTCTTTTGCTTTGTGCTCCAGTGAGACCAGCACAAAGCAGAGCATGGACTAAACAGACTTCTGGGTCACTGGTTATGACTTTGTGTTCAGGTTGGATGGCTAGCTGACAAATCAAGCCCTGTCTGTAAGGAGCTCTAGGGAGGAGCAGGTCTTTTGCAGCTATTCCTTACAGTATGGTAAGTCTCAGTGTAGCAGGGCTGGAAGTGTTAAGGTGCTTGGCTCTCTCTGAATCCTACCCTCCAACGTGTCTACTACTCCTATCATACAACATTACTGAAACCAGAGAAGAAACTCATGGCCTGTGGACCTGTGTGTTAAACTCCTGGGGTACTCATGGCTTAGGGCATCTCTTGAAGGGGCCTGGTAGCAAAAAATTGACTTTTATTAGTGAATGTTTAGGATTGGGAATCCAGAAAAAAGATAACAAAGCTGATATGGAAATACAGAGTGCCTGAGCGAGGGATTAACAATGGAGGGATGGGGGTGAGGAGGAGAGCGGAGGTTACAGGAGATACAATGTTAGCCAACTAAGCCCGGAGGTGGGAAGGGGAGGTGGGGGGGTTCACGACACTCCCTCTGGGTCTGGTCCGGCGGTGGCTCATCTGGTGGGGTCGGAGTCATGG
>NW_017728886.1:268752937-268756529 GCF_001723895.1 Crocodylus porosus | reverse complement strand
GTTTAATACGCATGAATTTTCTGTGTAGAAATTTAAGACACATTCATTGCATGTGTAGATGTGTCCCATAAGTTTTTACCTAAAATAGGAATAACCTGATGCCTTTTGAAACTTTACCTAGCTGATTTGGATGGGGACAGTAATGGCCAGGCTCTAAAATGCTGGACTTCTGGCCAAATTATTTGCACATCCACAGTTCTCTCTCTTATTCCTACTTCGTCCTCTTTATTCATAGTAGCTATAAAATATGTCCCACTTTTATGACTGCATAAATATTCCCATGTGATCAGGCCTGAAGCAGACCTCAGCAAGGTGAGCCTACAGGGATGGCCTGCAGCCCAGCTATCTGAAGGAGGGCACAGACCTTGACTGATTGTTGCGTTCACCGGGATAGGAAGAGGCTCCTATCCATGGGTTGCCGAGATGCTTCACAAAGCCTTCCACTTTGACTCCCCCATTTTATCTCTGCCTTCCCATTAGCACCCCAACTCCTCCTCATTTCTTTTCCCTGCTGTGATGTGCTGTCCATACAGGAGCAATGAGTCTATGATAAATTGCAGTCACCTCCCCTAAAAGTGCCTATGACATTCAGATGGATAACATGGAAATGCATTAGCATCAAGGCTGCTTGCAAGGATGATAAATAATTTGGCCAAGTTGTACCAAGGTGCCTGCTGGTTCCCTGTCCTCATCACACCCCTCCCTTCCCCCCTGCCAAGGTATCATGGGGGAGGAATCTGTATTTATTGGGAATAAAAGGTGAGGAAAAAGATGAGATTTCAAGAGCACTGCATGGTAAAATGTTGTAATGGACTGGCTGACATATGTATGCTTGACTGCATGTAGAAGCAGACCTGCCCAGCTGGGTACCATTGAGCCCATAATGTTAGTGGCAAACAGAGGACCCTAAGCTCAGGTTGTAAAATCCTTATCTATCATAGGCCCTTTTAGGACCATCATTACCAGATTACCTGGACTTATCACTGTCTGTCGAGTATTTTTCCTCACAATACCCTTCTTAGGTAGGTAATTGCCATTATTGCCATTTTACTGAAAAGAGGTAAATCCTACTCATTGACTTTTTGACAAAGGTCTGTTCCTCAGAGTAGGAAATGATATCAATGTCCCTAAAACCCCAGGATATTAGCCCTTCCTCTGCCATGTCCTTGGTTTAGGCTATGAGAGGCATGTCTACTGTCACTTTGGATTGGCAAGAAGCCAGTTTGTAGCAGAAACGTCAATAAAGTGGTAGAGAGTCACAGGGTGTAAGATGTAACACTTATACCAGAATTACATTATTCCAGTAGAAGACATTCCAGTATACTTGATAGTCTTAGCCACTCCTATAGCAGTAGAAGTAGAGCCAAACCATTGTGACTTTTACCCTGTTTTACTCATAGAACCACAGACAATGAGGGCTGGAAGGGATCTCAGGGGGTTACATCTAGTTCAACCCCTGCTCCAAGCAGGACCAGCCCCAGCTACATCATCTCAGACAAGGCTTTGTCTACCCAGGTCTTAAAAACCATCAAGGATGGACTTTCTACCACCTCTTTAGGTAACCCATTTCAGTACTTCATCACCCTCCTAGTGAGACAGTTTTTACTTACATTCAACTTCAACTTCCCTTGCTGCAGCTTGAGCCCATTGCTTCCTGTCCTGTCATCTGCCCCCACTGAGACCAGCCCAGCTCCATCCTCTGTGCAGCCCCCTGGCAGAGAGGTGACGGCTGCTGTTGAATCTCCCTCGGTCTTCTCTTCTCCAGACTCAATCAGCCTAGTTCCCTCGGCCTCTCCTCACCAGTCCTGTCCCCCAGCCCCACAACCATTTTTGTTGCCCTCCACTGGACTCTTTGCAACTTGTCCACATCCTTTCTGTAGTGGGGGCCACAACTTGACACAGGACTCCAGATGTGGCCTCCTCCATGCTGAATAGAGGGGAAAAATCACTGCCCTCGATCTGCCGGCTACATTCCTACCAATGCAGCCCAGGATGCCGGTAGCCTTCCTGGCACCAAGGGCGCACTGCTGGCTCCTGTCCAGTCTCTTGCCCTTTATAACTCCCAGGTCCTTCTCTGCCGATCTGTTACTTAGCCAGTCAGCCCCCAGTCTGTACTGGTGCATGGGATTGTTTCATCCTAGGTGCAGGACTTTGCACTTCTATTTAACCCTCATGTAATTTATTTTAGTCCAATCCTCCAATTTGTTGAGGTCTCTCTGGGTCCTAGCCCTACCCTTCAGCATATTTTCTGTCCCCCCAGCTTGGTGTCATCTGCAGACATGCCGAGGGTGCCCTGCATCCCATCTTCCAAGTCGCTGATGTAGACATTGAACATAACTGACTCCTGGGGCACTCTGCTTGATACCAGCTGCCAACTAGACACTGAACCATTGATTTCTACCCCTTGAGGCTGACTATCCAGCCAGTTTCCTATCTGCCGTACAGTCCATTCATCCAACCCATACTTCATCAGCTTGCTTGCAAGATTGTTGTGGGAGACCATATCGAAAGCCTTGCTGACATCAAGGTATATCACATCCACTGCTCTTCCCACATCCACAGAGCCAGTCATCTCATTGTTGAAGGCATATTTAAGGTTACCAGGGCCTAGCTCACTTACGCTCTTCTAGACGTTTATAGATGTGACAGATAAATATTAAAATAGTTTTTAAATAGTTTGAAGCTATATCTGTCCATAGCCCAATAACCTGGTGAGATTATAAAGTAGCTGAAATGTATCCCCTTAACAAAACCGTGTCCTATGTAGTTCACTATTCCACCAGCCTTTGTTTCATGCTGCTAAGAGGAATATTCCTGTGTGATAATATGACAGAAAAGCACTCCCTGATGCTGCCCGATGACCAGCTCCTGTTCTGAAGCATGGGGGTTGGTGGCTATTTGCCTCTTCCCTTCTAGAGAGTTCAACTACTGTGGATTTTACCTACAAAACCACCCATATTATGCAATAAAAAGGCTGCTTTCAAGAACAGTCTTGTAACAACAGGTCTGTTCTGGTCATATTTTTGAGGGTATATGAGCATGGCATAGAGTTATGTGTTTAATAGCTGCTTGCTGAACATACCAGTGGAGTGCAGCATAGCTGTGAGCAGAAATGCTGCTCTAAATATAACCCCAACTGTGCAGACTGTAGGGACCTCACAGGACCTACCAGGAGCTATAGAGGATTTTAGCCTGTGTTGGCACTTGCTGCATGCTTATTTGGGAGTTGCCTTATTTTAAAATGACATTACAATTTCGAGCTGAAACTTCTGCTTTTGCACAACAAGAGCTCCTGCAGTTGGATACTGCTGGAAACTTCAGAGGAATCATAAAAGTGAGGGTTGGAAAGGACCTCAGGAGGTCATCTAGTCCAATCCCAAAAGACCCACTCTTACCAGGGCTAGATTTGAACTCTGATCTCTTTTCTATATCATCATAGCACCTTAACCACTGTGCTACTATTAGTAGGAAGAGAGCCTGACTGCTTGCTGGGATGTAACTGTCCCTCCACCTCTTTCCAGAGTTGGAGAAGGAGTTATGGCACCTCTCTGCAGGAGGGGACACTTCACAGAAACCCTTCTGAAACTGCCAA
>NW_017728886.1:268747448-268751652 GCF_001723895.1 Crocodylus porosus | reverse complement strand
AATCTAAATGCCATGTACAATTGTACGACCTAACACCCTAAGCTGCCACAGGTAGAGCGAGGGGACCACGGCAGCCAAAGTCCTGCATCTATGCAGCGGTGTCAGTGAAGGCTGAGCAGATCCCAGGTAGAGGCTGTGCCCACTGCTATAGAGGAAGCCAACCCCCACCACCCATACCAGTCTCACCTTGGGGTAAAATTCCTTCCTGACCCCAAACCTCACCTGAGAAGTATGACTCATTTCAACCAGCTACTCAGATGCTTAAGGGGCTCCTGTGCAGTACCTGAACAAAGTGTGGGCGAGTACGACACCAGCCCCCAGTGCCATCTTAGCAGGGGGTCAAGAAAAGCAGTGGTTGGCACTACTTGTCCAGCCACCGCTGCTGCGATGCTAGCCCAGCCTCAGCCACTGCCCAGGGCACTGAACATCCTAGTTATGGCTCTGCCTCTTTAATTTAAAATCAATTTATTTTTTGCCCTGAGCAAGGCATTTTGAAAAAGGGAGGGGAACGCAACTCTTGTGACCCCTGCCCATGATGGAGAACGACTGTGATGATCTCATGACAGAGCTCTGAAATGCTCAGCGTGGGATTTATCCCCATTGCCGCTCCGTGCTGCCAGGATGAACGCTACCTCCCTGGATCTTGCGCTGCACTAAGGAAGGAAAGCCGTGACACGCCGCGTGGCTGGAGCCTGGCAGCAGGGTTAGAAGCATCCAAATGGCCCTAGCAAGCTGTATTTATTTCCAGCCAGAAGCTCCCCATGGAGGCATCCTCCTGGGAGGGGGCCAGGAGGCAAAAAGCAACAAGCTGTTATGTTCCCCCCCGCATTTGGCAAACGTTGAAGAGTTTATATACCAAGGTGCTGTTTCCACTGGAGGCAGAGGATGAGCTCCGAGCTGGAGGCTCTGCTCATCTGCTTGGTTTTGCTTCTGCAACCAATTATGCCAAAAGGCAAATGGGGATAAAGACCTTGTTTCTTTATACAAAACTCTCAAACTCTTGGTTCAGAGAGGATACCTTTTGTTAAACCAACTAAGAAATTGCAAAAAAACCCAACAAACTATCTTTTTTCTGTGAGCTTTCGGGCATATGCACCCTTCCTCAAGCTCAGGGAAAATTAAAGATTGTAAAAAGTCCCCATAGGTAGAAAAAAAACTTTCATTTTGCAAAGAGGGAGCTGAAGGTGGAAGTCTGTTCCTCTGGGTCCAGGACAGTGTCTTTGGGAGTTGCTCATTGAGAGGCAGGATTCATCCTTCCGTGGTGGTGTCAGAGGGCAGAAAGGCAGGGAGGTGTAGAAATCTTTCTTGTTGTTCAGCAATGAAGTTTAATTCCAAAATCAGATAAAATTTGGCATCTTCCATGTTTCAGGGATGTATTTCAGGCCATGTTGGTCTGAGACTAAAAAAAAAGCAAAACTCTACAACTCTTGGTTCAGAAATGACATCTTTTATTTGACCAACTGAGAAATTGCAAAATAAAATAAAAAATATATATATATGTGTATATATATATGTGTGTGTGTATATATATGTGTGTGTGTGTGGGGGGGTGTGTGTGGGGGTGTGTATATATATATATATATATTCCCCTCTGCAAGCTTTTGCACACACATGCCCTTCCTTAGGCTCAGGGACATTGCAAGAGGGTAAAAAGTCCCGATAGGTAAAAAATAGACTTCATTTTTCCCAAAAAAACTTCACTGTGTTTCTTTATGACATGTGGACAAAGGGAGTTTCCTCCAGGAGGGCTCAGGCTGAATTATCATTAATTCAAAGTCTTGGGAAAGGACTTCATTCGGACTGGCAGGGGCTGGCGTGGAGCATTTCCAACACCAGTGCATCCCTTTGCAGCCAAATGTGACATCGGCAAGCGATCGACGGCTGTTGCACCCTGGGAGCAGAGGGGGCTCGAAAGGCCCGTGTCCGGGGAGGTGGTCGTGGCTGGACGCTCCCGTTCTGTAGTTTTCTGCGCCCTGTTTGCCGGCAGGTGCCGAGACGTGCGCTGCTGCATGAGGCTTGCCTGAGCTGCTCATCAAGAGCTAAGGGCCGTATTCAGAGGCGTCAAGACAGGAGCCTGACTCGTCCCAGCGGACCTTGTCCGTGTGAGCAGGTCTGGCTACTAGCAGCCAAATGACCCCCAACCAGCCTGGATAGGACTACCTGCTTGCAGCCAGCAGGCTACTCAACAGGACAGGCCTCTCCGCCTGGCGTCTGCGCTTTCCTTAGACCCTTGCTCCTGGTTCCTACCTGTGAACTCCTTTCTGTTGGCTCTAGCCCAGGTCCCTGCGTGCTGACTGCTGAATTGGGATCCCCTGTGCCCTGAATGCTAGCTTGTGACTCCAGCCTGCGCCCTGGTCTCTGGCTCCTGACCCTTATGCTCCTCATCCTCATAAAGGCGGAGTTGATGAGTTCTGCACCCAGGCCCTTCAACGCTTCCTTTTGGTTGGTCTAGCTTGCACCTGCAGTTGGGTACCAAGCTGGGGTGCTCAGTCTCCCCCCACACTGTCTAGGGAGCTTGGACAGTAACCTCAGGGCTGTGGATATCCTACTGCAGTTTCCAATTTGCGGTGCGCATCCCACTAGCGGTATGCAGACACCTGCCAATGGTACGTGTTAACTTCTTTATTATAATTATACATATTACAAAAATTTCCTGGTGGTACCAGAGGTTGTATCATTTTAAATTGGCGGTGTGCAACCTGGCAGAGTTTGGGAACTGCTGTGCTAGGGACCAGGTACACCGAAGATATGTCTTGCAGTGCCTGTGTCCCTTGGCAGACAAGGTCCTTTGGGTACATGTGATATCTTTTATTAGGCTCGTTGCATAGTTGGAAAAATTGTTCTTTGCAAGATTTCAGACACAAATGCCCTTTTTCAGGCATGAAGAGAGTCTGCTGTCTTTGCCCCAGTGTATCTCGGTTTACCAGCTGTGTAATGGGACTAATGGCACCCTTCTTCCCCATCCAGTTGTTGTGAAAATAACTGGTATTGAGATAATATAGTGAATAAGGGCTTTGCAAAGCCACAGAGAGCCAAAGAAAGCATCCTTTGGCTTCTGCTCACCAGACTGTCCAGCTAGTTTATGACCTCCTTGTGCAGACTGTTCCTCCCCTCCTAGCAACTATTTGGGGGGTTTATTTTTTTAAAATCTTTTTTGCTTTAAAATGCAAAACAAAAAATGATGAAGTCCCAAAAAGCTTTCTAGAGAGAAGCCCTGGTATGCACTGCTAATTTCGGCAGGGTCCTTTTCTCTGATTCTGCATAGCAGGTGTCCTCAAACTCAAGCTGTTTGGTTCTTCCCACCTGCTTGGTTTGTGGAGCTCATTTTGTGCTCCCCCCCTTCAAAGTTGTAAGCAATGTTATTTTCAGAAGCCATCTGCTAAATGCAAACTCAACTGGAATTTAAACTACAGAGGGAATCAGGCTAAGTAGCTTACAGAAGGGAGCACGTGTCTCTTCACTATGCAAACCAGACCCTACAGGGAAAGAGCTGGAGACACCTCTGCTGAAAGCTCAGATATTTCCTGTAACAATAAAGTCAGGAGATGGAGCCCAGATAAAGTCCCACATCATATCTTTGTACAGCTGCTGGGGAGAATGGGGATTTAGATTACATCCAGGAATGCAGGACCTAAAAAGAGAATGAATCATTATGGGTGCATCTACACGTGTATGCTTTAATATGCATTATCTTATTTTAATGCACATTAAAATACCACTAATACAACATGCTGTTTATTTAATGTGCATTAAGACAGGCAAATGTGAATTTTCCAAGTACATCACAATGGAGGTAAAAGATTTAATGTGAATTAACTAAAGCACATGAATGCATGTGTAGACTCACCCACTGTGTCCCTATGCATAGTAGCTTGGTGCAGTTGTGGCCAGCACAAACTGACAAGCAAGTGGATGCCCATTTGTTCAGGAAAGTGTTAACTAGGTGATAGCTCATAGGGGAGTCCTGCCTCATCCTTTTTCTACTTAAAAAAAATCACCTATCTATTAGGGGTCCACCGATAGAGATTTTTTGGGCTGATACCAGTGGCCGATTTTTAACGATCCATATTGGCCGATATTGCACCAATTGGTGATATGTAGCTTAGAGAGCAGGATCTGGCTAGTAAATCTGTTGTGGGAGAAGGGTCATAGGGGGAGGGAAGGGGCATGGGGTGGGGGGCAGATCAAGGCCTCTGCGGTGAGG
>NW_017728886.1:268740083-268747348 GCF_001723895.1 Crocodylus porosus | reverse complement strand
GGCAGAGCATGGGACAGAGCCACAAGCAGCTTGTCTAGGGGTGCGGGGGGCAGCTCCCACCACTATGCACACCCTGCGTGGGGTGAGGGCTGTCTGATGCTGTGCGCTGGGGCCAGGGCAGCACTGACCTTTTCCCAGTGTGGGGGCTGGGCTACACTTATATTGGTGCTGATCTGATATGTATCGGTGCACCTCTACTATCTATATAGGTACTGGTTAAAATCTTTCAACCTTTACAAACCTAGTCCTTGTGTTTAGAGTGTCTCATCCTATTCTTCATGACAGTGACAGCTCTTTTGACTGAAACCATTTGGTTCTGCATGGAACCATTAATTGGATACCAACTTGAACGTGTTGGAGATGGGTTGCACTGCTGAGTCTGCGCGCATTGATTTCCCACATCAACTTTTTAGTTTCTAGCCTAAAAAGTGACCCCACATCCCATCCTGAGAAAGCCAGCGGTGAGTCCGCTTATCCCCCAACCTCCCTGATACCAGGGTCATGGTTCAGATTGAAATCTCAGTCGATTCACATACGTCTCTGTGTTCTTTCCTGTCCCCACCGGGTTCCTCTCCCGCCCCCCGGCTTTCCCCATCTTTTTCACACGATTCTACAGCGAAACCAGTC
The DNA here is from genome assembly GCF_001723895.1 of Crocodylus porosus. Classification (NCBI taxonomy): domain Eukaryota; kingdom Metazoa; phylum Chordata; order Crocodylia; family Crocodylidae; genus Crocodylus; species Crocodylus porosus. Next base: position 268,746,721 of record NW_017728886.1, on the reverse strand, counting down.
ACCTTGTTTTTGAGCCTTGAATGCAATTCATCTGCATTGTGGTGGCCATGTGATACTTCCCCCGTGAGGATGCAGCACGTGGCAGTTACATAAGTGGAGGTGGCATAGAGAATGTCATCGAGATTTGGCGACAGAACCAAGGTTGATTGTTTTTGTGCAGGCCGTATCAATTTATGTTACAACAATCTTGCTCTGAAAAGGATTACAGGCTGTGCTTGTTGACGGGTTGTTTATATTTCTACAGTGGCCCTCTCTACTCCACAAGCATTGTTGCTATCCTCGGATGCCTCAACCTGCTTGATCCATCCTCCTCCTTACGTTCAAGTTCTTATTCGTATCAGCAGCACTCAGCAAAGCTATTATGCAGCTACTGAACACTAGGATTGTTATACACTTTCACTCTCATGTCCTGAAAGCATCTGTCTTCCATACCCACTACCCCAAGCAGTCTTCTCCTTACACCCATCTCTTTGTCCCCTTCCCCATTCTTGTTTGGGAAGTTCTGGGTTTAGGCATGGCTAATCCATGCCCTATAAGGGGCAGAGCAGACTTAGTGGAGTTCAAAATCACATGGGGTGTTATGGGCAAGAGTGTCCCGTTACCCACAATGCCCTTGAGTGCAGAAAGAGACACCAACAAGAGAAAAAGACAGCAGGAATAGTGCAGAATAGACACCCAGCGGGGGTGGTGCAGGCACCTACCCTGGAGATCTTTAGAAGGAGCCTGGATGCAGACCTTGCTGGGGCTCTTTGACCCCAGCAGTCTTTCCTGCCCAGAGCAGGGGAGCTGGACCCAATGATCTCACAAGGTCCCTTCCAGCACTAAACTGTGAATCTGTGAACCATGCTTGGGGGCTGATTCCTAAGGAGAAAAGTTGTTTGGTGTTAGACTGCTAAATGCAACAGCATTTTCAATTTGCACAGTATTTTAAAGCCAATGCTTTAGAAAGAAGACAGTGTGCATGCTATCCCTGCAGTGGCTGTGGGATTTCCATAGTAAACAGCACAGGAAGAAAAACTTGAGCTTAAGCCTAGTGCCAGCATAGACTCATAGGAAACTAGGGCTGGAAGAGTCACCCAGCTCAACTCAACAGGACAAGGAGCAATGGTCTCAAGCTGCAGCAAGGGAAGTTGAGGTTAGATATTAGGAAAAGAAAATCTCCCTAAACAGGTAGTGGAGCACTGGGACAGGCTCCCCAGAGAGGTGGTGGGATCTCCATCCTTGGAGGTTTTTAAGACCCGGGTAGACAAAGCCTTGTCTGGGATGGTGGAGTTGGGGCTGGTCCTGCTTGGCGCAGGGGGTTGGACTGGATGCGACCTCCTGAGCTCCCTTCAACCCTCATTTTCTACAATTGTGATTCAAGGCAGGGCCATCCCTGACTAAACCACCCCAACAAAATGTTTGTCTAGCATGCCCTTAGACAGGATGGATATTCCACAAACCCCTGGTTAGCCTCTTTCAGTGCTTAAGCCCCTTTCATACCGAAGCTGTTCCTCCTGAAATCCAACCTAAATTTCCCTTGCTTCAATTTAAAAATTCTGCATGACAATCCCTCTTGCAGCAGAATAAACTCCACCCTTGAGTACCCAGTGTCCTTTGATATCAGTTGAAGCTGCATAGGTCTTGCTAAGGGCAGAGTCATGTATGGATAATCATGTCCCAATGAACTTACGCTTGTAGCATACAACCAAGGACAGAGCTTGGCCTTTTGCATTACATTCAAACTGAGCTGTTTCTCCAGGGCCTAGCATATTAAAATGAGTCAAAGAGACATATAACCTGATCATCTGATCTATCCTGTCTGAAGGAAGAATACATGTCAGACAGGCACCAAAATTCTAGGAGACTGAATGAATCATCTGTATGAAATACATCCCAAATACAGTGGCGGCAAAAAGGAGCACTGTCTGCTTGGTAATTTATTGGAAGCATCTTTAAAGAGGATTTATGAAGTCAAACAATTGTGGTTTCTGCACTAGGCTGAAAGATGAGAGTAAAATATATTGTCGCATGTGCCTAGGGAATGAATGCTGCTTCTGAAAACAACGGTGCCACTCCTTTGAAGGCAGGGAGGAGTTTGGTCTGCAGTGTTGCCAGATCTAAAAGGGGAATGGAGCTAAAACAATAATGATTTTTCATGTTGCAAAACACTGAGAAACACAGAATCCTAAAAAATGAGGGTTACAAGGAACCTCGGGAGGTCACATCTAGTCCAACCCCCTGCTCTAAGCAGGACCAGCCCCAACTACATCATCCCAGCCAAGGCTTTGTCTACCCGGGTCTTCAAAACCTGCAAGGATGGAGGGTCCACATCATCTCTGAGGAGCCTGATCCAGTGCTTTACTACCCTCCTGGTGAGATTTTTTTTTCCTAATATCCAACCTCAACTTCCCTTGTTGCAACGTGAGAACCATTGCTCCTTGTTCTTTCATCTGCCAACACTGAGAACAGTCCAACTCCATCCTCCTTGCAACCACCCTTTGATGGCTAGAAAATGGCATTTAGAGGTTTGCTTTTGGGAATTGGTTAATAGGTAAAGTAGATATGCGTTAGAACAACGGGCCAGGGCGACAGCAAGGGTTAACAGATCTCTAAAAGCCTGGTTGTCACACAGTTTCACAGCCTACAAGGCAGACAGGGATAGACGCGTGGTCTGGGAAATTGTAGGCATGTTCCATACCCTTCCATGACATGACATAAGGTGGCAGCAGGTCCCAGCGCCCAAAGGCAGAGCCCTTGGGCTTTCAAGTTTGTGGGGAAAAGACTAAATTAGGATGAGTGCATGTGATGGGCTTGTGAAACAAAGGAATATGCTGACAGGACAGAAGATGGACAGTGTGATGACCAAAGAAAGACCGATCAATGATTCTCATGGATGAAGTCATCAGGACGGGAAAAAAACACAAAAGAAGGGATGTGAGAGCAACAAGGGGTTCCTAGAAGGGGAACCTGAGGCACCATGGATAGAGGACACACCAGTAGCCCATCTCACACACCTCACTGGGGTGGGCCTCCACCTTGAACCTCCGGGCTGCTCACATCTGACATTCAAAAGAGACCCCGGAGTGAAGTTTGTCCCCTGGCCAGGTGTACCCGGACTCTGAAGACGGCTCTGGGACTGGGGGATGTAGAATTGTTTGTATTATTCTTACCTGCTATCACTGCGTATCAATAAAATATGCCTGTTATCGAATGGCAAGGTCGTGGTCGGTCTGAGGGTTTTGGGTCCACCCAGAACAAGGTATCTGGGTCAGAAATCCAGTGCCAACACCCTTTAGGGAGTTGAAAACTGTGATTTACCTTGCCTCAATCTTCTCTTCTGCAGCCTAAATAAACCCAGTTTCCTCAGCTTGTCCCCACAAGTCATGTCCCCCAGTCCCCTAGCATGGCCAAGGGAAGGTAGAAGCTCTGTGCCTCACTAGCCTGGTATAACCAAGAGATGCAGTGAGATGCAATTAGTGAATTGTCTTTCTTTATGCATCAGGTACCCCAAGTTGTGTTTAGTTTGCTTACAGTGGGTATCTTCACTTTATCCAGTGAAAAGTCCCTTACCATTCAGAATACATTTCCCCTGGAGCCTTCATGCCAGCCCCACTTTCTGCCTTCAGACGGTCGATCTCAAGGCTGAGACAGACATGGAGCCAGGAAGAATTGTATTCAAGTCTTGAATCTGCTCATTCTGTAACGTTGGGTAAGTCATTTATTTCCATGTCCCAGCTTTCTCTTGATAAAACAGAGAGAAAGGGGTTTTTTTGTTTGTTTGTTTGTTTTAGTTTATGACTGTGGGTTTTTTTATGGAGACTGCAATCTTTGGTGCACGGACTGTCTCTTGTAACACATACCAGTGTCTACTGGAGTTCAGGTTGAATGGGACATCGAGATGTGACTGTAATCCAAAGAGAAAAGGAGTGATTTACAGAGCAGATAGCAACTAGGGAAGAGCAGAAGGACTAACCCTACTGACTGATCGCAAGGCTCAATTATCCTCATGCTGCTACTTCTCTTTAAAAGGTCTTTCCCCAGCTAGGACTTTGCACCTTCTGCATTAGCAGTCACAACAGCCTGGGCATATTTTACGTGTGCTGCTATTAAAGTAATCAGTTTGTCATCTAAACTGGCAGATGGGTTGGGGAAGAGGGGACACTGGTGGAAAATAAATTTGCACACAGAGTCTAAGCAGAGCGCGGTTTTGCCTTGGAGCTGCTAATTAACCAAGCCGATGACAGAGAGAAATAAAAAGGAGGTAAGTTTTAAAGGCAGCACTCTAACCAAGGTACTCAAACAGCCATTTCCATCTGCCGGGGATGAGCTTCTATGCACGAATTAGACTCGTGTGCACCATATGTCTGCCTGCTTCCATCTTTATCCTCTTTGCAAAGCTGTTTGAAGAAAGAATGCTAAGTTAGTATATTTTAGAGGTCAGACAAGATCAATCCCTGGGGAAAGAAAAAAGGGGGGAAAAAAAAAGAAAAAAGAAAAACCATCTATCTAATCGGTCTCAGAAGGGAATTAGCATAATTTGTCTCCACATTAGATGCTTTACTGATAAACACTGCCATGGAAGGAAGCAGCAGATAATTAATGGCTAATATTCATTTTACAGAATTAAAAAAAATAAAATAGTAATGGCCTTCCAATGTCATCGCCGCCAGACACGGAGATATAAATGAGAGTGACCTTTATTCCTCTTCAGTAGTGAGTGCAAAGGCTACACTTTGCACGTGTAGCCAGGGTGAGTGGAGAAAGGGAGCTTTTATGCATCTAATTGGAAAGGTCTACAACAGCAAACAGCCCCTTTTGTAATGAAGTTAAATTATATACATATACACACGCACATATATACAGACACACATTTAAAAAATCACTGAAGGATTGCCGCTGCTCCCAGAAACACCCCTGGCAGTCACGACCTTCTCGCTGTTAATCAAAAAGAAAAAATCTACATTGAAAAGGCTTGTGGCCTCTGCTCTTGGGACCTCATAGACAGCAGAGAAGACGGAAGCCAAGGGCAATGTTCGAGAGCAACAGGTGATCGAGACGCTGAGATTTGCTGCACGAAAGCTTCAAACACGCTTTCTGTGCTGCTGGAGGAGATTATACGAATGGTCCTTGATGTCACTGACCTTGCTAGAAAACAGGCACCAGGCAGGTAACGGTGATGCTATTAATTATTATTCCTGGCTCTCTGAACCATGCCAGGGTTATGGGCGCTGTACAAAGCACAGAGGCAGACAAGGTCTTTGCTTAGAGCAGTGATTCTCAACCATGAGTCATATTAGCCCGTTCCCCCATCCATAAACATCACGTTCAAGGCCAGCAGTAAAGTCTCCGCCATAAGATGTTTATCCAGCGTGACATGGGGTGCCAACTTCAAATCATTGCACTCACAATTGTATGTGCCCCAGAAGCATATTGACCCCTGTATGGCTCAGAAGCGGTCACTCTAAAAATCTCGACACTGTACTTAACAGCTTGCTGAGACTCATAAACAGGCCGAACAACTTAGACACTCCCTGCACTCTCGGGCGATAGACCGAGCGATATTGGAAGATGGACCCTAACATCATTACAGGCACAGAGGCGAGAGATGATGAAAATCGAAATTGAAAGAGCGATGACGAAAATCGAAAATCAATGACGAAAATCACCCGCAGATAACTGAAGACCCAAACAGATGGAGGCTTAAAAAGCGTAAAAGTCATAAATGGTTTACGCCGGAAGCCCACGAGCTCCTGGAAGGGATAGGGATGCTGAACCAAACCTCTGGGCAACAACGGAGTGGGCGGACCACTGGGAAAGGTCAGGCCTATTCCTACAGTGTTTTAAACCGGCACCAAACAAACCCCCTTTTGGGCATGACCTTGCCAGAAGTGTGGGTCAAGCTGAACCGGCTGAGGTCTGGATGCAGATGCTTTAAAACAACGCTTCCCAAGATGAACGTCTTGGAGAGCCCCCTGCGTCAATGCAGCATCCGAAGAACAGCACAGCACTTCATTGAAAGCTGCAATCTTTACAAATGCCCAGATGGGATTGATAGGATCCACCCTTTGAGCAGTAACACCAGACAGTGGCTCAGAGATGTGGAAGTTGATATTTGATGCCATATGAAAGAGGGAGTGAGCAAGCACTGTACCAACATGATTCACAAGATAAACCTAAAGATTTCAAAGAGGGATCAATAGTGTTAAATACTTTCTGACCTGCTGTGGTCTTTCTGATGAGTTCCTTGCAACAGAACAATTGCTCTATTATTTTCCTGTAGCCAAAAATGAGTGAGAACAAAGACCTGGCTTTTCCCAAGGGGTGCCTCAAGTCTAACAAGGGATGCCCTGAGTCTACAAAGGTTGAGAATCGCTGGCTTAAAGTCTGAGTTAGGGGAAGACAATTGAGCAGAAGACGATTAGGAGGAACATGAATTGTGAGGAAAGGATGAGAGAACTGGGCTTACTTAGTCTGCAGAAGAGGAGACTGGGGGGGAATTTAATAGCAGCCTTCAGCTACCTAAAGGGGGGTTCAACAGAGGATGGAGCTGGACTGTTCTCGGTGGTAGATGACAGGAAAAGGAGCAATGGGCTCCAGTTGCAGCAAGGGAGGTTTAGTGGGATATTAGGAAAACCTCTTTCATAAGGATGGTAGTG
>NW_017728886.1:268737177-268739983 GCF_001723895.1 Crocodylus porosus | reverse complement strand
GGGGGGTGTTGATAGCAGTGTTTAGCTCCCTGCAGGGGGGCTGCAAAGAGAATGGAGCTGGGCTGTTCTCAGTGGTAGATGACAGGAAAAGGAGCAATGGGCTCCAGTTGCAGCAAGGGAGGTTTAGTGGGATATTAGGAAAACCTCTTTCATAAGGATGGTAGTGAAGTCCTGGAACAGGTTACCTAGAGAGATTGTGGACTTTCCATCCTTGGAGGTGTTTAAGAGCCAGGTAGACAAAGCCTTGGCTGGGATGATGTAGTTGGGGCTGGTCCTGCTTGGAGCAGGGGGTTGGACTAGATGTGACCTCCTGAGGTCCCTTCCCACCCTCATTTTCTATGACTCTAACATGAAAATCACCCTTCTTGCAGAAGGCCTGTTTGCAACCAATATGCCACTTACCTCCTGCAGAAGTCTCCCCTGAGACTAATGGGGTCAGGTAACACTTTTCTTATGGGCACTTTCCTATGGAAGACTTGTTTGAACTTACTTTGAACAACAACTTACTGATGTTGAACCATTATATTAAAGATAAGATACTGCCTGGATCTGATAAAATGCACTGAATCCAGAGATCTAGTGTCTGTCTTCCAAGGTTATCTGTTCTGGGCACTGTCTCAGGCCTGGTGTCTAGGGAAAACCTGGCACACAACCTGTAATTAAGATCTATCATCAAGCAAAAGAAGGATGAATGGGGGATGTTGAGACAATCCTAATTCCTCACATTTCTGAATGTTTGAATGCTTTCGTTTGCAATCATAAGCTTTTTGGTGGAATTCTGTGCATTTAATATACAAATACATGCATTTACTATAACATATCGTAACGTAATATCATGTGATATTTTATTTGCATATATTTAATGTGTGTGCATATACATGCATGCATGTATATGTGTGTGCCTGTATGCAGAGAGACAGAAAATGTATGTGCTGACGAAGCTAACACCTGCATTTTGTAGGTCAGAGTTAAGGTCCTTTATGACTACGCATCTATCTTGCTTTTTGATTCTAGCTCACCTCTATTTCCAGTAAAAACATTTCTAGTTCAGGACATAGAATAATAAGCCAACCCATTTTCCAGGGATGGCATAAATTAGATAGAGCATCTGTCAGACAGCACCAGACATATCAATGCAAATTTTTGCTTTTAGTATAGCATAAATAACAGGGGCATAGAGCATAAAAGGAGGAAAAGCACCTCCGTAAGAGTTATTGTGCTGAGAGGCATGTTTTCTCCTCAAATATAGCATCCAGGGGAGCTCATTAGATGACAATATGAAGAAGGTTGGATGACTGAGATCTGAAGGGTATAGTCTCTCACTTCTGCTCCCTGGCTCTCATCCTCTACAGACATGAGCAGTTGTCGAAAGCTGTTACTATCCAAAGGCCTTTATAAAATGAAGTCATTGGGCAGAGTGCAACTCCTAATAGGGAGGTACCGACCTCATAACTGGTATAAATTGGTAGGTTTAAAGGTTGTCACAGCAGAGAGATCACAGTTTATCAGGAAACTTGGAGATGGGTCCTAAGAAGCTGCCCATACAGCAGCTTGTTAGGGTTAGGAGGAGGCAGACAGCAATCTGGTCTGTTCTGAACATAGATGTAGATATTTGCTGTTTAGGACCACCCATGATCTATGCCCTTTCTGCAATGTTGGATCAAAAAAAATCTCTTGGATCAATATCTCTTGGGTCAATAATCCACGGATGGCATCTTTGTGGCTGAGAGACAAGGAAATAGTCTTGGGAAAGTGGCCTGGAGTTTGTTTGTGATGGGCCTTCTTGTTGACCCTTGCTGTAGAGCCCATGGCAATAGTTTCATGAGTGGTCAGTAGCTTCCCAACCTCTCTACACAGAGGGACAAGGCTGGCAATTAGTTCTTCATGCAGTTTCTTTTTCTATGACTGGAGAGTGCATGGGATGTGGAGAAAGACAGTCAATCCAGGAAATCATATAGGTAAGCTTTCCCAAGTCTTGGTGGGAAATAGCCATTGTGTGCAAACAGCACCATTTCCAAAGATCAAGGAGAGGTCTCATGAGGTGTCCAGGATGTCTCTGCTGGGAGACAGGGGGGAAAAAACCCAAAACATTTGCTCTCCCTTTGTTTTATTTGGTAATCATTCACTTCATAACAATGATCTTCAAAAAGCATCTTGACACCCACCTTGCTGAGTCATCTGACCCCAGCAGTCTTTTTTCCTGCCCAAGCGCAGGGGGGCTGGACCCGATGATCTTGTAAGGTCCCTTCCAGCCCTGAACATCTAGGAAACTATGAAACTTTGCCTGATTTGATGGAAAACCCTGAGATTGTCTCTGAGCTGCTCATTTGTTTCCGGACCCCATGAACTCGCTATACTTCCGTTGGCCAACCAGCTATAATAGAAGTGTCTCCACACTGGCCCTGATCCTGCTTGGCCCCTTTTCACCAGTCCTGGTCTATGCCTGAGACTTAAACCCCATGTGACTAGAAGGAGGAGATGCATGTCACAGAGGTCTTCCAAATGTGCGTGGATCCTAGAACCATGAAGTGCCCTATGCAGGGTCTGAAGGAAGGATAGTGACATGGAGGTGGTCAACATGGTCTCCTCTCAGGTGGGGGCAGAATCACCTGCAGAAGCAGCTGTTCTGAACACAACCCTAGGATGCATGAACCAGGCTCGGGGGTGCTCAAGGCTTCAACTTTCTGTCTTACATGAAGATGGTCCCCTATGTATCATAGATTCATGGATTCATAGATGCTAGGGTCGGAAGGGACCTCAATGGATCATCGAGTCCGACCCCCTGCATAAGCAGGAAAGAGTGCTG
>NW_017728886.1:268733844-268737166 GCF_001723895.1 Crocodylus porosus | reverse complement strand
TCTCTTTCTTCAGGCTGGGCTGTCCTTGTGGGTGCCACCTGGTTTGGTGGTCCACAGCCTCCCCCACCCTCATCTTCCCCTCCCCCCGACGAGCCTAGTTTAAAGCCCGCCTCCTCCTAACTCCAGAAGATGGTCCCCTATGTATCATGACTCCTCCTAACTCCAGAGTGAGGAGCTGGCTCACAGTTGACTGAGGAAGGTGAAACGACAGATCTACTAAGGAGATGGTCTTGCCAAGAGCTGAGTAACATTGGCTCCAGCTGGCACCAGTGGGTGTTGAAGGCACACAGCATCCTAAAGGATGATGTCCCAAAGGGAAATGTTGACTACAGAAAGAGGCACGACTAACTCATTTCATATGAAAAAAATCCCCCAATACCAGCTGTTGCAGAACAGATTCTCTTTCATGGATCTGTGTTATTCTTCTATTTTGTATTTTTTTGTATTTATTTTTTGGCTATATCACTTCCCTTGCTATGTTATTCTAGTGGCTAATCATCCTCACTGTCAAAAACCTGTGCCTTATTCCTAAATTAAATGTGCCCGGCTTTAACTAACACCTACTGGATTCTTCTTATGCCTTCCTTGACCAAATGAAGGATCCTGTTTCATAGCTGATATTTTCTTCCTATGAGATTACTTTGCAATCAAAGTCATCATGAGGCATTGCAAGCAAAACACCACTTCCTTCTAATAAGATAAGATAACTTGACCATGAGATTTTTCTTCTTCCATCATCCTCTCTAGTTTTTCAACATCCTTTTTAATATATTGGCATCAGAATGGTCTGCAGGGTTCCAGGATGGGTCTCACCGATGCCATACAGGCAGACCTAGAAATCTGCCCTATCTCTGCAAATCTCCAGGGTTCACAATAGTCCTTCTTGCTGAGAACCCATGTTGAGCAGCTTGTCCACTGTGACCTCTAAATCCTCCTGCTTTCCAGGACACGATTCCTCATTCAGTAGGCATGGCCGACATCCCTTGTTCTGAGGTGCATAATTAAGGGGGTATTAAGAAGCATTTGCTTGGATGCACCTAGCTGACCAAGTAATGTAGATCTCTCTGAATGACAGCTCTGTCCCTCTCATTAGTCTCCCACTTTTTGCATCATCCATACCTTTGATCAGATTTTTCTTAGTTACTGCCACATCATTGACAAAAACACTGAGTAGAGCCAGGCCTCGTCTTGATCCCGGTGGCACCTGCTACAAACCCGCACCTAAGATGGTGCTTGTTCAGTGCCAGTTTCTTTTGAAGAGCTGTCATTTAGCCAATCATTATTCCATTTGACATTCTAAAGCACTAATTTTTTTTAATCAGCATGTCATGCAGCATTAAATCAAACGCCTTACAAAAACCCAAGTCTGTTGCATCTACGCAGTTGCCGTTATCAACGAAACTTGTTATCTCATCAAAAATTGAAATCAGGTCGGTTTGACAAGCCCTATTTTCCATAATACCATGTTGATGGGCATTCATTATATTCTGATCCGCTAATTCTGTATTGATTGAATTCTGTATCAACTTGTCTTTTTTCCTTGTTTTGCTTGCAATTGATAGCAGAACTGGCTTACAGTTGCTATCTCCTCTCTCCCATGCCAACCGAGATCACGTCTGGATGCATCAGGCCTTCTTGCTGGAAATGTGTTGTTCTGACAAGAGTTAGGGGCCTTAGTAAAAATACCACGTGGCTCCTGAGATGCTCAGGTCTGCTATAATCCCAACTAACAATAAAATATTTCCCAGAATTTTCAATTAACAATAATATAATTCTCAGAACAGTTGTTGCTTCACTCCGAACACTCTGCTTGGATTTAAGGCCACCACCTTGGCTGCTGTTATTATAAATGGCCCACCCTCTTCCAGCAAACGCGGACTTGCTAGGCCTGGAAAACTAAGTTCCAGGCATGGGAGATGGCAGAAAGAAACCCAGAATATTAAATCACAACTAGCAAGTTGGCTGTATGTGACACGTGGTATTTCAAAGGATCAGAGGAAAATGTCTGAGGAGTGAGGTCCTTCTTCCCTCCCTCTCTTCCTGAGAAAATGATGACTAGAGAGAGGCAATGAAGAAGGGAGTATGCCTGACTTGTGTCTGTGAGTCTCCCTCTGCCTGGTTCAATGAGGGAGCAAGGTATGCATCTTGGCTCTTATCTCCTCTGAGTTGTTCACCAGAATATGAATTTTTTTAAGTTTACAAAAATGAGATTTACCTTTATTTTTCTTTTAAAAGAAGCTTTGTTTTAAATCCCAAATCTCTCCCAGCTATTTCAGCAGACAGAATCATAGAAAATGAGGGTTGAAGGGACCTCAGGAGGTCACATCTAGTCCAACCCCCTGCTCCAAGCAGGACCAGCCCCAGCTACACCATCCCAGCCAAGGCTTTGTCTACCTGGGTCTTCAAAACCTCCAAAGATGGAGACTCCACCACCTCTCTGGGTACCTGCTCCAGTGCTTCACCTCCCTCCTCGTGAGAAGGGTTTTCTTAATATTTAACCTCAACTTCCCTTGCTGCAGCTTGAGCCCATTGCTCCTTGTCCTGCCATCTGCCCCCACTGAGACCAGCCCAGCTCCAGCCTCTTTGCAGCCCCCCGGCAGGGAGGTGGAGGCTGCTGTTCAATCCCCCTCGGTCTTCTCTTCTCCAGACTCAATCGGCCCAGGTCCCTCGGCCTCTCCTTACCAGTCCTGTCCCCCAGCCCCACAACCATTTTCACTGCCCTCCGCTGGACTCTCTCCAATGTGTCCACATCCTTTCTGTAGTGGGGGGCCCACAGCTGGACACAGGACTCCAGATGTGGCCTCCCCAGTGCCAAATAGAGGGAAGAATCACTGCCCTTGATCTGCTGGTGATGCTCCTACCAATGCAGCCCAGGATGTTGTTCACCTTCCTGGCACCAAGGACACACTGCCGGCTCCTGTTCAGCATCCTGTCCTCTGTCACACCCAGGTCCTTCTCTGCTGAGCTGCAGCCCAGCCTGTCACCCCCAAGCTGAGATTGTTCCTTCCTAAGTGCAGCACTTTGCACTTGAACCTCATGAGATTTGTGTTAGTTCAAACAAGAGGTAAAACCAAGTTCCTGAGCCCTGCTCATTAGTGGCAATCCCCAGGTCATTTTTGTATTAGTTTGAATAAAAATTCATCCCATTCCAAGATTTCATAGATTTCATAGACATGAGGGCTGGAAGGGACCTCGGGAGATCATCGTGTCCAGCCTCCTGCCCAAGTCATAGGGGTCATAGGATCCCAGCAAGATAAGCATCCAATTTGCTCTTGAAGGTGTTCAGTGTAGGTGCTTGAACCACCTCCGCTGGCAGACTGTT
>NW_017728886.1:268730644-268732824 GCF_001723895.1 Crocodylus porosus | reverse complement strand
CTCCTTAATAAACTTTTCTAAGATCTTCCCCAGGATAGAAGTCAGGCTAATGGGCCTGTAGTTAGCCGGATCCACAATCCTCCCTTTCTTGAAGATTGGCACCACATTGGCCTTCTTCCAGTCTTTGGGCACTACACCAGAGCACCAGGAGTTTTCAAAGACCCGTGCCAGGGGCTGGGCTATGAAGCTCACCAGCTCCTTGAGTGCCCTGGGGTGCAGGTTGTAAGGGCCGGCTGACTTGAAGGTATCCAGCTTCTCAGGGTGTTCCTTCACGAGGTCAGCATTGATGGAGGATAGGGGATCTCCCTCACCCAGACCTCCCTGTCTCATAGCGGGCATGGGCGTCCCATGGGACTGATGAAAAACTGATGCAAAGTACCTATTTAATAGGTTGGCTTTTTCCTGGGCGCCAGTTGTCAGTTGCCCCATCTGGTTTAGCAGGGGTCCAACATTGCCCTTGCTTTTCCTCCAGATCCATGATCATCATGGGGGACTTCAACTTCCCTGACATCTCTTGGGATGAGTGCACAGCCATATCTGACAGGTTGTGTAGCTTTCTCACAAGAAACGATGACCTCTACCTAACTCAGGAGGTCTATGGCCTTACTAGGGGAGAGGCATTACTTGATCTGGTACTGGCCAATGGGGCAGATCTAGCCAGCAAGGCAGTTCCTATCTACATGAAAGGGAGGAGGGATGACCTGGGAGCTATAGACCAATCAGTCTGATACCTGTCTCTGTAAAAATCCTCAAGAAAATTGTCAAGGCATCCATCAACACCAAACTGACAGAAGGCAAGCATCCGAATGCCAGCCAACATGGCTTTGTAACTGGTAGGTCTTGCCTGACCAACCTCATTGCCTTCCATGACCAGGTAACATCCATATCATGTTGCTTGTCCAGGGCACATGTTGTATATCTGGACTTGAAGAAGGCCTTTGTCCTAGTTCCCCATTATGTCCTCATGGTTAAGATGGGGAAATGTGGCCTCGATCTTCATACAGTCCAATGGCTAGGCAACTGGGTATGGGGTCGGACCCAAAGAGTACTAGTTGAGGAAGCAAATAAACATGATGCAGGGTGACCAGTGGAGTCCCTCAGGTACTCTTTAACGTCTTCGTTAATGATCTGGATTTGGGAGTCAGATGTGAACTCGCCAAGTTTGTGGATGATACCAAATTCTGGGGGAGGGCAGTCACACCACAGGATGGGGTGGGGATACAGGCCGACTTGGACACACTCTCAAGGTGGGCCGATCAAAGCTGGATGGCCTTCAATGCAGAGAAGTGCAAGGTGCTGCATCTCGGTAGGAAGAACCGTCCCCATACGTACAGGCTCAGCAGCACTACGCTTGCTAGCACCACGGCCGAAAGGGACTTAGGGGTCTTGATTGATCACAAGATGAATATGAGCCACCAATGTGATGCTGTGGCTGGCAGAGCTAACCAAATTCTGGTGTGCATCCACCGATGCATCTCAAGCAAAACCAGGGAAGTCATCCTCCCGCTTTACTCGGCCCTGGTGAAACCGCAGCTGGAGTACTGTGCCCAGTATGGGGCCCCCACTTCAGGAAGGATGTGGAGAAGCCTGAGAGAGTCCAGAGGAGAGCCACTCATACAATCCAAGGCCTGCAGGGCAGGCCATACGAGGAGAGGCTGGCGGACTCGGGACTCTTCAGTCTGGAGAGCAGAAGGCTCAGGGGGGACTTGCTGACAGCCTAAAATTATATAAGAGGGGTACATCAGGACCTGGGAGAACAGCTGTTCACCAGAGCGCCTCATGTGATAACAAGGTCTAACAGCCACAAACTCCAGGAAGGCCGATTTACACTAGACATTAAAAAAAAGGTCTTTATGGTGCGAGTGTCCATGGTTTAAAAAAACTCCCCCAAGAGGCGATGCAAGCACCTACGCTGGCCTCCTTCTCTGGGCACGGCTTATTTTAGGTCACACTCCATCAGTGTCCAAACCAAGAGACTGTGAAGGAATCCACGGGACTGGTTTCTCAGCTGTTGCTGAACAAAACCTCGAAGGAAAGCAAATTTGAGTTGGTCTCATAGACATGAGGGCTGGAAGGGACCTCGAGAGATCTTCGAGTCCAGCCCCCTGCCCAAAGGGCAGGAAGTCAGCTGGGGTCATAGGATCCAAGCAAGATAAGCATCCAATTTGCTCTTGAAGGTG
>NW_017728886.1:268725286-268729949 GCF_001723895.1 Crocodylus porosus | reverse complement strand
CCAGGTGATAGGTCACCTGGTCATAGAAGGAAATGAGATTGGTCAAACAAGACCTACCCGCAACAAACCCGTGCTGGCTGTCCCTTAGGATGTTAGCCTGGGCCAGTCCATCAAGGATGGCCTCCTTAATAAACTTTTCTCATAAAAGATAGATATCTGATTTACCCAGAGAACCTGCCCTGTTGTCCACCCCATCTGTAGTCAATGGTTTTGGTGCCAGCTGAGTCCTCCTGAAGATACAGACTCAACAGCAATGGAAAACGAATGTTCAGGCAGAGGAAAATGAAACATCTCTTTCTAGTGGCTTGCAAAGGGGTGGCAGGAGTGTGTAACCCTCTGGCTGCTGATGGAAACAGCAGGGAAGGAAGGTCCTTTGGGCCAAACGTCAGGTTGGGACTCAGGAGGTGCAACAGGCTTGATGGTGTGGCCTTGGGCACTTCCCATCAGACCCAGATACTCAAAGACATTGAAGTGTCTAACTCCCAATGGGAGGAAGAGCCCTAGACACCTTTGGGGAGTGGAGGTTACTTCCTTGGTGCCTCTGCTTCTTTCCCTGCGGGTAATACTCAGGTGTTGATACTCCCTACATCCATGAAGCAGCTGGCAGGGCCCCTTGCATTGTAGGAAGACAATTCACTGTTGGCTGGAGAGACCGAGGAGCAAGGTTGGGTTTTCTAGTGCCTGGCTCAGGAGAAATGCCCCCTTCCCGTACCTCACCACCCAGCTTCCCTCCTCCTTTCCTTCTACTGCCCCACCAAGTCCTTTGAGGGAGAAGAGACCCCCTTTTTGCTGCCTCTTCTACTGGGTTGAGAGACGCGGCCTCCATGCTGCTCCCGTTCCAGGGTGCCACGGCAGAGCCATGGCACCGCAATGTCTTCCACCCTCGAATCGCCTTCACCTGGCTCTGCTGAAGAAGAATCATCCATCAGGACACATACCTGCATCTCTCAGTAGCAGGCAACCCCTTGTCCTCCTGTTGGGCTGACAGGCATCATTCATCCAACCTCTCCCTTCTTTGCACGGAAGTCTTAAGAGGTCCCTGACAGCGGCCGCACACGCACATGTCAGTCTGCAGAAACCAAGGTCAATCTATAAGAGCATGAGTTGGGACAAGGCAGTTCACTAAGGCGTCCCATTCTGGAAGGGGGAAAAGATGTATCATTTGCACCCAGCACCTTGTGCTGCAAGAAAGGGACCTGTGGATGCCCAGCTCTGAAGGCCAAAGCAGGCATGAAGGCAGCGGGAAAAAAATAGTGGGGAGGGGGGAGACGGCTTTCAGCCCTTTTTGGAGAGATAAGGGAAAGCAAGAAGATGATTGTAAAGAAACCTTATCTCCTTCTTGCCTGTTCCCCCACTGCTGTCGGGATTATGCAAATGAACAATTCAAGTACATTTCCTTGGTAATTAAAAACTCTGCTCTTTTTAATTAAACTTTCCCTCCAGACTGATTCCCCACCCCCACCCCCCCGGGAGACTAATCCTTACAAGGTCTTTTTTTTTCCCTTTTCCCCTTCAAAATTGTCAAGGCCCGTCACGAACAGGCATGAGCTAAATTAGGACTCATTGTGCAAGGCCAGGTGCATAAACTCTGAACCGAGGGCTGAGGCATGCGATGGGGCATTGGAGACGGGGGCTGTTTAAGGGTGCATGGGGGGGGTTGTGAGCTGGGATAGAGGAAGACGGAGAAGTGATCGGAGGCAAAGTAAAGAATAAAATGTCTCTGTTTCCAGCTTCTGGGATATGGTCACTGGGTGGGATTGTTCGAGCTGCCTTCACGGCAGCAAAAAAGAGGCTGGGTTGAATTTATTGGAGATATTTTGCATGGAGGGTCAAACCCTGCCCAAGCACTGGCCAAAAATGTTCAAGTGCAACAGGTTTCAGCCAAAAAAGGCTGATCCCACAACCCTCCACTGTTGCTCCATGGGTCTGTGTCTAGCCAGCACAGATTTTCACTGAGAACACAAGGAGCCTGGGATGCTCTGATGAAGCCAAAGTGTCATTGTGACATTTTTATTTTATTTGGGCTTCCTCCTATCAATGGCATTGAAGGAGAGAGGGAGCATGGGGCAGACGGATGTGCTGAGCCATGGACTGCAGTCCTCTGCTCTCAGTCTCACTACACCGTTCATAAACTGAGCAAGACCCAGCTTAAAATGGGTGAGTCGTTTTGCCCTCGCTAACCCTCATGGCGGCGGCTTAGAAACCAACCGCTTTGGGCAGCTTGTGGATTACAGCCGAAATATGTTCCCGGTTACTATACACCTATTTAATCTAGTGCCAGAATTGATCTTTAGTGGAAGTAGGGGCAATTCTCTCTGCTGTTCACCTGCTCAGGTGCTTGCAGAAAGTAATTACAGCCTTCCTCAGTCTTTGCTTCTCAAGGCTGAGGAAACCAAGCTCCTCCAGGCTTTCCAGTCTCCCAAGCATCCTAGTTTGTCCTTCTCCTCCCCTTCCAGTTCATTTTTCTTGATCATGACTGACCGGTACAGTACACAGTAGTCTGGGTGAGGTCCTACCACGTGCTTATTTAATTAACTCGTCTCGTCTTGTCTCGTCTCCTCTTGATGAAATGCTTTGTATTTCAAGGGAAACGGTTCCCACCAGGGAAACTGGTTAGTTGATCTAAGCCCACCTCAGTGCCTGCTTCTCAGCTAACCAAACATGCAAAATGCTAATGACTGCAAAATGCCAATAATCAGCAAAATGCTAAGAAAATGCTAAGAAAAAAATATCTGCAGAATGCTAGTAAAACACTGGAACAGGTTACCCAGAAGGGCGGTGGACCGCCCATCCTTGGAGGTTTTTGAGACCTGGCTCGACAAAGCCCTGGCTGGGATGATGTAGCTGGGGCTGGTCCTGCTCTGGGCAGGGGGTTGGGCTAGATGTGACCTCGTCAGGTCCCTTCCAACCTCATTTTCTATGATTTTTATGATTCTACGACTTGCGTCCAAGTCCGACACACTCCTCGATTCACAGCACGAACTTTGGGGACCTGTTCTTTTCTCATCCACTTGGGTTGCCAAGGAATCATTTAGCCTCTGTGAGTCCTGCTAAGACCTGGCAGATGGGGTGACCCTGGCAGAACCTGTTGCAACTCACTGATCCTAGGGAAACAGATTGCTTTTTGGCATGTGAACGGTACTGCTCGCTCTGAGTTAGTCTGATTGTCAGTGCTTTCATTACTGGTGCAATATAATGTGTAGTGTTTGTGGTCTCTACTCTGGTGTCGTGGGTTTTAAAGCCAGAACAGACCACTTGATGATCTAGTCTGGCATGATACCCCCAAATTACATATGTGTAGCCATATATAGCATTCACACATAATTTCAGCTTTTTTTTCCAGCACAGAATGATTTCACAACTGAGTCCCTCTCTTTCTATCTATCCAGGGAATTCTGGGACACCTGGATAGGACAGTTTTTCTCAAGGAAAAAAAAAAAAAAAGGCTGGTTTTGCCTTCAAGGTAGTGAACTAGTGGCCTTGAGACCTGAGGTCCATTCCCAACTCTGCTACAGATTCTCTGTGTGATCTTGGGCAAGTCACTTAGTCCTTCTACAGCCTCAGTGCCAGTGGTGGAATGAGAAGAGCACTTCCTTGACCTGTACCGTCTATGCAAATTGTAAGGTTATTCGGGCAGGGATTGTCTTTGACTACATACACGTACCATACCTTGCATGTCTTCATAACATGTCTCCTTTATGCTGCAGTCATTGCAGGCATGTTCTGTGAAACTGGATGGTGCACTGGAGTTTAAGGCAACTGCACCTGATCTTAGCCCAGAAGGGCAAGAAGTGACTACACCCTAGCACCGAACAGACTCTGCCTTTCTTGTCTCTGGAGCTGCACTTTGGAAGAGCCAAGCCAATGCAGGAACCAGTGCAGCAGGCAGCTGAGAGCATCCCCTAAAGCAATGGGGGCCAACATTTTTGGTAGGTGCACCACAAATTAACCCCACAGTCTTCCCAAGTGCCACACTGCTCCCCTTCCCTACTCTACTGCTCTGCTTTTCTACTCCTGCTTCGCGCTCCCTGCTCGATATGCTACTCTGCTTTCTGCTTCTTACCCTTCCCTTCCCCTTGGCCACACAAAGAGGCTGCCCATGCCATTTGTGATATGTGGACCACAGGTAGCCCACCCTGCCCTAAAGCATTAGTGCTCAACCTTTTTAACTCAAGGCACCTCTTGATAGACTCAAGGTCCCAGCTCATAGCACTCACTCATTTCTTGACTGCAGAAAAATAATAGAGCAATGATTGTGTTGCAAAAGACTCAGGAAAAGCACAGCAGGGCAGAACAGTTTTGAAATAGCTGGGTTTTAGTTGAAACCCCTGGGTTTATCTTGTGAATGGTATGGAGGTGCTTGCGTATAGCAGTGGTTTTCAACCCTTTTTCATTTGCAGGCCCCTAAAAAAGTTGAATGGAGGTACAGAGCCCTTTTGGAAATTTCAAATGGAGGTGCAGACCCCTTTGAATTGTAAGAGTGGGAATTCGCATCCTTTTGATGGATCAGAGCCATCTTTCACAGACCCTTTAGACAGAGGGTCCATGGACCACAAATTGAAAACCACTGGCTTATGTTGTGTGACACCCCGCATCACCCTTGAATGGATGTCACAGCACCCCAGGGTGTTTGAGAACCACTGCCCTAAAGGAAAATACAGTT
>NW_017728886.1:268723228-268725186 GCF_001723895.1 Crocodylus porosus | reverse complement strand
TGAGAGCACACACCGACTGCAGATGCTTCCTCAGCCTGCCGAAGGGTATTTATACCCGAAAGCTTGCAAAGAAAGTTCTCAACTAATCGAGTTGGTCTAATAAAAGATATCAGATTTACCCAAGGAATCTTGTCTGCCTGTGTCCTTAGAGCAACACAGCTACAGCCTGCACCCCTGTATCAAACACTAAGTGCTCTTCTGCATTGCTTTCCGCATTGGCTTCTTTAAAGCAACTGCTCGCACACACAAACACCTTCCTGAATTCATGTGTATTTATGAGAGAAAGAGGGGGGGAGAGTAGGTGTATACACATCCACACAGATGAACTGGAGTGATTTGCTGTGCTCAGGGCAATTCAAGGGAGGCAGGCCAAGGTTGAATGGACAATACAGTAATAGGCAGGTGTTAGATGCATGTGCGACTTGCTTGTGCATCAGCTCATGTGCAGACAGTCAGAAGCGATGCACCTCTGGTGAGCATCACGAGCTCCTCCTTTCCCATGCTCTTTCTTTCTCCAGCTCCTTCTCCATCTCTGCAACTATCGATGGGGCAATCACAGCACCTCCCAGCTCCCCGGACTCTGTTCTGACCCTCACAGAGGTTGTGTGCTATTTCTGCAATGCAGCTCAAGAGCTGGTTGTCCCTGGAAAGAGGGGTCAGTGGGTATTTTAACATGCTGATGGGAAAATCACCTGTGAGATCAAGGCAGGAATGGGAGGAATTGAGCAACTCTACAACATGCATCCTATTGCAGATGCACCCACTATCCACACCGCACAGAAGTGCAAGCGTGGAGGTAACTCATCTCCCATCTCCCAGGAGTGTCTTGCACCTCACCAGGGAATCTGGGACTTGGATAGGGAAGACTCACTTTCCCAACAGCAGCAAGGCCATCTGGACTGCTAGAATGAAGGAAAACCTTGCAGACAAAAGGTCTGGATTCTGTGCCTCCTCCTATTCATAAATGTGTTCCCGAAATATTTAATCCAACAGTTTTGGGTGAAAAAAAAATCAGTGTTTTGTCAAAATGGACATGGTTGGGGGAAAAAAATGTATTTCTTTCAACAAAATGTGGTTAAGAAAAGAAAAGAAAAAAGAAATGAAGCACTTTAATCATGTTGGAAGGAACAAAAAAATTCCATTCACTTGCAAATGGGTTTTTCTTAAATGAAATTAATTTATATCATTTTTTTCATTAAAAAATTGTATTAAAATTGAATGTGTTCAAACCAAATGTTTTGATGTATCTGACACATTTATTTTATAAATTTGTTTCAGGGGAGATGGCACCATTTGGAAGTGGTTTTGTCATTTCAGACTGGGGGAAGAAAACCCCGAAATTTTGTTTACAGCGGTAAATCTGATTGCTGCTTGGTTTTACTGTGGGACTTCAGACGTGACTGCCCTTTTTTGGCCTTCACCTCTGGTGCCCGCCTCACAGAGGGAGGATGAATTTCATAGCTTGCAGCCTTCATCCCCTCAAAGGCCAATCTCCCTTTGCTGGAGCAAGAGCAGATCCTAAGAAAAATCAGTCCCTTTTGTGCCTCCTTTTTTTGTCTTTCCCTGATTGAGCCCTGTACGCACTGTTCACTGATACTTATCTGCCTCCCGCTTCATGAGAAATTAAAGAGGCATAATTTATTCATTGACATTCAGCTCTTGCATGACAGGCGCGAGGAGCTGGTGAACAGACTGGAGCGCCCCGGATTCGGAGACAGAACTTGGCACCGCGGCAGGTTGGAGAAGCGCAGACCCGGGTTGCCTTCAAGCTGAACGGGATCCATTTGCAGATTCACTGGAGGCTCCTTTGAGATCCTGCCCCTGACATTAGCACAGAAAATTCATCCAAAGAACAGTGAGAAAATATTTCCCCCTTCAGTTTCTTGCTCGGACCTGAATCCACAGTTTCCCTGGAAAAATAGGTGGCCTCTCTACCATCTGAAGCAGTGGTTCTCTAC
>NW_017728886.1:268707264-268723038 GCF_001723895.1 Crocodylus porosus | reverse complement strand
CAAGGAACTCCTAGGGTGCATCTACACGTGCCAGTTTAAGGCACTTTAGTCATTTTTAAGGCATGCTAAGGGTGCGGGTTTCCATGTGCGCACCCAAAATGCACCTTGAAGATGACAATTTTAGGCTAATGGTGCCTAAATTTGATACCTGCATAAAGCAAGTATCAAATTTAGGAGTGAATAGTTAAAGTGCCTTAAGGGATGTGTAGACCCCTTAAGGCAACTTAACGCTGTGTATGTTGACTGAGCAGACTGGAGCCCAGCCTGCAGGGCCCCGCGCTACTGCCGGGCACCACCAAGAAGTGGTGGGTGCTGTTCTCCAAGGTGCAGATGCTGGATCGGGCTGTGCGAGGCTTAGGACCATGCTTTGGATCTCGAGAAGATTCGGATGCCAAAGCAGCATGTCTGGATCAAAGCACTGGCTTTGATGTTTCAGAAACGCTTCGGAGATCTGGCCGTAGGGTATTATGGGGAATCAATGAAATATCTACAACTTTGTTTTCTGTCTGATTTGGATGAAACTTGCAGGGCTGGTAGCCTCTGCTCAGAGCATGAAGAACTCCAAGCTTAAATAAGATCAGTGCAGGGGTTTGGGGGGAACTGCACCCCAACTTCTTGAAAGCAAAAGTCATGTCACGTCTACGTGTTACACCACAACGGGGTGAAAACTGCAGGGGTGGTGGCCCCTGGTGAGGCCACAAAGCCTGCCAAGTTTCAATAAGATTGGTGCACGGGTTTGGGGGGAACTGCACCTCAAGCTGCGGGCAAGCAAAGCTCGTGACATCCAAATCAGACAAAAAACACCAAAGTTATCGATATTTCATTGATTCCCCATTACACCCTATGGCCAGATCTCTGAAGTAGCTCCGAAGCTTCGGCTGAATCGAAGTGGGAAGCTGATTCGGAGCTCCAGATTGGATCGCTGGCATCTGAAGCTGAATCGAACAGGCCTAATGCATCTCAGCCGATGCTGGAGAGTCAGCAACACGGGGAGGGGGCTACAGCCTGGATTGGGGCACTGGGTGCAGCTGCATTAAATCACTAGACATGGCCTGGGAGCTCAGGGGCACCCTCTGCTCACATGGAGCCAAGTTGCCTCTGGTTGTGGTCCAGCATCCCTGGCCTCATGCATGCCATTGACATCCCCCCACAGCCCCTAGGCACGCCCCGTGCCTTTCTCTGCGCTCCCTGGGCAGCACTCATTGTTTGCACTGCCCCCAGCCACGTTCCCAGCATGGCACCTGCCCGCTGCCCACAGGCCGTGGCATGGCTGTTCATCCTGTGAAATATGCACATATGTTTGCATAGTGAGCAGTGTTAATATTGCATGGCACCCCGCAACACCCTTAATCGGATCTCACAGCAGCCCAAGTGCTGCAGCACCCAAGCTGAGAATCACTGCTCTAAAACCAAACCAGGGTGCAACCTGTACAGGGCTGGAGACCCTACAGCTTGCGGGGTGGGTCTGAACAAAGCAATGGAGGAACTGATTAAGGTCAGTGAATATTTTGCATTAAAAATGCTCAATTCTGCCTTGATATCTTTTCTTGGACCCACAAGAACTCTTTCCTCTTGCATATCTCCTGGTCCATCATGACAGCATTGCTTCAACACTACCAAGTCTGCCTTTGCATTCAAGGAATGATTCAGCATCCTTGGCCCTTTCTTTTAAGCTTCAAGATGCACTTAATCAAGGGCAAGAAGCTAATAATTGCACAATTAGTTGGATAGCAAATCAAAAGCTGTCCTTTTTGGACATGGTAAATGTTCTATAGGTGTATCACCGCAGGCTGTGGTCCAGCAAGATCTCCCAGGGTACATTGGCTTGGGCTGAGACCTCTCTGAAAAGACAAGGAAGCACTGCTGATGACTGAACAGGGGAGTCTTAGCTCCAAGTTGGTGTCAAGCCAACATGCCAGCCTGGTGCTTGGGGGCATTGAGTTACTAGAGGTACCATATTCAAGAGAAGCAGTGAAGATGAGGTCTGGGCTATTGGTGTGGATCACTTTTTCTGCGGCAGGTTTCATGAAACAAACTCAGCACTGGGGAGATATTATATAGTCTTCTGCCTTCTTTCATTGCCTTCCAGCTGTTTTCTCTGGATACAAGGGGTTCCTTTGACCTCCACCACATAGAGTACTTCCCCATGCTGGCTAACACCACTTCCAGCCTACCCAGATAAGAGAGGAAAGATCTAGGGGATCACCGAGAACCCATGAATTATCCGTGTCATGTATTGTCCAATCTGGCCCATTTCACGCAGTGTCTTATTTCTGGCATAAATCACTGCAGATGTTTCTGAGAAAGGAAGCATTTCCTATTTGTATACTAAGCAGACTGGAAACCCAGGCCTGGATGGCAGAGCAGGATGTCTCTAAAGACTCATACATAGACCAGGTGAGAGTGGATGGGACTTATTTCTTCCGTGACAAAGCTGAGGACTCTGCTGTTATGGTGTAGACATTGCCCAAATTCCCCTGGTGCCTGGGACCCTTGCTTGGAGTGGAGGATTCAATCCCTGGTTCCCTTTGTACATCTAACCCGTGACTAGCCCAGGTCACATTGTGTCTTCGGAGCTCAGCAAGGAATCAAGCCCTGGTCTCACCAGTTAATACCCTTAATGCTGGGCCATCTGTTGCCAGGCATAAGGGCTTATATTCCTGCTAATGCTTTCAAACCTCCACCTCACCTGGGGGCACCTGACTGTGCAAAGGGCCGTTTGCATAAATCTGTGTCCCTATGTCAATGACTCCAGAGCCTGGAGCAGCGAGGTCCACTGGTTAATTATGTTTTCTCAGGTTATTCTGGCTTTGGATACATGCACTGCCACAGGCCAAAGGTCTCCATGGTAGAAACATAGAAAATGAGGGCTGGAAGGGAGCTCAGGAGGTCGCATCTAGTCCAACCCCTGCTCCAAGCAGGATCAGGCCCCACTACATCATCCCAGCCAAGGCTTTGTCAAGCCGCGTCTTCAAAACCTCCATGGATGGAGATTGCACCACCTCTCTGGGTAACCTGTCCCAGTGCTTTACTACCCTCCATCTGAGAGTTTTCCTAATATATAAACTCAACTTCCCTTGCTGCAACTTGAGCCCATTGCTCCTTGTCCTGTCATCTGCCTCCACTGAGAACCTGGTGGGCAACAAACTCTCACCATCATTGACTGTACATCTCAGCAGCTGCGTGCTTTTAATGACATTCAGCTGATTTTTTTTTTATCATCCCAATTTCTTGTCAGTACTCCTGCTTCTATAAATATATATATATATATATATATATTTAAATTAGGAAAGTTCAGACTTTTTCTTCTTCAATCTTTTTTTGTTGTTGTTTTTGATTTTGTTTTATTTTTGTTCCTCCGGGGGAAACCAAACAGATGGGATTTATTTTTTAATCATTAAAACGTTATTGAATTTTCATAACAAATAATTGCATCACATTTACACAGTGTAGGAACAAAAACCAAAGGGGACTCAGAGATTACAGCTGCCAAGCCAAACAATAGTATATTAACTCCTGAGCTGCTAGCAGGGTCATATTAGTTAAGTTTAATTAATGTGAATTGGGCTTTTAAGAGATTGGAGTTGAGACACTTGAGGTCAGGGAGAAGAGAGTAAGAAAAAGGAAGAGAACAACTTATCTTCTCATAATTTTATAAATAATGTCATTCTCAAGCAAGGGAGCACTTAATAAAAATCCATGAGTTTTACTATAGAATCCTTCCCATGAAAAATTTCAATATTAATGTAATCCATAGACGGCAAAAGTGATGCCTGTATATCCAGGTCCTCAAAGGTATTTAGAGAGAGACCATGGTGTGATTTTGCTGCATTGAAGGCAATGGCAAAAGTCCTGTTGAGCAGAAGATAACAAGGTCATATGCAATTGGATAGATAATTAGCTGGGATGGTTTAATCAAGGATGATCCTGATTTTAGCAGGGGACTGGACTACGTCTGACCTTGTGAGGTCCCTTCCCTACAGCCCTACTTTCTTATGATCTTTTGACTGGGTCACATTTATGTGGGAAGACCAAGATGGGATTAAGAGCCGGAGCCTTGTATCTAGTAGGAAAGTGGGATGGACTGAGCAACACTATCAAGGATCTTCACTCCACACTTCTCCTTTCTCCAACCACACCCCTGCACAGTTCCCGGTTGTAGAGGCAGTGTATTATGGGAAATTTTGGGGTAGCAGCAGGAGGCTAGTGGAACCAGATTGGCTGATCCTTGTCCACATTGGTACTAAGAGGTTCCAAGCAGGCCGGTCTTCTGACTTGCCCGAAAACAAAGTAAATCCCAATGATTCCTGGAGGGGAGGTGGCACCCATGAGACACAGGGTGTTTGCATTGACCACTTTCTCAGCACCCAGCCAGGGGACCAGGAGCCCAATTTTCAGAGTGGTTGAGGGCTCACAGTGATGGGGGCAGACCACCCTAGAAGGCTGAAGCAGGACTTGAGCCCACCGCAACCTGCATGCTCCTGCTCTGTCTAGGGCTGAATTTCCCACACCTCAGAGATGGCTTCTCCCTGGTTGTAATTGCTTTCAGACAAGTGACCCATGCAGATTAGTGATAAGATGAACAGCACATAGCCTAATGGATGACCCCAGGCCTCTGGGAACCCTTGCTGGGACATTTTGCCTTGGTGGCCACACCAGCAGCTTTGGGGGAGTTGGTAGGAGCTTATGTCTCTCCCCTGCTGGTACTTGGGGGATTTTCTCTCCAGTGCTGGAGTGTGAGCCATTTATCTACAGTGCCTACCTGCCTCAAGAGATGGCGAGCCGTGACTTCATACCAACCCATGTTATGAGGGTCAGTATATATACAGCAGGTAAAGCACCAGACTATGGGTGAGAGAACTGAGCTGAATTGAGTTAAGTTGGTGTGGAGGGGTTTTTTGCTATAGGCAAGAGAGAGACTGCTGTGGGGTCTCACCAGTAATAAGAAAGGGGACTGGGGAACTGGGGGATTTTGCTATAGGCAAGAGTAAGGTTGCTATGAGGTCTCCCCAGTAAAAGGAAATGGGGCTGGGGGATGACCCAAGGTGGAGGGCACAGATTGAGGCTATAAGGGTGAGAAGACAACTGGAGGGTGGTGGTGGGCACTGGTCCCAATATGATTGCAAGGAGAACTGTGTCCTGTTAGCCACTGCACTGGGCCCCTGGCTGTCACTAGCCCTAAGAGAGTTGTGTAAAGCAGGCTGGGGAATTAACACCTTTATGGGGTACCCAGGAGGGGAAACTGAGGCCATGGGGGCAGATGTGAATGCTCGGGTTGTGGTGGATAAGCACCTACTGAACAGTCATCAGGGCCTCGAACTGGGCTCTCAGCTTGAAGCAGCCCAGGGGTGTTGGGTGCCTTTGGGTCCAGCTCTGTGCAGAACGTGCCTGTATGTGGGCCTTGTGTTGCATGCCCCTGCAAGTGCCTTACACAGCCCTGAGCCCAGTCCTCCCATCACAGAGGAAGGGCTCTACTGGCTCAAGTTAATGGAGTGCTTCTTCCAGCTGGTAGCAGGACACTTGAGTTGGCTCATCTTACTTGCATAGACCCACCACAAAAGAGGGATGATGAGTGTACTGGGGACGGGTTTGTCCACTTCAGCTTGTCCTACACATATCCCCTGGGGGCTCTGAAGGTGAGTGCCAGGGTCCAGAAAGCATTGGTGCATTTCAGCAAGCAGGGGGTTAGGAGAAGGCTAGTGGCTGGATAGAGCAGACCAGCCCCAAAGCTCATCAGCTTCCATTCAAGGACCGGTCATCTCTCCTATCCAGCCTCTCCTATCCATTGTCTGTGATTTGGTCATCCTCCTGATGCCCTCCCTGCATCTCCTGGGTCCAGCTTGCAGGCAACCAATCTGGTCATGGGGGCGTTCATCTCCCATGGTGGTTATACACCAAAGGGTCCTTTTAGTCCACCCTCTCTTACCCTAGTCCCACCATCTACAGTCAAAAGTTGAAGTATTTCCCATTGCTTTGATGCCTGTCCCTGGAGAATCACAACGACACTATCCTTAAAAAATTATATATTAATTACCTCTTCCTCCAGCATAACATGCAGAAGCATGAGAGAAGGTGCATTGGGAACTCCATCTGTGCTTGCATTTCCTCCGCTGTAATAAAACAGATGCAGTATCAGCAGGGTGCAGATGATGGCAGCAAAGTATTAACACAGAGGCCCGTGAAAATATTGATGATGTTTAATAATAACCAGATTTATTCTGAAGCTATTGCAAAACGGGTCTTGTAGGTAGCTGCCGGCAGCAAGCCAAGCACCATCAACATGTCCGTCTATGGGACAGTTGTCTCCTCTTTTCATTAGCAAAGCATGGCAGAATCTCCTGCTGGAAAGGTAGCACCAGCTGCACTTCCCTTTTGTCAGTCACTGCCCCAGCAGGGCCAAATCCTGCTTGGAAGATGGGTAGGAGATTATATGGGTAAAAACACCCAAAGAAGAACTGAGACTTAGAAAAATCCCTTTTGGAGTGGTGTACAGAGCAATGCCTTACACTCCCTCTACAAAAGTGTGTGCATCTGCACAGTCCTGCGGCCCTCTGCCCTGGATAAATGCACGTGCAATGTCCTGGCTTGTGCCCACCTGAACATCCATGTGTACCTTGGGGTCTGGATATGTTGTACTGAGCCCAGGATGTGGGAAGGGGGCGGGGGGGAGAGGGCTCAGCTTTCTACATGGGGAGCATCAAACTGTCACCTGTATCACAGAGAGCAGCTCTTTAGGGGCTTCTCAGCCAGCTTGTCTGTCTTTGCCACTGCTGGAGGAACACAGGTGGTCAAAAACATGACTCTCGACCAGACCAGGGGTGGAAGACTGTCTTCCCAAGGTCCTCTAGCAAGGACAATAGTGGAGCAAGACCCTACTATTCTGCACCCAGTCCCTGTCCCTCAATGTCCCTGATCATACGCTGAATGGGTGATTTTGCTTACTCCTATGTGCTTGGACTGAAGAGCTAAGTAGCCCCTGTGGGGGTGGGCAAGAAGGAGTCTCGCTCCCTGGCAAGGACACACACCCAAAATCCAGTGCTAAGCCCATATCCTGGCACCAGCCTTGTCCTGCTACAGCTCTGGGGTCTGAGAGCCTCTGCAGACAGGACACAACAGTCGAGCTCACAGCATGAGCTGCCCTGGCCCTGGGGAAAGAACAAGAGCTGTGCCAAAGCCACCAAGTCACTTCCCAGAGGGAGGACCACACATGGAGGACTTTTCATGCTTGTCACTGCCTGAATAATACAGCTTGGCAGTCACCTGTCTTGGAAGGAGACCCTTGTGAAGTGATAAGGGAACCTGAAGAGGAGGTGGAGACAAGCAGGTTCTCCCAGAAGAGGAGCTGTGGAAGGCACCTTGCTCCTCTGGGGATGGGAGAAGGACTGACTTCCAGGAATGGGAGGGTTGGACACCCCCAGGATACCAGCAGTGCAGTTTAGATGCATCCTCAGTCTCCCTGGGTTTGTGTGTCACAGGGTAGCACAGTGAGGACAGCAGCATCCCCTAATGGAG
This sequence comes from Crocodylus porosus, assembly GCF_001723895.1. Taxonomy (NCBI): domain Eukaryota; kingdom Metazoa; phylum Chordata; order Crocodylia; family Crocodylidae; genus Crocodylus; species Crocodylus porosus. The sequence continues at coordinate 268,715,526 of NW_017728886.1, read as the reverse complement.
ACATCATGTACAAAATCAGAAGTTGTTTCCCACTGACTTTGGGGCATTGTAAGGAGTGATTGAATAGCAGCCTTCATGTCCCTCCAGGGGGGCTGCAAAGAGGACAGAGCTGGACTGGTCTTAGTGAGGGGCAGATACAGGACAAGGAGCAACGGGCTCCAGTTGCAGTAAGGGAAGTTGAGGTTGGATATTAGGATGAATTTTATCACTAGGGCTGTAGTAAAGCACTGAAACAGGTTACCCAGAGAGGTGGTGGCATCTCCATCCTTGGAGGTTTTGAAGACCCAACTGGGGGAGGAGATAAGTGGAGTACAATCGCACAGGTTTTGTCCCAGTCTTTCAAGGAAAAAAAAAATCCTCTGTTTTGTTCAGGCAGATGTGAGCCAGGGTAGGAGTACTGGCTTTTTGTCCTGCCCTTCAGCTGCTTCTCATGGGAGTCAATTGTTTTCCTATACACATTCCCATTGAGGAAACACTCTCATAACTGCAGGTTGCAGGATCTAGCTGTGGTGCCTGTCAAGTCACAAGCAGGATAGTGGATTTTGCAAAGTCCACCTGCCCTGAAGGTGGTCTGTGCTGGTCTTGTATGTGGGGTAGTAACATAAATGCTTTCCAGTGGGTCAAAAAGAGGAATCTGGTACAAACCCACCCCCATAGAAACCAATGGAAGCCCTGGCTAGTCTTGGCTAGGGACCAGCTTGCAATTCCTAGAGTGGGTTAGAAATCAATGTGGACCTTGCTCTGTTTGCGTATTTATGACGGGACCTGGATAACCGAATAAGCAATAATCACCATGTCTCTAAGAAAAATGGTCTGGGGGGGGGAGGTAGTTGTGGGATTACTGGATCAGCCACTCACTCACTGGACTCATAGTTCAGTGCCTCAGTTTCTCTGTCTGCAAAATATAGGCAATGCTATTTCCATACCTCACAAGGGCCTGATCTGCCCTCTGCCTTCAAAGACACCTTGGCTAACATGTTCCCACCATGTCTGACACTGGCCCTTGGCATGAAGATGTCAACCAAGGATTTCACTAAGACTAACACACTACCTTGAAAAGACAAGTGGGCTTCCTAAAGGCACTGAGTCCATTCCTGGTCACCACATAGAACCAGCCTTTGGAGGACAAGGTTGCTTTCTTTCATTTGATCATGGTGAGCCACCAACTCTCCTGTTTCAGGCAACATGCTGACTCTGTTGGGATAGAAACACCAATTTCCCTAGCCGTTACCTGCAGCATTGCCACAGTCAAACCCCACACCAGTGCCCCACAGGTGCCCTGAATATTGTTGTGCAGCACTTTGCGGTATCACTTTCCACCTTTCCCCTTACCACCCTTTCCCCACCTGGACATGACAGGTTCTCTTCATATGAACTGAAAAGTAACCCAGGCCACACATGGAGGCCCATATATACAGGAGATTGGGCAAGATGGACCTATAGCCTGACCCAGGATGTGGCTCTTATGTAACAAAATGCACCTCCCTTTCTTCTTCCTAAACCTGTTGTCTGCTAACTTCCCCTGCTCCCCACTTTGCTGGGGGCTGCAGGTTGAGTGGCATTAGCAGAGCTGGGGCGGGCTATGAAACCAAAAGAGGTACCAGCATGAATTCTCCAAACCACACCACCAGGAAGTTTCCCTCGAGCCAGTGTCAAGTGCTTGTATAGTGTGCCTGTCACTGGCTTGGCCATGAATCACTTAGATTCATGAGTATTCCTTTCACTCGCCCGGTTCCTTTCGGCCATTTGTTATAAAAAGCCGGAGCCGAGAAACCGATATTTTATAGAGAGCTGATTGATCACTCGGTGGTTACTGAGTGTCACTTAAAATAACTCACAGCAAGTAGGTGGTGTGTGTTTTTGTAATGCAGTAGAAATTACTTACAGATTATTGCCCAGGTAGGAGATACAAATGACACGCATTTAAAACAAATAAAAAGCTTGCGGTCAGTTAACTGCCTTTTAACTGCTATGCATTTTTATAGAGCAGGAAAAATATATATGTAAAACAGCCAAATGGGCTTCCTTTAAAGAGAGCACTGAGGAACTGCTGTGCCATGATGGATCTGAAGTTGTTGAGAATTAGACACATTGGAAATGTGAGTGCTTTGCCAAGTGCTGGGTGAATGCAGCCCTTCAGCACGTCCATCTGATGGCCCAAGGCTCTGATCCAGCCTCTAGATCCTTGTCTGTGGCGTGTCTGACTTCAGTCAGCAACTGAATTAGGTAACTAATCCATACAGGAAGATGATGATGATGATTTAATTGTTTTCATAGACATAAAGGCTGGAAGGGACCTCACAAGATCTTCAGGTCCAGCTCCCTGCTCACGGGCCGGAAAGTCAGCAGGGGTCAAATGATCCCAGCAAGATAGGCATCCAAGTGTGATATGGTAATAGGTAAATAAGAGGGCTGTACAAAACAGCACCATTTTGTTTCAACTTCTGTTTCACCATTCTCATGGGACGGTGTTTTGTTTCGAGTTCTGTTTCATTTCAAAGCACTCTTCCATTTTGTTTCGTCAAAACTGTTTCAGAGTTTCAACACTGTTTCAACTTTCCACCCATAGGCTATAATGGGGAAGCATGAAACTGCTTATAACTTCATCATTTCTTGCCTGATTCAGATGAAACTTGCAGGAATGATAGCCCTTTCTGAGGCCATAAAGTCTGGCATGTTTCAAAGAGATAGGTGGAGGGCTGTCTGGAAAACTGCACCTCAAGCTGCTGTTGAGAAAAATTTGTGTCACATGTGACTCTGTGTATGTTAAGGTGTAGCAGGGTGGAAACTGCAGGGATGGTAGCCCCTGCTGAGGCCATGAAGTCTGCCAGATTTCAAGGAGGTAGGTGCTGGGGTTTCTGAGAAACTGCACCTCAAGCTGCTGACAAGCAAAACTCATGACATATATGAATTTGTGTGTGTGTTAAGGTGCATTCTCACTGGCACTGGGGCCTCTACAGACAAGCCTATGAACTGAACTTTATCAACCTCCTAGGTACATGTAGCCTGGGTGTACATGGGTAAACAATAAACCCTATACCACACACACACACACACACACACATACACATACACACAACCAATTGGTATTTAAAAATACAGATGAACCATAGAACAACCCAGAACAAAGGATATTGATCAGGCAACCTTATAACTCTGTTAATATATAAACTATTGCTTTAATTTATTCACATAAACTATAAGGTACAGTCTACAAGTATAACCAGCAATCCTTAGATTTCCTGGGTGCTCTCCAGGGCAGGGGCCCCACTCCCAGAGTACTACTACAGGAAAGGAGTGGGGGGGAGGGAGACCCCAAAGACTTCTAAGTTCCCTCACTATTACCCAGAAGCAGCCCACATTGTGCCCCTTTGCGACCCTGGGGGTCCCTTCCCTGTCGGGACCCTCTCTCCAGGATATCTTACTACTTCACAGTCCCAGAGGGTTGCCTCCCATTCTCCAGGTTGAGCTTTGTTCTCCACTGGGCTTTCCTGCCACCTGACTCTGCTGCCTCTGGCCTGGCTTAGGGCCACATGCACCGCTGTGTGTAGCGGGCGCTTCGCCTTGTGCTAGGGGTTGGAGACCCGGACAGCCTTGTGCAGCATCAGGGCTTGGTCTGCTCCTGGACCCTCTGGGCAGAGATGTCTGCACTGAGATGCTGTCCTGAGCCACCTCGAGCGGCTCCCAGGGTCTCTCACTCTCCATGCACAGCCTCCTGCACTGAGCTCCCAACCTCCTGCTGGGGTTGTGGACCTGAGCCACCCAAGGGGCTGGAAAGCTCCTGCTCCATGTGCCGGCCTGTGCATTGTGTCTCTGGCCACATGCCGGAGGTTGCAGACCTGAGCCACCTCACACAGCTCCCAGGGTATGCCTTGCTGTGCACTGAGAGCCTAACTGCTGGAGCTGTCCACCGCTCCCCATTGATACTGGTCTTCAGGGGCTCTTCCTGAGCTACTGTTTCATCCTGCTGAGCAGCTCTCCTCAGCTCTTCTAAGACCTGCTCTTCTCTCTTCTCTGTCCATGATACATCTCCCCCATGCTGGGCATGTAGCTCCTTTTATACTCTCCAGGGCTCTGCCCCTGAAGTCTTTCCCTGACAGTTTGCAGTCTTCAATCAGGTCTCAGTAAGCTCCTCTCTCCATCCCCTCAGGAAAGAGGTGTGACTTTATTTCCCTTGCTGCCTCCTGATTGATGGATGGGACCCACCACTCAAAATAGCAGGATCTCAACCCTGGCACTCAACCCAAGCTCTGAAAGGTGAGCCTGCTACATACAGCAAGTCAGGGATGCAATATGGGCAGTGGGATTCTGGCACACTGCAACCTGCCAGACATCTGACTCCCCAGGCACCTCTGCACTTTTACCTGCACTGCTAAATCCCCCCGCCCCCACCCCAGCCTGTCCCTCACCCCCTGATGCCTCCATTTCCATTTTTACTGACGGGCTTTCTTGCATGCAGCCAGGCCAGCCTCTGGGTTCTTTACTATTCCTTTCATCCAGGAACAGCACACACACTAACTGCAGGTGTTTTCTCAGCCTGACAAAGGGTTTTTCAACCCAAAAGCTGGCATCCCAGGAAGCTAAGCTGAGCTCACCTAGAGCCTCACAACTCCACTGCAACCAGCAAGCCTCAGGCCTATCAACAATGTGATGAGTCTGGGCTTTCCCCAGCCAAGACTGTGTGTGTGTGCACTAGCTGGAGGTTATAACGCCTTCTACCCACCTTTCACCAGGAGATCCAGGGCTGCCGCACTGCCAGCAGTCCCACCAGGCCTCCTGACCCTGCCAGAGTGCAGTTTTAGTGGTCATGCCTAGGACCTGGGACCTCCTCCTTCCCCGTAGCCTCAGCCCATACCTCCAAATTCATCCTAGCATGGGAGCTCAGCAGGGACATGTTCTTCCCCAGCTGGCTGGTGATGCAGTCAGTGCCCTCTCCAGCTCTGAGAGCTGGGCATTAAATATATATATTTTTTTTAAATAAAGAAAGGAAATAGGTGCAGATGGGGTGAGGAGGGTGGCATTCACTCTGTCTGCACCTGGTGCTGGGGAACCCCAGCAGTGGGAGGTTCACCTTCAGGAACACCAGCTGCTCCACCAAGCCAGGATCCAAGCAGGTGCAGTAGGGTGTCACTACATCCCCAGCGATGCTGAATACTCTCGCACTTGGAACACTGGTCTGTGGACAGAACAGGTGTTCCCAGGCAAGTGTGGCCAGATCCAGCCACATCTGGCTGCACCTTGCCCAGTAGGTCAAGGGGTCACACAGCAGTGGCTCCACGTCCTCGGCAAAATAGGCAGCCACTAAGGTCATAGTGCTACTTGCCTGATGGTGGGATCTGGTGCCTCTGGACCCATCATGGAAGCCAAGCCCTTGGCTCACATTGGCAGCACCTGTGGTGGAGGAGGAGACTGGCTGGTGCATGGCATGCTAGCATGGGACAGCAGTTCCCCCTCTTCCATGTCCCCCCGCCTCTGCCTTTCTGGCTCCCTGACTTTCTTTGCCACTGATTCAGGCTCTGCCTGTTGTGTATGCTGCCCTTCACCCTTGGGTCACATATGGCAGCCAGCACATGGACTATACTGCATCACAAGGGATCAAGCCATTTCCTGATGCCCTCCTTCAGCTGCCTCAATGATGCCTGCACATCTGCTGACAGAAGCTTGCCCCAGCCAGGAACATTGATCCCCTGGAAACTCTCCATTTGGCTCTGAAGTTCCCTCACTACTGGGGTTACCTGGCTGAGGAGGGTATCGGCAATGCTGAGGGTCTTGGTGGCCTCGAGGAAGGGCTTGAGGACCACCAAGATCTGGGAGATGGTATCCCACTCAGCTTTGTTCAAAGGGCACTGATCCTAATCTCCCCGAGCAAGGCCATCTCATGGATAGCCTTCTGTTGCACCACCAGCCTCTTGAGCATCAGGTATGTGGAGTTCCACCGAGTCTCCACATGCTGCATGATTTTCTGCTGCAGGATGCTCAGCTCTCCCTGTTTCTCCCACAGCATTTCTCCCCCATTGATGCTCCCATGGAAGTACTTGCCATCTTCCTGCATTTTGAAATGAGCTGGCTGGTGGTGCTGATGTCATCATCCCTGTCCCCTGACTATGAGATGGAACTTGCATGACACACAGCGGATGCCAACAAAGTCAGCATTATGGACCACCTTGACCATATTGGACCCCTTGTTAGTGACCATGAACCCACCTATGACCCCAGCTGACTTCCTGCCCTTTGGGCAGGGGGCTGGACTCGATGATCTCCTGAGGTCCCTTCCAGCCCTAATGTCTATGAAATCTATGAAATCTATGAAACAAGCCACCCCTGCACCAAGTGGTTCATGGTCCCCATGATCTCTGTTGCTGTGTGGGACTCATCTGTCACCTTAGCTTGAAGAAGAGCCCACTGATGGCCTGATTGATCACACCAGTGGCTTGTGAGGGAGAGGTAGGTGCGATCTCCACCCCGGCTGCTCCAGAAGTCCGAGATGAAGTGTAAGGCCACCTGAAGACCTGCCTTGTGCAGCTTTTCTCAAGTACTCCCTGCATGCCTCATACAGGGATGGCACCACCGTCCTGTTGAAGGTGGTACATGCAGGCACTTGGTAGGATGGGGCCATGAGTGCCATAAGCCATCTGAACCCTGGCTGCTCAACAAAGGAGAACGGCTGGCCATTGACAGCAAGCATCTCCCCAGTGCTCTGGGTGATCTTGCTCGGCCTTGCAACATACCCCACTTTCTGTCCACCTTTCCCCCACTTTTCCAGGGTGGTCTGCTTCTGCTTTGGGGGGACGGGGGCTTTGGAGTGAGAGGGGGACTTTCATTTGGTCATTTTCCCATTGGTGCCAGGCTGAGGAGGAGCAGGGCAAGGAGGTGGTGCCTGCAGAGATTCATCAGCATCCCTGTGGTGCTCATGAGTTTTGTTCCCTTGCCCCGGCTGGTTTTGGCTCATCAGTGCAGGCAGATAGCATACATAGGATCATCTGCCAGCTCAGAATGACCCCAGACCACACTACCCACTGGCTTCTGGGCTGCAGGTACATCTGTGGATGCTGATGCACTTTCCTCCTCCTAAGCAGGCAGAGGTACAGCAAGAGAAGTGGACTCGGCTGAGCCATCTGTACATCAACCTCCTCTGAAGTGCATTCTAAGGAAGGAGACCTGGCTCTACGGGAAACTGGAGGGGTGTTAGGCACAAACTCAGATGATTTCCCCTCCTTCCCCAGAATTTCCCTTGCTAGGGCACTCAGATCCAGTTGCAGCACCAGCTCTTCCTCGGGCACTAGAAGGCTCAGCATGGGAAGTGAAATGGGGGTAGAGGAGACTGTCATGCTGGTGCTTGTTGTTGTGGGGGTGGGGGGGAGGCATGTTATGGCTGGTATTCATGGAGGGGATGCAGACTCAAGCACAGCTGCTGCCCTCTCCTTGTTGCATGTGGAAGCCTCATCCCTTCCAGCTGGAGGAAAGAGGCTGCATCTCAGTTGGGGGGGGGTGGCTTACAGCTCTCCCTCGACCCCCTCTTCTGCCCCTCCATGAAGGCTTGCCAGCTGCCTTTCCAGCACACTTCATGGTGTGTTTCTGTAGCAAATTCCTAAGTTTTTCTTTTTATTTTTTTTAAATGCATTCCCTCCCCTTCCCCAACCATTTCTGACTTTTTCTTTCCCTCTCTATTCCCTATAGATAAGTACAAGTAAGCTAAGATGTAGGATAAGGTTTAACATTTTATTTTAGGTAGTAAGTTTCATTTTTCTCTTCCCTCTTTGCAAATAAGTGCCCTGCTATTTTAATATAGATACCCACTGTTTTATAACTGATAATTATTATGTTTGCAATGCTTTTATATTGTGTGAGTACTGTTTTAGGCCTATATATGTAAGTTAGCATAAGTCATGTCAAGCCTCCATCTTATCCCCAGGCCTGGTTGTGTCAGGTATGACTCACACTACCCATCCTATGTAACTTGGTTCCTGAATGAATGGGAATGAATGAGGTTGCTTGAGAGACAATGGCAATAGGTCTAAAAATAGCTCCCTCTGAATGACCAAACCATCAACACCAACACCTGGACCAATGACCCAGCCCTTGGAACCATGCTCAGCATTCAAGAAACAAAAGATGAGGCAACCCACCATTGTGCCAGGCTGTACATGCCCAGTAAGAACACCTGGCGGCCTCTGGGACAGGACTGACCTTGCCTGGACAGGCCCTCCCCATAGGAGATCAGAGGTAGTCTGCCCCATAAAAAGGGGTAGTGAAGACTGACTC
>NW_017728886.1:268701704-268707164 GCF_001723895.1 Crocodylus porosus | reverse complement strand
ATATCCAACATAATTATGAAATTGAAAAGAATAAATTAATGACTATAATAATAAAATAAAAAGGTCTAGAAGGAAAGAAAAGGTATTGCAGAATCCCACTTGCTAGGCTAGCAAGTAGTAAATCAAATCAATGGTAGTACAGCAACAGCTCCATTATCCAGCACCCATGGGAAATGGGGGGTGCCGGATAACCAAATGTGTTGGTTATCTGAGAGGCATCTTTGGTCCGGCAAAGACGCCCTGCCTGCTGCATCCAGCGCGACCACATCTCAGATTAATGGTGCTGCCCCTCCCATCCCTCCCCTGGTGTCAGTGTGCTGGGGAAAAGGGAGCTAGGGATCCACGCAGGCTACTTTACCCTGTACAGGCTGGTTTCCCCTGGGCTGTGGGATTTGACAAAACTGGAAGCCCCACTTCTGGTTTCATTTTTGCCTCGTCCCCCGGCATCAACCAGCATGCCGGTTAATAGAGCATGCCAGTTAATGAAGTAGTCGCGGCTTTTACTGTAGTAGCCTTTGTTGTCTAACACTCCTGAACTTCTGGAAGATAGCTCAGTAACTCACCCCAAGGCAGCAAGCAGGGCAGTTCAAACAATGCTGCCTTTTATGCTATTTTTCCATCCCCCCTTCAGAGCACTGGGGGTGGCAGGGACCTCAGGGAAGGATCACAGTCACTGGCCAGCTACACAGTCAATATGAGAGCAGTTCTTCCTCCCTCAGCCCAGCTTCAGTTTTGAAACTTGAAACATTTCGACTGCTCTCAATGCATTTTGAGGCTGTTTCGAAGCCCTTCATTTTGTTTCAATTTCACTGTTTCAATCTTGAAATGAGTCAAAACAGCATTGAAACAAAACAGCCGGCAAAATTTTGCACAGTCCTACCAACTAATTCAGTAGCTGCTTAGGTGGGAGCTCCCCACATGCATCCACCTGTAGGACTCACACCTACATATCCTTTCCAAGCAGGCATTGAGTACGTGGATTCCCTGCATACATTTACCAGATCCTGTGCACATCAGTGCTGAGAGAATGGCAGTGGCGTGCTTTTGAACTAAAACATATTGGATATGTTTTAGTTCAAAAGTGCACTGCCACCATTTTCTGTGCTCTGATGTACATTTTTCTGCTTATACAACTGCACACAACACAGCAGGATGGAGAGGTATGTGTATAAATGCCCATTGTGTCAGTGTACCTTGATCCAATAGGGCACTTTCACAGCTTCACCAGAAGGCAAGGAATATCATCCCTGTTTTACAGATGGGTAAACTGAGGCACGGAGGAACTAAAGGCCAGGTTCTAGTCTATCTATTAAGTGCCTAAGTGGATTTAGTTGCTGAAGGGCCATCCTCTTCCACCCTGCTTGAATCCCTGAAAATCCACTAATGCAGCTGGTTTTGCAACAGGCTATCCTGTTGCAACCTGGTTGCGTGAAGTAGCAAGGATGAGGAGGAAGAAACCCAGCTGTCTCTGGCATGAATGGTTTTCCAGGGACATGATCAGGATGGAATAGGATTGTGATGAGGTGCCCAATAGCATCTGAGCCTGAAAGGCTTTCCCAAGCATACGCCATGGGACGGTAGCTGAGCCTGGAGCTCAGACCTTCAGTGCAAGCTCTGGAGCCCTGGGAAGCCTGGCTCAGATCTCTGAGGGTGATGCCAAGTCCCATGGTTTCACTCCAGTGCTGTCCTGCTGGCAGTAATGCCCCCAGCTCTTTGCATCCACAGGCTCCAAAAAGGCTGCTACAACACCATCACCCTCAGTCAGGCAGAGGGAGAGAATTGCAAATCGTCTCCCAGAACAGCAGGGTCATGGGAGTCCTTAGTCCCAGGACCCTGGCATAGAGTGGGCAAGGGGTGCGACCACTGCCTCGGCTCTTTGGTGGCTCTAGCTGGAAGGTTGCAGGGAGATGCATCTTCTTGTTGACTCACTGAGTCTGGTGAAGCCCTCGTTGCCCAGACAATGCCCCGCAAGGAGAGGAAAGCTACTTAGAGGCAGAACAAAAACTGAAAAGAAGTAAAGGGGAAGACGGTGCCTCGCCTTGCCTACTTGAGGGATTTCCTTGCTTGCTCTTCAGACTCCGAAAATTCCTGCCGCCTCCTCACTTGGCTGGAAATCAGGAAAAGAAATTCATGAGCAGGTTGCAATTCCCCTCCCTGCCAAAATTTAGGAATCTTTCAAAAAAAAAGATCAGACAGCTCCAAGTGAACCCCAAGACGGGCCCAGATGGGTGGTGGGCAGGGTCTGCTGACATGTACAAGTGTCAAGACTGCATTATTTGACTTATCAGTAATGCAGCCCACAGGAATAGGGTCAATTTGGACTCAAACCAGCCTCTGTTCAGGGCACAGGATGAGGATGTTTCCTGCCAACTTCAGTGCAGGAAGTCAACTTTACAGTATCTTATCTACTGCTGAAAAAAAAAAAATCTGTTCCTTCTGCAAAATCACCCTAGTTCTTTCTTTCTCATCTGTCATGCCTGGGAATGCAGCCTGATTTCTCCAAATATGACCTCTGCCAGCATTTATCCTTGTCTGAACAAAGGGGCTGTCAACACAGCTGAAGAGGTGTAGCCAAGTCGCATGTAGATGATAAACTCACCATGGGTGCAGGGAAGTCTTTTTGTTCTGGGCTTGTCAAGCACCTAACACAATGGGTCTATGGCTGGTCCCCAGTTGCAGCTCCTGAGAGCTGTTGCAACACCATTGATGGTCTAACAAAAGCTCAGTTAGAAAGGGAAAGACATTGCACAGGTCCAAGTATGAGAATATTTTCTTCCACGGCTTCTTTATTAATAGCAAAAGTGCTGGAGGAGGAAAGAGTACAGCTGGACTCTCATGTCTAGGGATGAGTTCAAAGGGCAGACGTGCGATGCAAAGAAAAGATGCCCTAGTAGAATTAGAGTATAATATACTATTATATAGTATAATAATAATAATAATATCAATAATAATAGCAATAATTATTATAGCAGTAGTAGTAGTTTCATAGTTTCTAGGGTTGGAAGGGACCTGAGCAGATCATCTAGTCCGACCCCCTGCCATGGCAGAGAAGAGTACTGGGGTCAAACGACCCCAGCAAGGTGTTCATCTAACCTCCTCTTAAAGACCGCCAGGGTAGGAGCCTGCACCACTTCGCTTGGAAGTTGGTTCCAGATCCTAGCCGCCCTGACCGTGAAGTCGTGCCTCCTGATATCTAACCTAAATCTCCCCTCTGCCAGCTTGTGACCGTTATTCCTGGTCACTCCTGGCGGTGCTCGGGGGAACAGTGACTCCCCCAGTGCCTGCTGGTCCCCCCTGACTAGTCTGTAACAGGCCACTAGATCCCCCTCAGCCTTCTCTTGTGGAGGCTGAACAGGTTCAGGTCCCATCGCCTCTCCTCATAGGGCCTGCCTTGTTGTCCCCGATCATGCGGGTGGCCTCCTCTGGACCCTGTCCATGCTGTCCACATCCCTCCCAAAGTGCGGCGCCCAGAACTGGATGCAGGAGACAAGGTGCGGTTGGCCTTCCTGACCACGTCCCCACACTGCTGGCCCATGTTCATCTTGGAGTCAATGATGACCCCCAGATCCTTTTCTGCCTCCGTGCTGACAAAAGGGGAGTTCCCTAACCTGTAGATATGTCTATATAGCTTTATCTATCTAGATATCTCTATACATCTATATAGGTAATCTATTTCAGTTAGTCTATAAGGTGCATATCTACCCTGACTTCCACTTGATTTCAGACCACCATGGCTAGCCACATCTCTCCACTCACGATGGCAACACACTCAACTCATGAAATGGTTGGCAATGCACCTATACCAGAGACTTGCTCAGGTATGCTCTGCTTTCTGCAAGTCCGTCACAGCATCAATGAAGTGAGCTACAGCTCACAGAAGCTCGTGCTCTGTGTGTGTGTATCCATATCTACACTTATATCTACTTTGGTTAGTTCATAAGGTGCAAATCTACCTTGTCCTTGAACATGGCCCAGTTGACAGTGGCGATGACACAGGGTGTCACTGAGGACAGAGCTGGGTGTGCTGGAAGCACCAAGTTGCCCCTTGAATGCATAATTAATAAGGCAGCTTAAAGCCACTGTGGATCAATAAATGCCAAGGTCTGGGCTTTCAGGAGGAGGCACGTGGCCGGGGCAGGAGACTTTGAAAGCACTCAGAGGCCAATCTCCACTGCAGGCTAATGACACAATGGCTGGTCTCCTGCAGAGATCCTTTTAATCCTTTCCCTTATCGGGAAGCAGACTTCTTATCAAGTCTTTGCAGTGCTGCTCCAAGGCAAGGGAGGGAAGCTCAGGGCACCTTCAACATCCAGGCTTGAAATGCATCCAGCTTGGCCTGGCTCTGCCACCTGCTTCATTACCTGGAAAGCTGCAGCATCTCCCGTGACACCCTTTTGATGTCCAGCACTCAGCTGATGCCTTCTTGAAAAACAATGCATCTCCCATTTAAAGGGCAGGCTTCCCCCAGCCCTATCCTCACCTCCAGGCTACACCAGAACAAAGTGGGGCCTTAGCACTGAGATGCGGCAACATCTGGGGTGGAAACCATCAGCCTTTTCATTGCCCAAGCTCTTCACAGCAGAGTTTAGGGCAAGAAGCACAGAGCACCAACTGTGATTTCAAACTGTAATAAATTAAACAAAAAAGGGGGGGGGTGGAAAAAAAGCACGGGTCTTCGAGAGCTCCTGGCACTCTGGTGAAGGGCCTGATGATTGGAAGAGGGCCAATGTGGTGCTGATCTTCAAGAAAGGGAGGAAAGTAGATCTGGCTAACTACAGGCCCATCAGCCTGACCTCTATCCTGGGGAAAGTCTTGGAAAAGATTTATTAAGGAGGCCATCCTTAACAGACTAGCTGAAGGCAACATCCTAAGGGATACCCAGCACGGGTTTGCTGCAGGTAGGTCTTGCTTGACCAATCTCATTTCCTTTTATGACCAGGTGATCTATCACCTGGAAAAGGGGAGGAGATCGATGTTGTATACCTCAACTTTAAAAAGCCTTCGATCGGTTATTCTACGATCACCTCTTGAATAAATTGGCTAACTGTGGCCTTGATGTCACCCCGATCCGCTGGCTGGGAACTGGCTCTGCGGTAGGACCCAGAGGGTGTTGGTTGACAGGAGCCAATCGTCTTGGTGCGCTGTGACCAGTGGGGTCCCTCAAGGCTCTGTCCTAGGGCCTACACTGTTTAACATCTTCATTAATGATGTGCACATGGGAGTCAGGAGCAGACTGGCCAAGTTCGCCGATGACACCAAACTCTGGGGCAAAGCATCCACACCTGAGGACAGGAGGGCGATCCAGGCTGACCTGGACAGGCTCAGCAAATGGGCAGACGAGAACCTGATGGCATTTAACACGGAAAATGCAAGGCTCTCCACCTTGGGAGGAAAAACCTGCAGCACCCTTATAGGCTCGGCAGTGCTACGTTGGTTAGCACTACAGAAGAAAGAGACTTG
>NW_017728886.1:268680507-268701604 GCF_001723895.1 Crocodylus porosus | reverse complement strand
CTACCCCTGCGTCTAAGGATTTGGTGACCTGGGCGTAGAAGGCCGCCAGGTTGGTCTGACAGGACCTGTCGCTGATGAACCCGTGCTGGTTGCCCCTAAGCATGCAGTCCCGTGCTGGCCCCTCCTGGATGTGTGCCAGCATAATTTTCTCGAACAGCTTGCCTAGGATCTAGGTAAGACTAACTGGCCTATAGTTTCCCGGGTCCTCCTTCTTCCCCTTTTTGAAGATGGGAACCACATTGGTCTCTTCCAGTACTCTGGCCTCACACCAGAGCACCACGAGTGCTTGTAAAGCCGTGCCAGGACTCCTGCAATGACCTCGGCCAATTCCTTTAGTACTCTAGGGTGGAGATTGTCTGGACCGGCTGAAGCTCCCTAACTAGGTCCTCACTAACCCTTGGCCTGGGTGTGCCTCCCCTGGGGCCTGAGGGGGGCCCAGCAGGGAGGTGGCTGTTCCGGTCCCTGCTTAGGAAGATGGAGGCAAAGAAATTTTTAAACGTGTTAGCTTTATCGTCTGGTGCGACGACCAAATTTCCCCAACGTGTCCTTCAGGGGCCCCACATTACCCGGTACCTTCTTTTTGCCCCCTGTGTATTTAAAGAAGGACTTCTTGTTGTCCTTGATCCGGGAAGCTAGTCCCAGTTCCATCTCTGCCTTGGCCTTCCTGACCCCCCCCGCATCCCTGAGCGACCGCAGCATAGTCCTCTCTGGGGATGTCCCCTCCTTTCCATTGGGTGTGCACCTCTCTTTTAGCTAAGAGACATTCCCGGATACTTTTGGTGAGCCATGGGGCTATGAGCTTATCGGGGTGTTCATCAGGATCTGAGGGAACAGCTGTTCACCAGAGCACCCCAAGGGCTGACTAGACTGAACAGTCAGAAACTCCTGTGAGACTGTTTCAGGCTGGACATGAGGAAGAATTTCTTCACTGTCCGAGCCCCCAAGGTCTGGAACAGACCGCCACCTGAGGCGGTTCAGGGACCCACTTTGAAAGCCTTCAAAACACATTTGGATGCTCTTGCTGGGATCCTATGACCCCAGCTGACTTCCCGCCCCTGGGGCAGGGGGCTGGACTCAATGATCCTCTGGGGTCCCTTCCAGCCCGAATGTCTGTGAAATCTATGAAATTTATGACCTGAAATAGCCAGAGAGGTGGCCTGGACTTGTAGAAATAAATATTAGGGCAGTGTTTTCCCTCCCCATTAAGGCAGGCAGCACCCCAGACCCTTCCTGGACATAACTGGGGTTTACATTCCCTCCCAATAACAGCTGAGGGTCCTGATTGACCGTGCCGAGGTCCCAGGGTGGTCACTGACTGCTGATCTGATGCGACATCACTCACACACACACACACACACACACACACACATTTTTTTATATATATACTCTACTTTGGTTAGTCTATAAGGTGCAAATCTGCCCTGACTTCCATTTAATTTTAGACCACCATGGCTAACCACCTCTCCATATATAATATAACCATATTTATATACTCTACTTTGGTTAGTCTATAAGGTGCAAATCTACCCTGACTTCCACTTGATTTCAGACCACCATGGCCAACCATATCTCTCCACTCACAGATGGCAACACGCTCAGGTCATGAAATGGTTGGCAATGCACCTATATCAGAGGCTTGCTCAGGTATGCTCTGCTTTCTGCAAGTCCATCACAGCATCCAATGAAGTGAGCTACAGCTCACAAAAGCTCACGCTCTGCGTGTGTGTGTATCTATATCTATAGCTAACTTTAGTCAGTTTATAAAGTGTAGTTTAGTAGTTTAAACTTTAGTAGTTTATAAAGTCTATATCTAACTTTAGTTTATAAAGTGCAAATCTCCCATACCTTGTCCTTAAATATTGCCCAGGTGACAGTGGCATTGATAAAGCTGATTGTTCAGTCTGGGGAGTTCAAGGGAGCATGCTACCTTGATGGACCTTTTAGGCACAAATGGACTCTAGGGACCCACTATCTTTCCTTTAGGATGGGGCTTTTTCTTCTCTGCTTGTAGCAGGTCTAGAAGATCATAGGGCTCTTAACTAATCCCTTCATAGGCTCCCTTCTCACATCACTGCCACCCTACGCTCTCCCCAAATGAGTGCAGGCTTCTTGGCCAACATCTCCCTGGTATATCTGGTCCCACACCCAGAAGAGGAGCCCTCCAGTCAAGTCCCGTTAGTACAGGGGGGAAACAGGGTTGACCCTCTTTCTCCAGTCCCCTTACTTTGTGTTAACCTGCTTCATACAGCAGGGATGCAGACCAGGATTTTGTATGAAGTCTTGCACCTTTTTTTTAACAAATTAATGCATCTCCTTCTTGCCCGTCTGTTCCCTGCGGTGCTTTTGCTCTGGAAAATCAAAGGGCGTTGCAAAAACTTGTGAATAGCCCTCCAATTAAAAACAAAGGGACCATATACAAGCCAAGCACCCCTGCAATCACAAAGCACTTTGGCTCACTTGGGTCTCAAAAGCATCTCCACACCCATCCAACTGTGAGGTTTTAAGGCCGGGCAAGGCCGGTGGAAGAAAACACAATTCGCGGAGGAGCAAGAGTAGCCATTCCTTTCTACACTGCAGCCGGTACGCCGCTTTTGAGAATAACCTTCGAAACACAGCAAACGTGGCCAAATACCAAGTCAAGCAAATGCCCTTGTGAGATTAGCCTGGCTGCTTTTCTGTGACCGCCTTTCTCACGGCAATCATTGTGCTTTTAATTAACACCTTTCTCCATACAAAATAGTCATATTGTTCCTGCAGATTGTATAATTCTTGACTGGCGCACAGATGAGTGCTGGATGCTTTCTGAATTTTTTCTTTTAAACAAAGCCTTGGTTAAACCATTGCTTTTCCAACTGCTTGGCCGCCACTTTTAACACTTCCTTGCTCAGAGTGGAGTGGGGATGTACATCCGGCTGTCTGGCAGGCTGTGACGGCGGGATGGACCGGGGCGGTGTTTGTAGCACAGAAAGTGGCCACCCCTGCAACTTTCCAGATAGCCTCCGTCAAGGCCTCATCATCTCCATCTGAAGCATCAGCAGCGTAGGAGACCTTTTCCTTGGTGATCTCTTTGCAAATGTGGCAGCAAAGGGCACATGGCTGTTGTGCAATGCAAAAATCTTGAGCTGAAAGATGCTGATACAAGGGCAACTTTCATGGGGTAAATGCTTCTGGTTTCTTCCTGAAAACAAATTCACAGCTTAGCTGGCTCTTTTTTTGCAAGCCCACAGAGGGATTAAGCCTCTTTGCTATTGTTCCTGGTGCCACATTAGATGCAACTCATCCTAAACACAGCACTTTGCAAGGCGACACGGACCAGGGCATCCTCCCTATCCTATGGCAGGAAGAGAGTCATCCACTGGAAGGCCCTCATGGAGAGACCGGCCATCCTGCAGTGATCCCAGTAATGCTAATAGGCCTCACTCCTCTGTTGCTTGCGATGTGTGTGCACCAGGGTCTCCATGTCTTCAGTGCTTCATTTTGGGCACTGTTTCCTCACACACAGATATCCCTCCAAGTGGGGCTAACTTTAATCACATTTGTTCTTTATCGACAGCTCATAATAAGCTATGTACATCTGTATCATTTATGTGTGAGCAACCCGTGATATAGGATGTAAATGATGTTTTGTCCTCTGTCGTAATCAAGAAATTACCACTTGGTTTATAGTTAGTGACAAAAGTGCTTCTCCCTAGACAATGACTGAATGCATATCAAAGAGCCCATCACAGAATCAGAGAAAACGAGGGTTGAAGGGACCTCAGGGGGTCCAACCCCCTGCTCCAGGCAGGACCAGCCTCAACTACATCATCCTAGCCAGGGCTGTGTCCAGCTGGGACTTCAAAACCTTCAAGGACGGAGACTTCACCACCTCTCTGGGGAGCCTGTTCCACTGCTTTACTACCCTTTTAATGAGAAAGTTTTTCGTAATATCCAACCTCAACTTCCCTTGCTGCAGCCTGAGCCCATTGCTCCCTGTCCTGTCGTCTGCCCCCACTGAGACCAGCCCAGCTCCGTCCTCTTTGCAGCCCCCCTGCAGGGAGGCGAAGGCTGCTATTAAATCCCCCTTGGTCTTCTCTTCTCCAGACTCAATCAGCCCAGTTCCCTCAGCCTCTCCTCACCAGTCCTGTCCCCCAGCCCCCAAATAATTTTCACTGCCCTCCACTGGACTCTCTCGAATGTGTCCACATCCTTTCTATAGTGGGGGCCACAGCTGGACACAGGACTCCAGATGTGGCCTCCCCAGTGCTGAATAGAGGGGAAGGATCACTGCCCTGGATCAGCTGGCAACGCTCCTACCGATGCAGCCCAGGATGCCAGTAGCCTTCTTGGCACCAAGGGGACACTGCCGGCTCCTGTTCAGTTTAGGAAAAGCTTAGGAAAAGCTCTTTCCTTGCCAGGAAGGCTCGTGCCTCTATGAATGAGTTTGCCTATAAGGTGTCACCCTGCCCTATCTTCTGCCAAAGAAACCCTTGTTAACATGTCTAAAAGATGCAGACAAAGCAAAACTCTGGGAAAATCGACACAGAATAGACCGTAGCCCCTGGCCTAGTTCACAGCCAAGAGACTATACCTGATGCACTTACCAGGCAAATGCCAGACCTGGAAAGGAAATCTCCTGTCAGAATGAGCATGTACCCTCATGCATAGAATGAGAAATGAGAGATTAGGAGATAACAAGAAGTGTACTGAAGAGGAGCCTTTTGGGGAGAGAAAGAGAGACATGACCCTGAGTCTAGCAGAAAAAAGGAGCAAACCCAGGCAGAAAAGGCTAGAAGCCAAGAGGCTAGCAAGATTGTTTGATGCTGGGGGTACCTTGCAAGTGCTTCAGGCTAGGAAGCAACAGTGAGGTGTTTTCCTTTTGTATTTCTGCCTTGAAACCTGCCGACACTTTTCCTTAGGTTTTCTTTTTTAATGCAGTAAGTCAGTTTTGGCTTTTCCCCTTGCCTGACTGCAGGGCGTTTGGCAGTAGCAGGTGTTCTTCTCCCATGAGGATAGGACACCTGTCCTTGGACAAACCCAGGGCACCCCAAGGGTTCATGAGATGCTACTCCACTAAGTGGGTGCTTCTAACTTGCTAGGAGGAGAGGAATCTCCCAGGAAGAAGATCCAGTTGAAGGTCTGAAGATACACAGGTGGGGAGAGGGTCCAGGATGCTGGGGTCACCCCGTGGTGAGACCGGGGCATTGTCACAAAGGGTTTTGTCACTCAACAGCTGTAGGTGAGGGCCCTATGGAAGAAGGAAGGATACTTGGACATGGATCGAGTGTGTATTTGATGTTGTATCTGATCCTTAGGCTGATCTGGGGCTTGGCTTCTGATTCACGAGCACTGCTACCTCTCAAGTGAGGTGCCAAGAGATTCTGGCCCCCCACCGTGGAGAACCGTAATGTTTTCCTGATCCTAGGATCAGCCTTTCACCTGAGTCTTCTGTCTTCTTGAACTGATGGATCACGAAAACGGTGGCTCTCATCCAATGAATGGCAAAGAATCAAGTAGGTCTCTGGTTTAGGGGTGAGCTCCGATGTTGGGGTCTAAAACTCCCTATCTGGGCAGGCATTTAGCAAACAGAGCTAGGCTGGGATATTGATTCAGAGGGCTTCTGTCTGATATTGATACTGTAGTTGCCCGTTAAGTTGTTTTGTTCACTTGCTCATTCTCTTGTTTTATAAACTATTGTGGTCTCTCACTGTAAGTTGCCTGAGCCTTTCTTGGGAAGGATGGCATATAAATCAAATAAATAAACCAGATTTCCCTTTGGAAACCTAAACAGACTGGATGGAAAATCCTGCTCTCTGTGGAAGAGTCTACAGATGCATTTATGTCAGCTTAAATTTACTGGACAGTAAATTACTGAGCAGTAAGCGGGAATAGGCCAGTATCTATGCACGCAGGCTTGAGAGTGCATCCATGCTGTGTGTGGACTGACTTGGAACTGAAGTTAGTTCCAACACAGACCACACACAGTGTTACTGTGCAGTAAGGTGTCTACATGTGCATTACTGCACAGTAACTAATTGGGTATAAATTTGATACCTGAATTGATGCAGGTGTCAACTTTACATTCAGGTCAGAGTAAGTCACAGTATTTACTGCACAGTACAGGCATGCACATGTAGATGTGTGCCTGTACTGGGCAGTAATTTTGTTTACTGTGCAGTAAATGTGCACGTGTAGATGCACCCTGTGAATTCAATAGGAATTTTCCCATTAAATTTATCAGATCTAGGATGTAACCCTTGCGTCATTTTGAATCCCAAGTTTGCTACATCTTTTCTAAGAATGTTTTAGGTCCTGACTTTATGCCACACTTTCTTGGGTATGAAAAGCTGCATGACTGAGGCTGTTTGATGCAAATCTCTCATTTAGGTGCATAAAAATTAGCAGTGGGTTTGCCAATAATAACCATGTGGCGGGCCAGTAGGGGGCACTCCTGCGTTGAGCTGCCCACCTCCCTGTGCCCAACCACCTTCCAGGCTCCGAATGCCTCCCTAGGGGTGCCTTATGCTTGGCTGACCCCTCTCCCGGAGCACACTCACTAGCCTGGGGGTAACGTTGCTGCCACCACCCCGAGAAGGGACTGTCTCGGCCCTGTGTCCTCGGGGAAACATAGGCTTAATAATCCGTTGGGTACTCAACCCAGTACAGGCACTTGGGGCACTTCCCCAAGTCAAGGGGGCAAAAAGTAAAGTCTCCCTTAGTCTGCAGACCTAGGGGGTCTCTTAGGCATAATTTAGACCCACCCCTCAATAAGTTTCCCACACCAGTCAAAAAGGAGAACTTTATTGATTTCAGGGGGTAGGGTAAACGAGGGTACAGGATTGAGCAATATCCTAGAAATCCTAAAGAGCAAACAGTGTGGCTGAGGTAGCCTTTTGATCACGCATCTGTGTTACTGACAGCTAGATAGCTAATCAGATCTTGAGTAGCTTACTCACAAGCATCTTCCAGAGGCTGGTGAAGTTTCCCTTTGGAGGCAGGCAGTTTCTTGCTCATGAGTTTTGGGGTGAGAGAGAGCCAGTTTCAGATGGTAAAGCTTCTCTGTGTCCCCCACATGGCTGCTGCTTCACCTCACGGCCAAAGAGGGAGCCCCTCCTTCCCCCCTAACTTATATAGCCCCCGTGACCTCATTCACCTGGTCCAGTGGAGGTTAGCCCCAGCTGGCTGTCAGTGAACCAATTTGAAATGCATCACCTGTCACCGGGCAGATTCCAGCTCCCCAGGTAGAAACCCCCCACCCAGGTGGCTGATGCCAGTCCCATAGGCAGAGGGAGCAGGTTCCCCCCTCCCTCAGGACTGCAGCCAGCTCAAGTTACCTAAATAGACAGCCTGAGGGTGCCGTTCCCTGTGTGCTGGGCCCACCCTAATCAAATGGTTGCAGCCCCGAGATTTTAGTCGCAGTGTCATAGGGCAGAGATTTTGGGGAGAAACCAAGGTGGCTTTCTGCCACAAACCTTAACCCTGACCTTTTTTCCCAAGCAGCAGAGTTTCTCAGCAGTGTAATTAATAACCACAGCCTGGTATAAGTATTCACTTTTATATGGACATTTAGCAATGCCAGTATATTGTTTTATTTTACTGCTGATAATCATAGTACAATAATCTCATCAACTCTAGGGAGATAAATATATCTTAGCTCCATATCAGCTTTAGATACAAAAAGGACATCCTTTGCATAATGCCGACAATTGGATCATTTAAATATTATTTTCTCTTTTTGGATGTGTGTGCAGTAAACCTTGAAAGGCATTATTTATGTAATCTGGTGTAATGCTTCTTCAATTCTCGTAGACCTACCAGCATGGTACATATTGAAACAAACTTTTCAAGCATTTGCCATGACCTTTCTAGAGCTCCAGGATCAGAATGGCATGTGCTAGGGGGCATAATTAAGGTTGCTAATTACCACCCTGGTCAGGATCTCTCTGGGCACATTTACACAAGACAATGCACAGAAGACGAATTCTACTGTGCATTAGTGCAGCTGGCAAATCCCATGCTAATGCATTAATGCTCAGTAGATTTAGTAAAACGTAGATTAATGTCATTAAAAATAAGTTCATGTGCACTAATGCGCAATAGTGCTGATTGTGACGTGTGAAGTTAGGACCTGTCATTACAAGTACTAAACTTAATGTGCCACAATTAAGGTGCATTAATGAACATGTAGATGTGCCCTCTGAGAACAGAGGAAAGCGAGGGACTCCAAACCTGGCTGGTGATGATGGATTCATAGATTCATAGAAGTTTGGGTCGGAAGAGACCTGAGCAGATCATCAAGTTTGACCCCCTGGTCTGGGCAGGAAAGAGCGCTGGGATCAGATGACCCCAGCCAGGTGCCTGTCCAGTCTCCTCTTAAAGACCCCAAGGTCCAACTCCCTTGAAGCCCATTCCAGATTTTGGCAACCCTTACTGTAAAGAAGTTCTTCCTGATGTCTAACCTAAATCTACTCTCTGTCAGTTTGTGGCCATTGTTTCTAGTGACTTCAAGGGTGTCCTGGTAAACAGGGCATCTCCTACTCCTTGCTGTCCCCCCACAATGAATTTTTAGGTGGGCAGAAGATCACCTCTCAGCCTTCTCTTGCAGAAGCTGAAGAGATCCAGGGCCCTCCTCATAGGGTTTTCCCTGCAGGCCCTCAACCATATGAGTGGTCTCCTCTGGACCCTCTTGAGGTTGTCCACATCCCTCTCAAAGTGCAGCATCTAAAACTGGACGCAGTACTCCAACTGTGGTCTGACCAGTGCTGCATAGAGGGGAAGTATCACCTTCTTGGACTTGTCTGTGATGCACCTGCTAATGCATGATGAAGTGCAATTGGCTTTACTGATCACTTTATCTCACGGATGACTCGTGTTCATCTTGGAGTCAACAGTGACTCCAACATCCCTTTCCACTGCCATGTTGCTGAGAAGTCCTCCCCCAGCCTGGAAGCATGCTGGTGATTCCTCCTCCCCAGGTGCAGCACCGTGCACTTGTCCTTGTTGAACTGCAACCTATTCTGTTCTGCCCATTTTTCCAACCTGTCCAGATCTGCCTGGATTTGTTCCCTACCCTCTGGTGAGTTAACTTGACCCTGTAATTTGGTGTCATCTGTGAATTTGGACAGAGTGCTTTCCACACCCTCATCAAAGTCACTGATGAAGACATTGAATAGTACTGGTCCTAGGACCGAGCCTTGTGGGACTCTACTGCCTGCATCTTTCCAGGCTGACATCAACCCATCCACCACCACTCTCTGGGTGAGACCCTTAAGCCAATTTGCCACCCACCGGACTGTGTAATCATTTACATCACAGCCGCTCAGTTTATCTATAAGAATATAATGAGATGCCATGTCAAAGGCCTTTTTAAAATCCAAGTAGATGACATCCACCTTGATTCCTGAGTCTAAGCATTTTGTGACCTGGTCGTAAAAAGAAACAAGGTTAGTCAGGCAGGATCGACCTGCTGTGAACCTGTCCTGGTTGCCTTTTAGCATTTCTTTCCCTGCTGGACTCCCACAAATGTGATCCTTAATAATTTTTTCAAAGGTTTTCCCAAGGATAGAGGTGAGACTAATCAGTCTATAACTACCCAGATCCTCCTCCATCCCCTTCTTGAAAATAGGGACCACACTGGCCCTTTTCCAGTCCTCAGGGACCTCACCCGAGCACCACGAGTGCTCGAACAGCCGTGCCAACAGCTCTGCTATGACACTGGCCAATTCCTTCAGCACCTGTGGATGAAGCTCATCAAGACCCGCTGATTTGAACACATCCACCCCCTCCAAGTGCCCCTTCACTAAGTCGGCGCTAACAGTTGGCGGACTGGTGTCCCTCCTGTGTCTGTCTGTGATCCAATTGAGAGATTCGTCCTGATCTGAGTTCAGGAATACAGAGGAAAAAACTCATTGAAGAGCTCAGCTTTGTCCCCCCGCTCTCTGTCACTAATTGCCCTAGTTTGTCTTGTAAGGGCCCTATGCTACCCTGCGTCTTCTTTTTGCTCCCCATATACCTGAAGAAGGACTTTTTGTTGCCTTTAATTTTTGTGGCAAGCTTAAGTAAATTTCTGCTTTGGCCTTTCTGACTGCCTCCGTGCATGTGCAGGGCAAGCAGGTATACTCCGCCTTGGTAGCTACCCCTGCTTCCATAGCCTGTATACCTCTTTTTTACCCCAAGGCTTTCCTGGATTTCCCTGTTGGGGAATTTCTTTCTGCTCAAGTCAATGGAGTCGTTCTGATTTGAACAAGCCACTCCGCCTATGGGTGTCTTTATTCAGAGTACCTGCAATGATCATTTCTGTCCTTTTCAGTGGCTTTTACTACTATTGCATTGATGTTACCCAATAAAAATCAACATTATATTTTGGGGGATGAAAAAAAGATAAACACGTTCCACAATATCAACTGCTTAGGATTATACAGAGGGGTTGCTTGATGTCTGTGGAGGCCCCATCCTATATCTTATATCTAGGGAGCTGTATTGATTTAAGCTGGCCAAGGATTTGGCCTGTTTAGCATTAGCGTGCAAGTTTGCTGCAGAGTTTCTGACAGATCGATATTAGGGTTCTCCGTGTTATTGAATCTCTCGTCTCTCTGAGTGCACAACCCAATCATTATGAAATCAATGCTTAGGGGGGGATGGATGGGAAAATGATCATTAATATTGCACAGGAAATAAAAGACTGGTGAAGATTTTTTTTTCCGCAGATGACAAGGGAGTAAATCACTGGGGTTTATTTTGATCTACCTGACATTTTTCATAAAGGCTTTCTTCCAGAAGCCAAAAGTATCTGTCATCCAGCTAAACTGTGCTGTGATTGCAACACATTTGAAGCATAAATCTACTCACTTAAAAAAAATAAAAGGTTTATCAATATTTCCAAAGCACATGGGGTTGAAGTCTGATCTCTTGCTGGATCTGGAAGGGGAAACCTTTAAGGGAGTGACTTCTGGGTTTGCGAGGTGATCATGAGGATGGGATCAGAGGAGGGTTTGCTGCTGCTTCAAAAGCCATGCATTAGTTTTGCACAAGGTGATTGCAAAGTGAGGAGAAAATGTGCTTGCAATGCAAATAGCATCTCATTGAGTTGTGTGAAGTAAAAACTCTGATGTCTTTCTAAACAGCACATGTTAAACCAACTTCTGGGGGGAAAACTTCTCCAGTCGGAGCAATCAGGAAGCATTGAAAGTCCCTTCTGGCCTTGGGTCCGCAACCCTGGGCACACATTACATTAGCATTGATGCAATCAGCATCTAACCTGTTATGAAAAAAGGAGCTGGCAGATGATATATACCCTTACGCAAAATCATTTTTGCAAATCTGGCATATATTCAAGCCAGGAACAGTCAGAGATAAAATGACGCTGCTATAGCTATAGTAGTATAACAGGTTGCCTGTTCACAACTTACCCTGGGGTAGCCATTTGCTCAAGGCAATCAGGCTATTACCTGGTCCCTGCTTCCTAGTGCTGTAATAATGCCTACTACATGCAGCTACATGTGGGATCGCTGTGTGTCTGTCCAGTCCAGGTCCCAGTGAATGAAACCAGTATAAGCTACCCTTGTGCCATCTACCGAAGTCCTATGAATCCCCACCTTGCACTGGGGTAGATGACCTTGGTGAGTGCAGAGCAAAGGGTGTGCTTGGGAGGATCAAGTCTGCCAGGGTCAATCCAGATCCTCCTAACCTAAAAGAGGAAAGATCTGGAATTCAAACGATAAAGTCATGGCTATTAATTTATAGGAAGCAAGAGGCTCTGCAACCTCTAGACTTAGATACCCGACGGGTATAAAGGGCCATGCTGCATTAGCATGGGTCACCCAAGCAGTCTAAAGACTATCCAGATCACTCCACAAGAGCCCCCAAGAATCGATTCCTGCTGGGTTAGATCCAGTGCAATTTCTGGAAATGTCCCCGGTGTCTGAGCTTCCACCACTGGCTTTGGGATACTCTCCTCTGGTCTGAAAGAGCCCTTCCTAATAGGAAGCCTTATGTCTTTTTAAAGCTGATTTGCTTTCCAGTGGCCCTAACCTATTCCCCTCCCCTCCTGGTGCTGTCTAGGGAAGAGACCCCATCCTGTGCCCACAGCTCAGCGCAGCTGGCAATGCCACCCAACCATTGAAAGCATCTGCTTGGTTGCTATGCCTCTTTGCAGGGTTGGCTTCTTGCCTTGCCCTTTTGGGGATGATCCGGTCTCATTTTTACAGACAAGCTCCCCAGATGCATTTTACCCTGAGATCCATGGGTGAGATATGGAATGGATAAATGAGAAGAGCTGCATAGACCAGTGCCTTGGCAATCTCTCCCCTCCTTTCTCACCCCCATTTCTGTAGGCAAAAGCCATCAAGTTGGCCAGTGCCATTTCCTAGACACTCACAAGTAGGGGCCATGTTTCGCTAAGGACTGTGAGGCCTCCAGCCAGACGGGCCCCTTGGATGGGTCGGCAGTGCCCTGGCCCCCTGTCTGTGGGGGGTGCCAGGTGGGACCTCTGAGGCCTGGGGGCAGCGTGGGGGCTGGGGGCCCCTTGCTTGGATTGAGGCCCTGAAGGGGAGCTCCAGGCACAGGGATCAGGGCAATTAAAGAAGAGATTGATGGCTACTTTCATTCTCTGCAGGACAAGATGCCTGGGGGAGAAGCTATGAGGGGATGCCCTGAAGGAGATGCTGGTGAGTGGAGGATGGTCACCTTGGGGGCCAGACCTCTCGCTGCAAAGACAGCTCCCCCAGTGCAGTTGGGGAACAAATATGAGGCCCAGCTCCCCCGGTGTGGTGGGGGAAAGTGCACTGGCGGGGCTTGCCACCATCACCAAGAGAGCTGAGGGCCGGCCAGGTAAGCAGAAGAAGAGACATCACGTCATCGTTGTTAAGAGGAACAGAGGGACCCATCTGTCATCTGGATCTCATGACGCGCAAGGTCTGCTGCCTGCCCAGAGCCAGGATCAGGGACATCACAGTGATGATCCCAGACCTCATCTGGCCCTCTGACAACCATCCCATGGTCCTCATCCATGTGGGAACAAATGATGTGGGCAGGAGTAGTCTAGACCGTGTCATGAGTGACTACAGGGCTCTAGGGACCAGGCTTAGGAAGATGGAGGCATAGGTGGTCTTCTTCTTGCTCCCCCGGGTCAGCGGTCACAGTAGACATCACGTCACCTGTGTCAGGGAAGTCAACCCGCGGCGCCGGAGATGGTGCCATCGTGCGGGTTTTGGCTTCCTGGATCACGATCCGCACTTCTGTGCAAGGGACCTCCTGGGACGCAATGGGCTTTATCTCTCCACAAAAGGTAAGAGTCTCTTTTCTTACAGGTTGGTTGACCTCCTATGGCGGTCTTTAAACTAAATATGATGGGGAGGCAAGAGATGGAGGGAGTCTAGAACCGACAAACTGTGAGCCATGCAGCCATACACCCCAGGTAAGTGCCAAGGGGCCCTTTGGGCATCATAACTGGGGGAGGGGGAGGGGGCCACCAAAGACACCATTTGGAGGACTCAAGTGCCTCTGTACTAACGCTACGAGCATGGGGAACAAGCAGGAAGAGCTCGTACTTCTACTTGCAGACAATAACTTCAATATAGTGGGGCTAACAGAAACCTGGTGGGACCCTACCCATCACTGGGCAGTACACATTGAGGGCTACAGGCTGTACAAAGGGGATGGAGTAGGGAGGAAAGAGGGTGGGGTTGCTCTGTATATAAAGGAGCATTATACATCTACCCTAATCAAAATGGGATCAGAGGAGAAGAAAGTTGAGGCATTGTGGGTTAGGATACATGGAGGTCGTGGGGAAAGGGACTTGGTGGTGGGAGTGTGCTACAGACCACCACACCAAGAGGAAAAGCTAGACTTCCTAAGGCAGCTCTCAGAGGCCGTACGGTCTAGGGATGTGGACCTAAACTACCCGGACATCTGCTAGGAGAAGCAGTCAGCTGAATCCAACCATTCATGTAGGGTCTTAACCTGCGTGCAGGACCTTCATCTAATACCGGAGGTATACATCCCACTAGGGGCAATGCTTTACTGCAGACTTGGTGTTGGCTGTGGGGGAGGACCTGGTAGGGGAGCTGCAGATGCATGGTCACCTTGAGGACAGTGATCACCAATCAGTCGAATTCACCGTATGGCGTAGGGTGGGTAAGATAACTAGTAGTGTGGAAGTACTTGACTTTAGGAAGGCTAACATCAGTGTGCTTAGGAGTCTAGTCAATGAGGCACTGCACGATAGGAGTATTGGAAGATGAGAGTCCAGGAAGGGTGGTCATTCCTAAAGGAAGTGATCCTTCTTGCACAGAGGGAGACTATCCTAGTATGAGGGAAAAGGGGGAAAGGAGCCAAAAAACTTCCTTGGATAAACAGGCAAATGCAGGGGAATTAAGGGCAAAAAAGAAGGCATATAGGCAGTGGAAGCAGGGGGAAGCTACCAAGGGGGAGTATACCTACTTGGCCCGCACTTGCAGGGAGGCAGTTAGAAAGGCCAAAGCAACTCCAAAGCTGAGGCTGGCAACACAAATTGAAGACAACAAACAGTCTTCTTTTTAGGTATGTAGGGAGTATAAGGAAGGCGCAGTGCAACATAGGACCCCTATTGAACAAGCAGAAGCAGTTAGTGACAGGGAGGGGGCACAAGGCTGAGCTATTCAATGAGTTTTTTGCTTCAGAGTTCCTGAACAGGACTTTAGATAAGTCTCCTAATAAGCTTAGATGGGCATCAGAGGGGCACTAGCCCAGCAACTATTGACGCTGACTTGGGGCAGAGTCACTCGGATGGACCGGACGTGTTCAAGTCGGTGGGCCTGGATGAGCTGAATCCAATGGTACTGAAGGACTTGGCCAGTGTCATAGCAGAACCACGGGCACGGCTGTTCGAGTGCTCGTGGCACTCGGGT
Organism: Crocodylus porosus; assembly: GCF_001723895.1. NCBI lineage: Eukaryota > Metazoa > Chordata > Crocodylia > Crocodylidae > Crocodylus > Crocodylus porosus. Next base: position 268,686,740 of record NW_017728886.1, on the reverse strand, counting down.
CAGGTCCCAACGAACTGGAAAAGGGCCAACCTGGTCCCTATTTTCAGGAAGGGGAGGAAGGAGGATCCGAGTAATTATAGGTCAGTCAGTCTTACCTCCAGCCTTGAAAAGATCTTTGAAAAGATTATGAAGGATCATATCTGTGGGGGTCCAGCAGGAAAAATAAGGGATCTTGGAGTCTTACTGGAGTCCAAGATGAACACGAGTCGTCAGTGTGACAACTTCATCAGCAAAGCTAATCGCACTTTATCACGCATCAGCAGATGAATGACAAATAGATCCAAGATCCACTTCCCCTCGATGCGGTGCTGGTCAGACCACAGGTGGGGTATTCATCCAGTTTTGGGTGCCACACTTCAAGAAGGACGTGGATAGACTTGAGAGGGCCCAGAGGAGGCCACTCATGTGGTCAGGGGCTTACAGGACAAGCCCTATGAGGAAAGACTGAGGGACCTGGACCAAGAGACGGCTGAGAGGGCATCTTGTGGTCGCCTACAAATTCATTAGGGGGATGCAGCACTTGTCCGAGATGCTCCATTCACCAGGGCGCCTCTTGGAGTAACAAGGAGCAATGGTCACAAACTGACAGAGAGCAGATTTAGGTTGGACATCAGGAAGAACTTCTTCACAGTCAGGGTGGCCAAAATCTGGAATGGGTTTCCAAGGGAGGTGGTGCTCTCCCCCACCTTGGGGGTCTTTAAGAGAAGGCTGCACATGCACCTGGTGGGGTCATCAGACCCCGGCGGTCTTTCCCGCCCAGGCAGGGGTCGGACTCAATGATCTGTTGAAGTCCCTTCTGACCCTAACATCTATGAATCTATAAATGAGCTTTGGGGTGCATTTTTTACATCTCTGTTGGGCATGGTTTTATCGGCTGTTATCACCCACATGCGCTCCAAAGGTGATCGTGATCTGAGGAGCAAAAGGCAGCTCTTGCTCCCTTTCTTCTTTCAAAGGGATCCTCATAAGAGGGCAGCATTTCACTGTGCTTGGTTTAAAATATCCCATCACCCAACCCGCACCAAAGCCTCCAGTGTCAACCTAGAAAGGACTCATTGCAGAATAAGACCTACACGATATGCCCTTTAAACTGCCTGAAATTATGTAAATAGCATGAGAAGAATCATTTACATGAGGGACCATGAAGACTCAGAGACATTTTTCATTTAGAAAAGAAACCGAATAAAAACCACCTCAAAGGAAATTAAACCCAGAAAATAAAAGCCAAATGGTCCTAGGTTCTGCTGCCTAATTTGCTTTTTTTATTGTTTGCAGCAAAACACAGGCTATTCATGTTGCTATCACCATTTTTTCTCTCCCCATTGTACAAGACAGTCAATCAGCAGAGATGCAATTCAGAGTCATCTGGCATTAGAAGGAAAAGTTTGAAAAAGAATCAACCCATAATGACAGGAAGAAGGGAAATTCCCTTCCCTTCCAATACCATTTCCTAATTGAAATTTGTCTTGGGAACATAGCAACACAAGACCAGAAGGTAGTTATATGAGTATGGATCATCCACACAAAGTAACTTGGCTCCTGGACAGCGTCTGTGCCATCGATCGCCCAATGAGTTGGGCACCACTACACTAGACCCATCCTTGACAATGCCCAGTATCAGCGGCTTCAGATAAAGAGGAGAGAAACTTGAAGCAAAATGGTATAAGAAAAGCTGCCTCTGCGTAAAGTTTTGCCCTGATCACCTTTCGCTGGAGTCTGACTTAAGCCCTGAAACGCATCAGTTGGTATCCCTTAATACCAGACATGAGGCATTTAAGGGGCATGATGGCATTTAAAAGAGTGACTGAGGCATCTTGCCATGGCTCCAGAAGCATGAGTTCGAGCCTTACTCTAGAGTGTGCTAAAGCTCACCCCAGTTGACCTACCTGAAACTGGGTACATGGTCAGTCGGATGTGGTGGTACCTGCTTTTCTCCTTTGTGTGCAAATGGCTGCAGAAACTGCTGGGCTTTAACCAGTCTAGCAATACACCATGGGACTGAATGAGGTAGAACTCCAACCTTTATTCATGTAATGCCTTGATCAGTGGTTCTCAACCTTTTTGTACTCAGGGCACCCCCCCATCAGACATGGGGACCCCTCTCTGTAACTTTTGTAAATTAAATGGCACCCAATTTCAAAAACTAATTCATAGATTAAAGTGCTTGCTTCTTTGCAGAGTGGCCAGGCAGGGGAATGGGGGACGGTCCACAGGGGGAAAAGCCTGAGTCTGTGCTTATGTCAGGTCAGATGCTTATCTCCTCACATCTCGTGGCACCCTTGAAAAGATCTGGCAACAGCCTGGCACTCTGGTCAAGAAACACTGGCCAGTGGAGGGCAACAAAAATGGTTGTGTCTGGGGCACGGGACTGGTGAGGGGAGGCTGAGGGACCTGGGCTGATTTAGTCCGGAGAAGAGAAGACAGAGGGGGATTGAACAGCAGCCGTCACCTCCCTGCACGGGGGATGCACAGAGGATGGAGCTGGCCTGGTTTCAGTGGGGGCAGATGGCAGGACAAGGAGCAATGGGCTCAAGCTGCAGCAAGGGAAGGTGAGGTTGGATATTAGGAAAACTTTCTCACTAGGAGAGTGGTGAAACACTGGAACGGGTTACCCAGAGAGGTGGGGGAGTCTCCATCCTTGGAGGTGTTTAAGCCCCAGGTAGACAAAGCCCTGGCTGGGATGAAATAGTTGGGGCTGGTCCTGCTTGGAGCAGGGGTTGGACTAGATGCGACCTCCTGAGCTCCCTTCCCACCTCATTTTCTACTATTCTGTTTGAGACCTTTATTATGTCTCAGACTTCTGTTCTTTAGACTACTGGGTCTCTCGAATGGGTCTGGGCCTATGCTCACTTACAGGCAACCAAAAAAAAAGAAAAAAAAGAAAAACCTCGAAAACCCACACCTGAAGTCAGGATGGCAAAGGGAAAACGGGTTGCTTTTGTACACGTGACAGAGTTGTTATGGTGACTTGGGTTTGGGAAGGTGGGTTTTGCATCTCAAAGCCTGAGTTCAGTCCCTAACCCATTTGCATCTGGAGATGTGGTCACTCAGGTTGAGGACCCCAGACAGCCGGATGCGTTGTGATCTCCATCATTCTCTCCCTTGCCTTTGGCTATAGAAATCAGTGTGGGAGGGACTTCAGGGACATGGGAAAATAGAGCTGGAAAGGGCATTTGGGCTGGTCTTCTAAGGACCGAGATTGCACAGCTGTTTTAGGTGACTGGTCCCAATACTTAACCAGCCTCAGGGTTAAAACAATCCTAATAGCAGACCTAAATCTCCTTGGTTGCAGTTTAAGCCCATGACTTCTTGTCCTCCTCACTGTAGACTCAGAAACCAACCAGGCAGGATCCCCTTTGCAACAGCTTGCATTGCATCTCAAGGCTGTTGGACTTTGGCTTCTCTCTGTGTCTCTAGGCCACTCAGGAAGCCTTTCTTTAGCTACTCAAAGCCTGTTTGGTTCACATGTCGGCCCTGAGAGGCAAAATACTCAAGGGACAGGTTGTACGTCTGCCCTGCTAGGCCTTGGTTTTTTACCTACCCAAGACGGTGCAAGGCAAAAGGATTTCCACAGCTTGCTTTGCTTCTCTCTTTGTGCCCTGAACTTACGCTGCCTCACACGGCCGCACTTCCAAAGTTAACAAACTTTTTTTCCCCCCCTGGCACTCTACAGCCAGGCATGGGCATGTATATTTTCAAACTCAACCCTGCTGTGTGTTCAAGCGCCAAGGGAGAAATAAATGGATTCACACAATGCACATCAATTCACTGCAGAAAACAAGAGACCGAATCTTCCTCCCTGAATCTCTGGTCATTAGGAACTGTGCTATTTTCTCTCCAGTGCTGTGGGATTAGCCCTCTTATCAAAATATAAGAGGCAAGGAGGTGGGCGGAATGGATAAGAGGGGAACAACATCCTTTGTTTCACTGCTGGTGCATGTGGGTACTCATTACCAGCTTACAAGAAAAGAAAAGTTAAAAGAAATGGTCAGGTTTTTATATAACCACTTTCTATTCCAACTCTTCTCAAATGCCTCCCAAACAATGTAGAAATCCAAATTAAGCCTAGCTCTTAATTCTACCTTCAACTGTACAGGCATATTTCCACAGGCAGGTGCACAATGAAGGTAGCTTTGTTCACGCGTGCAGCCACCTCTGGGATGGAGCATGGGAGCTGCCTGGCAGAGGACAGTAATAGCACACAACCGGGCAGGGAATAGATGAGAAGGATTAACTGCAATGCAATTACCTGGGCCACAGCTTGGCCAAGGCACGCAGGTGAATAACCTGGTTCTTGGGAAATGGGTTCTCTGTGACCACAGACAATGGGCTTTTGTAGGCTATAACTTTGCCCAGAGATGTGTGTGAGCTCCAGTCTCCTTGCAGCATGAGATTTTGAGTCGTGCTAAGGTTTTGAGCAAGACTAGGTCCCAGATGGAAGCAGGATGCTAAAAATTGAATGCTAAGTTGGCAATTTTAGTAAATTCTGTACATCTTCTGTTTAAAGTCTATCTATAGTAAAAATATAAGTTTGATCAATAATGGTGCCGGGGACCAAGAAGCAAAAGTATAAAAAGAGGAAGCAGGTAGGCATGGGTGTGCAAACTGGCTGTGAACCTGGGGAGACAGATGCAGCTGCTGTGTTTCCTGTACATTAAAATTGGGACAGCAGACATCTAAGAACATCACGCACCCAGCAAAGGATCAGAGGTTCAGCTGACCAAAGACCATCGTTGAAAAGCTCTTAGGCCGCCTGTCAGGCTGTAAACGTAGTGATATTTTCTGTATGGTCCTTGGGATGATAATTAAAGCTTGCTTGATACCAAATTGGATGAGTGGACATGTCAGCCCCATAGAGCCCTGGTAAAGATTGTACTGGTGACACTCCTAATCAATGCAATGCAAGGTGATTGCGCTCTGCTTGGGTAGAACTGCCCATTGTAACTTCAGTTGGATGCCGTTTTCATCACCACCCAGACAGAAAGGATATGTTAATCTCCACTAAACTGTGCTCCTCCCCATAGCTGACCATAGGCACGTTCAGACAAGCATGCACATGCTGGCCCCAGCCTCCAACTCCCCCTGGCTGCAGATCCAGGAGGAGCTGAGCAGGGTCAGTTTGCCCCAAGTTGCAACAAAGTGCATGTTCAGGCACAAATCTCCGGCACAAATTTGCGCTGCTGCTATTTGAGCTGTTGCAAGTGCACATGCCCGCAGGTGTAGACATGCTTTTATGTCTATGGTGGATCAAACATAATTTATAGTTATTGCTATTCCTCATGGCTATTCTCCAAGCATGGTCAATATGTTTACCGGTGGAGAAGACACAGGTAGCAACACAGTCCATACCTCAAAGCTGATAGCATCAAGACAGTGACAAGCCCCATGGGGAGATTTCAAGCAAAGAGTTTGTATCAATGGAAATCCTTTCTTTACTATTAGTATACACCAGAACAGAAGTGTATCTCAGAAGACTGGGGCATAGGTTGTAGCCATGTTGGTCTCAGGATATAGGCAGACAAAGTTCCTTCGGTAAATCTATTATCTTTTATTAGACCAACTAAAATAGTTGGAAACATTCTTCTTTGCAAGATTTTGGGTACAAATGCCTCCTTCAGGCTGAGGAAGGCTGTTTGTACTGGAAAGCTTCCCTAACCCAGGGACTATTTCTTGCAATGGGTAGAGGGCTACAAGAGACCAGGAGTTGGGACTTGAAGGCCAGGAGTGATATGACGGGAGCATCTTCTGTAGGTGCCTAGGAAATGGATCCCCGGGCCAGGAAGGGAAAGAGGACCTGGAATTGCTAATCTTACTGGACTCTACCCTGCTGGAAGTCTTCTGCAAGGGGAAGGTGCCAGAAATGCTTAGGAGGCTGGGGCACATGGCTTGTGAGGAGAGGCTGAGGAAAATGGGTTCATTTACTCTGCAGAAGAGAAGACAGAGGGGGATTGAACAGCAGGCTTCACCTCCCTGCCGGGGGGCTGCAAAGAGGATGGAGCTGGGCTGGTCTCACTGGGGGCAGATGACAGGACAAGGAGCAACGGGCTCAAGCTGCAGCAAGGAAAGTTGAGGTTAGATGTTAGGAAGAACTTTCTCACTCAAAAAGTAGTAAAACATCAGTCATCAGTCCCACGGGATGCCCATGCCTACCGTCCATAAATGCTGACCTCGTGAAGGAACACCTTGAGAAGCTGGATACCTTCAAGTCAGCTGGCCCTGACAATCTGCACCCC
>NW_017728886.1:268675007-268678567 GCF_001723895.1 Crocodylus porosus | reverse complement strand
ACCACCAGGATCTGGGGGAACGTCTGTTCACCAGAGCGCCCCAAGGGATGACGAGGTCGAACGGTCACAAACTCCTGCAAGGCCGTTTCAGGCTGGACATAAGGAAGAATTTCTTTCCTGTCCGAGCCCCCAAGGTCTGGAACAGCCTGCCAGCGGAGGTGGTTCAAGCACCTACATTGAGCACGTTCAAGAGCAAATTGGATGCTTATCTTGCTGGGATCCTATGACCCCAGCTGACTTCCTGCCCCTTGGGCAGGGGGCCGGACTCCATGATCTCCCGAGGTCCCTTCCAGCCCTGATGTCTATGAAATCTATGAAATAAAACGCTGGGACAGGTTACCCAGAGGGGTGATGAAATCCCTTGCAGGATTTCAAAACCCAGCTGAGATGATGTAGTTGGGACTGGTTCAGCTTTGACTAGAGGTGAGCTCCTGAGGTCCCTTCCCACCCTCATTTTCTGTGATTTTAAAACTTGCCCTCATAGGAATGGGTGGGACATACTGATGAGCTGTGAGTCTTTCACACACTCATCCAGGGTGCTCTGTGACTTGGGTGATCAACCACAGGGCACATGATGAATAGCAAACACAGAGTAAATAGGTTAAGGTGGGGCGGAAAACAATTCAGGAGGCTGAAAATGAGGGTTTCTGACTGACTGAGAAGGCACTTAGGAAGAACAAGCAAACCCACTGGGAGAGAATCATTTAGCAAATCGTTATTATTTGTACTGCACTAGAGCTCCAGCTAGGAGTGGATAAATAGTCATCAGCAGTAATTAATTAAGGTGATCTTGTGCACCCTGCTCCAAGGGTGTGCCAGCATGGAGGAAGGGAATTTAAAAGCAGCCTGCCGAATCACACCACACTACAGCTCCCCACCAGGCATGATGGGATGGACTGTGGTGACCCGGCCCCTCCGGCCAGGTCCCATGGCATCACCTTCCCTTCAGGATGATAATGGACCCAGGCCTTCCCACTGAAGGACCCCTTCAAATCCCCATCTTCTCCATCTCCCCAGCCCACCAACACTCAGTTGTTCCCTTTTCATCTCCCCCCCAGAGCCTGGTATAGCAAGGCAGCCTCCTAGGGGTCCCTCTCCCTTACAAACCCCTGGGAGCCTTTCCCAGCTGCATCTAATGAACAAGTCCATCTGGTCCCTAGCCAACAAGGATCAGCTGAGAGATTAAGCCCCCATGCCTCAAGGCATATGAGCAGCTGACTCCCACTGTGCTCTCAGATCTTCAGGATTGGGAGCTTTAAGGCTCTAGGTGTAAATCTGCAACAGATGCTTTGCAAAGCACAATTTTGTAACTTTGTTTTATTTTTTATAAATCACAATTGTTTGCAAAAATCTAGTTGGACTAATAAAAGAAATCACCTATACCACAAGCCCTGAATGCTTTTTGCAAAGCACTGTCGCTTAATTGCATCTTTTGGATCTCCTGCCAGAGCCTAGTATAGCAAGTCAGGCTCTTAGGGAGACTTATAAACCCCACATAGGGACTCACACGATCCATCATTCCTGTTGACCACATGAGCTCACCTACCAGGGGCATGTTCCTGGCATAATCACTGCAGCAAGGCTGCCCTGTCTTTTTTTTTTCAGAGAGCTCATGGATTCATCAAGCTAGGAGACTGAATCAGCTCTGCTGCCTGTCTGCATCTTTGGCTCTGATGCAAGTTAATCCCACCCCACCTGTGATGCTCTCCACCCTCTGTAATCATGCAGTAAAGACTTAGAGCTGACTGTGTTTTGCATCACGTTGCTAAGATCCCATGATCATCAGTGTGTGCATTGCCCAGGTCCAGACACAAATGTAAAGATAGCTAGGCAAAATCATGTACGCAGGAGTATACGGTCTAAGAATGCAACGCCCTCCTGCACAAGGTCAATGGGAAAATTCAAGCCCAGTGATGGGACTCAGGACATATGGATCTAATTCCTCATTTCATGCAGACTCCCAGTGTGTCTTGAGGCCAGGCATGCCTGCCTCAGTTCCCTTTTAATAGCATACAGGTAGTAAAACCTTCCTACCTCATGAGGAGAGGGGGTAAATCCAGAAGTACTTAATAAGAGCTTAGCTACTGTCATGTTGGGATTGTAGGAGCATACAATGGACCAGATCTCCAGCTCCCGTGAACTGGCAACGGGCCATTGAAATACAGGGACTGTTTCTGACTCGGTGTCGCAGCATTTAGTTAATCATGCTACACCAGGACCCTATCTTTATTCCTTAATTGAGTTGGATGCATTATCTTCATTTGGCTGCCTAAAGAGGCTTTACAACCTCCATTCTTGGCAGCTTTTAAGAGCAGGTTAGACACACTCCTACCTGGGATGGTTTAGTTAGGGGTGACCTGCTGGGAGGGGGTGAGTTGGACTAAAGGATCTCAGGGTCCTTGCAGATCAACCTTGCTATGATTGTTTGTCTTTCTGCCAAATCAATCCCAACCAAGGTCACAGACCCACTGTGCTGGCCATTGTAGAGAGCGGCCATGAGACACCTCCCCAGCCACAAAGAGTTTACAGTCTAAATTAAGAGAGTAGAAGGGCTGGAGGGAAGACAGAAGTGAAGTGCCTTGCCTTAGATCACAGAGTAGTTTTGGAGAAGCCAGAAATTAAACCCACGTCCCCTGAACTGCACAAACACTGGGCCATGCCAACTCTTCAACATGCCCGAGAGTTTAAGGTTTAAACTAACAAACTCCCCATTAAAGGTGTAATATTCTCTTAACAATCCCCTGTGTTTTCAGCCCTCCAGCCTTCCCTAATGCAAAACCTCCTGATCTGCTAAGGGCCAGAAACCTCCCTCCTCATGCCCACCAGAGACACTCGAGGCTCTTTTGAAAGCGAAGAGATGTTAAAAGCAGTTGAACATCCATCGATCGCCAGAAATCAGTCAATTGCTCATGATCTAGTCTCCGAGATGCACTGATTTCAGAGCATAAAAAGTAGCAACTGGGTAACAGAATACGAACTCCCCGCACAAATATATGGCTATTTCAATTTAAGTATGTGTTAGCAGTCTAGCTGTCTGGTCCCATAAGCTTCAGAGAAGTTATAGCTACTTGGGATTCTATAGCAATAGTCACAGACTTAATAAAACTGTCCTGAGGACTAATGAATTATTTAAAGACTGCATAAAGAAAATGTAACCTCTGCATTTAAAGTAGGAAAATCCACTTTGAAGTCATCATTCAGCTGTCTTTATCAATCTTGCCAGTTTTTTTCATTCATATATCAGTATTTTGTTTGTCCAACCTGAATGAATTCATAGTGGAAAATATTGTCATTTAATTTAGTCTGATCCTTTAGTCTGCATGACTGTATATTGATAATATATAAATATATATTATCACTTATCTAGTATAGCAGTAAGGTGGCAGACCGGTGCCAAAGGACAGCAACAGGAGAGTCTCTCTCTCTCTCTCCCCCTCTCTCTTTCATAGATTTCATAGACATTTGGGCTGGAAGGGACCTCGGGAGAGCATCGAGTCCAGCCCCCTGCCCAAAGGGCAGGAAGTCAGCTGGGGTCATAGGATCCCAGCAAGATAAGCATC
>NW_017728886.1:268669425-268674526 GCF_001723895.1 Crocodylus porosus | reverse complement strand
GCCAGCGTTTTGGTCGCTTTACTAGCCGCAGCATCTTGGGATTCTTTCTACTAGCAAAATGACCGTCATACATGATTGGGGGGTGGGGGGGCATGTGCCCTTCTCGCCTGCTCTGGGTCCTCCTCCTCCCATCCCTGTGCTAGGCCTTGACCCACTCCCCCCATCCCGCCGCTGCTCTGGGTCCAGCCCCACTCCACGCGCAAGGAGACGTGGCCCAAGGGTGCATGGGGGTGGGGTAGCGTGCAGCCGTGGGGTGCGGCATGGGGAGTGGCCATGGCGTAGGGCATGGGGAGTGGCCCCGGGATGTGGGGCAGGGTGCGCGTGTGGGCTGTGGCACACAGCTGCGTGGGGGTGCGGCTTCGGCTTAGGGAGCATCCGCCGGCTGTGGGCACGTGGTGTGGGGAGTGGGCCCAGGGTGTGGCGCAGGGTGTGCAGGGAGCCATGATGTGAGGCTGCAGGGGGTGTTGCATGGCCGTGGGGCATGGCATGGGGAGTGCCTGCCAGCTGTGGCCATGTGGCACGGGGAGCGGCCACGGGGTGTGGTGCAGAGCACGCCGGGGGCATGGCCTGCAGAGGGGGGTGCGCGGCCCCGGGGCATGGCGTGAGGAGTGGCTGCAGTGGGGGGATGCCCGCTGGCTGTGGCTGCACGGCCGTGGGGGGAGGTGGTGCACAGATGTGTAGCAGGGGGTCACATGGCATGGGGGGCAGTCAAGGTGCAGGGGAGCGCCTGCTGGCTGCAACCATGTGGCATGCATTGCGGCCCTGGAGCGTGGCAGAGGGTGCATGGCCCGCAGGGAGGGTTGTGGCATGCAGCCGTAGGGTGCCTCACTGGGAGCAGGCATGGGGGGCACGCGCCGCTCCACAGCCATGTGCTGCAGTTGGCGGGCAGTGCCTGCATCCCCCATGTCCACTCCCCTCGTGGCAACCTGTGGTCCCACCCTGCGCATCCCACAGCTGCAGCTGGTGGGTGCTCCGTGTGTGTGCGGGGGGTGGTCCGTGGCACGGCACACGATCATGCATGGGGGCGTGGCACGCATGGAAGAGCAGGGCGCGTGGCTGCAGGGTGCCGTGCAGGAAGCGGGTTTGGGGGTTGCACCCTGCCCTCCGTGCTCCAGTCGGCAGGCGTTGCCCACGCTTCATGTGCCCCTTCCCTGCGTGGCACCCTGTGGTCACGTGCCCCGCTCCCCCTGCCGTAGGGTGCCACAAGGGGAGTGGGTGCGGGCAGTGCCCACTGGCTACAGCACACGTGGCAGGCTGGGGTGGCGCAGGGCTCACTCCCCAGCCCACTCCCTGTGCTGCACCCTGCGGCCACGGTTGCAAATCAGTTCATGCAGATAACTGCCTCCCCCCTCCCGATCCTGCATGCCCTGGATGCAAAGAAGCTGATGGTGGGGTGGGGGGGCAATAGCAAGTGGCCAAATGCGAAGCTGGTAGCGGCGACACAGAGCCACCACAGCCACCTCCGCCCAGCTCTGCGAGGCCCCACAAAGTGCCAGGCCTGGGGCAGTCACCTCGATTCGCCCCCCACCGGGGACAGCTCTGGCCCCAGGCGGCAGCATCTGGCTGCAGATCCGTGCCTTGCTGGCACCCCCTGGAAGACCACGGGGGCTGCGCTGGAGTCCTCCCAGGGGTGCATGCCTACCGGATCACAGGAGCTGGGTGCTGCTGCCTGGGGTGCTGGGTGCAGGCCGTGCCCGGCACTGGCCTCTCATCTGGCAGGCACATCAGGGGCCTGCACTTTTGGAAGATCCCTGGCACAGCCCTCCCGGGGGTGCAGGTAAGCCCCTCACCTGCCTGCCGGATGACAGGAGGTGGGTGCTGCCGGCTGGGACCGGCGCTGAAGCCAGTAAGCCTGGCTTCAAAACTCAAAACATTTTAAAACTTTCAAAACGTTTCAAGTTCCTTTATTCTGTTTTGAAGCTCTTTTGAAGGCTTTTGTTTCATTTTGATTTTGCTGTTTTGAGCTTGAAATGCATCGGAACAGGTTCAGAATGAAACGCCGGGCTAAATTTCGCACAGCCCTACTGCACATCCCTTCCCTGCATAAATGACAGCCACTCCCTGGAGGTAAGGGGCTCTCTCCCCAGAGCACCCAACCTCCTCCACCTCCATCCTCTTCCCACCCATCCCCATCAGTCCTCTGGCACGTCGACCTCAGAGCTCTTGACTCTACCACGGTGCAATTCTGCTCTAAAGTTCCCGTGCTGCTCCTCATAGACGCAGCACTGGTGTGTGTATGGAGAGATGTAGACTAGAGGATCTTGACTTACCTCAGCTGTAGCCAGCCATTGTCCCATAAAAAAAAATGTGCTGATAAGTCATTCCCTGGACCAGGCCTCATCTGTGTGCTGGGGAGCAGGTCCCTAATGGGGAAGTGTCTGCGACTGCTGCAGGTCTATCAGAGCTGAAGCGACCGTCTTGACTTCCCCATATGAGCTCTTTCACCTCTGGGATGGGGGGAATAGCTGGGGATGTTGGCAGGTTGCAAGACTCCCACTCACTGCTTCACTTCCTGCCCTCCTCAGCAGCTCCTCCTTGGGGCCAGGTCTGTTAGCCAAGCCCCTACTAACCTTCCTTCTAAATTTATCATCCCACATGGTCTATTCATATTGCAAGAGCACGGCCTTGGGCTGGGACTGAGTAACATCCCCCTTCAGCCTTATCAGGAGACAAGTCACAGACCAAAGCCTGGGCCATACAATTGCGTGAGAAGTGGCTTGAGTCAGAGAATAAATGACACAGGTGTGGCAGGACTCAGATCTACCTTGTTGTGATCTGGCCATAAAGCAAATCCTGGAGAGAGCTGCTCATCCAGAGAGCGCTGTGCCAATGACCAGCTTGCAAATGGCTCTTCCAGGGGCTAATTCTGTGCACTAAGGGAAGAACCAGAAAATCTGGTAGGGGATGGGTAGAATAGGAGTGATACCCACAGAGGAGTTATATATTGGACAATATGCACCTCTATCAATTATCTTGAAGCCAGGAAAGGCCCACCTGGCCTCTCTCTGCCCTTCTACGCCTTATAGCAAACTCAGGACTTTTAAAGCTTGAGGCAAGAAGCCACACAAACTGTAGTGGGAAAAAATGGACCATTCTCTATGGGGTGGAGGAAGGCATAAGAAATAACCCCGAAGTCCTCTGAGCTGCCACCCATCTCCAACGTTTCCAAGCAAGGAGGAACAAAGAAACTCACAAGCTGTGTCCTGCGCCACAGGAGGACGAGAGCTTCCTTCTAGGGACCTATAAGGTGGCTTCCTCCTTGAGGAGAAGGTGCAGAGCCTGGGAAGGACAATTATTTTCCTATCCCTAATATGTAGCTGGTCAGTGTTTCCAGGAACATCCATGTCCCGAGGGTTAGTGCGCACGGGTGAATGCCCAGCTGCTCTGGATTCACTCTACAGCTAGCTGCTCTCTTCCGCAAAGACTGCGTTTGTCCCAGGCTATCATGGAAACCAGAGAAAAGTGCCCTGTGCCCCACTTGGTGCCAGCTTTAAACCATACGGATGCTCCTGGAGGCAAGTCCCAAAGACGTCCCCGGGTGCTGCAGTGACACGCGAAGGTGGCACTTATTCTGCTCTGCAGCCAGCTGGAAGATGGCCACCCCAGCCACCTGCAGCCTCGGGACTTGCCCCTGCTCCAAGTGCAAGCCCCACCACCTCCATAGCAGGCTGCTGTGTCCCTGCGGGAAAGAGGCATGGGTGTGCATGCAGCCAGAAAGGGTGTGGTGATCCGCTGGCCTGCTACAGAGGCGTGAGGTTAAACCTTGCTCTCCGCTGAGTTACATGGTCATTCAGGGAGGTCAGAGGCATGGATGGGATGGCAATTTTGCATCCCCCCCTTGTGTGCTGCTGGCTATACACTAGTGGTTCTCAACCGTTTTTGACTCAAAGGCCGTCTCTGTAGGCTCCAGCCAGCCCTCTGAAAATGCCAACTTTTAATTTTCTTTCTTTTTTTTTTCCTGACTATGAAAAAATGATAGAGCAATTTTTTTTGTGGCGAAGGACTCAGAAAAACCACACCAGGGCAGAGTGTTTTTAACACTATGAACACTCCTATTAGAACTATTTAACGTCTATTTAGCACTCCTATTGAACACTCCTATTTAACACTCCCATTAGAAATCTCTGGGTTTAGCCTGCAAATCATGTTTGCACTCCTAAAGGTGCTAATGCTGGAGACCTGTTGGGAATCATTGCTATTGACAGCCTTTTCTCATCCATGGTATTCCCATGTGCTCAGGAAGAACTGTTTCCTGGTCATGTCTACACAAGATGTTGACTGCTCAGTTATTGCGGTGCAATCATTTACTATTTGCCTAACCGACTATTAAATGATGGTTCACTAACTGGCATCACTGTGCAGTAGTGTCCAGCGTGGTTGCCTAGTGATGCTTACTGCACACTAGTTTGTTACGACTGCTCAGTAGCTTGTAACTACTGCACAGTAGTGTTGCATCATGATTTGTGCCCGGCAACACTACTGCACAGCACTAATAAGATACTGTGCAGTAGTAACAAGCTACTGCACAGTAAGCATCTCGTGTAGATGCTGCCACAGACTATTAAATACTGTGTTTATAGTCTGCAAATCCCAAAGAAAGAGGTGCTCTGTCAGCAGTATGTTGAACCTAGAAGTCCATAAACTGGTCCACTGGTCTTTATTTGCCATAGTTGGTAGGGTAGGGTCGGCAGGGACCTGAGTAGATCATTAAGTTCGAACCCCTGCCGTGGGCAGGAAAGAAAGAAAGAAAGCTGGGGTCATACGACCCCAGCCAGGTGATTATTTAGCCTCCTTTTGAAGACCCCCAGGGTAGAAGCCCGCCCCACTTCTCTTGGACGTTGGTTCCAGATCCTCGCCGCCCTGACCGTGAAGCAGCGCCTCCTGATGTCTAATCTGAATCTACTCTCCTTCAGCTCGTGGCCATTATTCCTTGTTACTTCCAGTAGTGCTCAGGGAAACAGGGACTCTCCCAATGCCTGCTGGTCCCCCGTGGACAGTTCATAGATAGCCACCAGATCCCCCCTCAGCCTTCTCTTGTGGAGGCTGAACAGGTTCAGGTCCCGTCGCCTCTCCTCATAAGGCCTGCCCTGCTGCCCCCTGA
>NW_017728886.1:268667681-268669006 GCF_001723895.1 Crocodylus porosus | reverse complement strand
TCACTGATGAAGATGTTGAACAGTGCAGGCCCGAGGACCGAGCCCTGGGGGACCCCACTGACCACGTCCTTCCAGGTCGAATATGACCCATCCACCACCGCTCTCTGGGTGCAGCCCTCCCGCCAGTTGGCGACACATCTGTGTCTGTGTGGGTGTTGACACCACAGCCCCCAGTTTCTTAATGAGAATGGGGTGAGAGACAGTGTCAAAGGCCTTCTGAAAGTCCAGAGAGACTACGTCCACCACGACATCTACACCCAAGGATTTGGTGACCTGGGCGTAGAAGGCCACCAGGTTGGTCTGACAGGACCTGCCACTAATGAACCCGTGTTGGTTGCCCCTAAGCATGATCTCCCCTGCTGGTCCCTTGCAGATGTGCTCTTTGGATAATTTTCTCAAAGAGTTTAGATTATGGATTTGTATTGTTTTGTATAGGATGTTCCTGCCTCAAGCAAGGAATTGAACTAGAAGACCTCTGGAGGTCCCTTCCATCCCTACTTCTCTATGATTTCTATGATATCATGATATATGACCAAAGCTCACCATTTAATGTTTAATTGGGAAAAGGACTGGAGAATGCTAATGGACTCTGGAAATGTTTGTTCTTCACTCAGAAACCAGTGCCCAGGTCCGGCTAGTAGAGCCTGACACCCCTTTGCAGGCTGGTCTGCAAGGAGTTGAAAGTGAAGTGGCTGAGGCTCAGGTAGCATCATTTCTAGATATCTGGATGGAGAAATAGTCTGAGCTGAGCTGTGGTGCAGGGACCAGAGGGTGGATTACTACAGCTTGGCTCAAGCTGGAGGTTGGACCTTCAAGGTCTCTTCTGTCTTTGAACTCAGAGAGGAGTTGGCTTCCCTAGGGCAAGGATTTCTTGCTCTAGGCCACTAATCATCACTGGTGAATGAACCAGAGCTCTTAGAACCCAAATCAGCACTGTTTGAGCTGCAGGAGTTTCTGTATTGGTACATAGCACCCACTGAAGTAGATGAACTTCTGACAGTGGTTGGAAGTATGCCATGCTGGTCCAGACTGAGAGATGACCTCATGTATTAACCAAACACATCACCCAGGCAATGCCAGGTCCCAGGAGATGACAAGCAGGTCAGGAGAACCATAAACCATCTCAGCATGCTCCCGGGGCTCAGGTGTTCCCTACCATAGCACCATGCACAGGATCTGCAACTTTGCTGTCCAGAGATAGGATGCTTGTGTCAGCAACCACAGTCACTTCAAGTGGTTTAGAACTGAGTTTACTGTCCCCTGGATTGAATGCAGGGCAGAGACCTCCCACCCAAAGTCCTGAGCTTGACCAGGAGTTTGCCCGG
>NW_017728886.1:268662969-268666987 GCF_001723895.1 Crocodylus porosus | reverse complement strand
CATGTTCATCTTGTGGTCAATGATGACCCCCAGCTTGTTTGGCTTTATTCAGGTGGCTGCTGAACTCAGGCACATGATCCTCGCTTCTACTGCATTGTGGATCTCGTACAAAAGTATCCAACGTGGAATTTAGCTAGGATGCCATTTGCTAAAGAAAAATTGCATGGCGGTTCCTTCCATGCCTACAGGCAGGGTAACTATTTCATGATTCATTTGTATCAGCACAGCACCTCCTGGCAGGAGCCTGGAGAATGACAGCCCTGTCGACTCAGGGCCTTGTTGTACGGGAGACTTGGCACATGTTTTGTTTAGACCATAGTGGGAACGTTTGCACAAGACACTAGCACAGTAGCCTAATAGCACTGTGCAGTAGTGTGCTGGGCAACAACCGTGTTAATAGGTTACTGTGCAGTAAGCATCACTAAAAACCCATGCGTCGGCACTACTGCACGGTAGCACAAGTTACTGCGCATTGGTTTAGTACTTGGTTAACCAAGTACTAAACTTAATGCACAGTAACTACAGCACACTAACAAACATGTAGACATGCCTATTAGGTGTATAGATGTGCCCTGTAAGTATTACCATGCTAGATTGAAAATCAGAAAGTGTTTTGAGCAGTACCACAGTCTCATGCAGAGAGCACATGGATCGTCACTCCCAGTCCTGGCCCCAAGCAGTCTTGAACCAGGTTTGGGTTTGGCATTTACAACCAGCTGATTGCTGGTGCCAAGCCTTGGACCACACTAGAGTTGGTTCAAGACTTCCATGCAGCCCTGGGGCAGGAACTGCTCATCTGCTGATTGCAAGTCTCAGACCTAGGACTGAAAATTACCCTTATTTTCTTTATGGAGTGGTTGGATGATAGCAGAATTTAATACACTCTGGAAATACTCCTCCTGTAAATAGTCCTAACTTTGCTATAATAGGAGAGCACTTAGCATGTGTTTTACTGCTTGAAAGCAGAGTCGCTCATGTTTTAAGTGCAGTTAATGTGTCTTAAGTCTAACATGTGGTGCGGCCCTGAAAACGCTCTGTCACTAGGGCAGAAAAGGAATTCGTGATGTCTCAGGCATTGAAGAAATCTCCCTTAAAAAAGAGAAACACTTAGCAGCTCTCAGCGTATCCTGTGCCACTGAACTGGACTTGTCACTGGCTTTCCAAATAGCCGATCATCAACATTCAAAGATACCCCAGGGGGAAAAAAAATCCATTTTGAAGTCCATTTTTCTTTCCACCACAAATTTCAATTTAGTAATAAAAATGCAGCAAGATTTACACGATTCCCCCCGCATCCAAAACCTTTGCAACTTCCCAGAAATATATAATGAATGTATTAAATGTATAGCTCTCAATATCGATAATACAAGTCATAAAACACCTGGCTATAAAATAGAAATAAGTCCTGATGACTGGCCTAAATTAGCAAAGTGCCTAACACTGCCTGAGGCATGGAGCTTGCTGCATACTTGGCTCCATTATTTCTTTTCCCCCTTACCCTGGAAAAGGCTAATTTTATTTCCAGCTGGAAACTAGCATACATCAGTCATCCATATGCAATTTAGCCTTCACAGAACCGTGAAGTGAGAAGGAAAGGTATCCGTCACCAAGGAAAGATTGAATTATGGGGGCTACTAGTGAAGGACCCTGTCTGCATTTATCCTTTTTGAGGTGGCTGGTTCTCAAAAGGACCTTGCGTGAGTTAAAAGTGGCCTGCATTTGTACCGCTCCCCTCATCTAGGGCTCTGACAGCATTTTACTAGCATAGTAAACCTCAAAAAATCACATGATGGTGGGATTAGTTGCCCAACCAATGCAGGACTCTACTTCAGTTCCTCAATTCATGGTTATGACCCCCAGTGATGTCCTTGGAGCCATGAGAAAATCGGTTGCTCACGTGCTGCTCATCCCAGTAAGTGGGGATCCAACCTTAAAATGCAACCAGCAATGGGGTCACCCACCTCGATGTGGGGTCACCACCTGAAAAGTTTGGGGACAGCCGCTCAAGGAGAGGTCATTTCTCTGCGAGACTGTACCACGGAAACTGCACCTGGTGGATTCCATAATCTCAGGGAATATTGGACAGGACAAGGATTAAACTGCCAATTTGGGTGAGAATCAGAGAACCGGGAAAGCCTAATTACTGCTAAAATTACCGGCTACTGGGTTAAGGGAAGGGTGAAGCTGAAGTTTAGACCAGGGTTAATGGGCTCCTCACTCAGCTTTGGCGTTTAGCCTCACCCTTGAACTCTATTCCTTGCTCCTACTCCACTCGGGTCAGAAACCTATCACTTCTAGTGAAAAATGGACCCCCAAAATGGGTGAGTTGAGTAGAAATAAAGGTGCTTGCCATCCATAGAAACCTAGGGCTGGAAAACTAAGATCATCTTGGCCAACACCCTGCATCGATGGGGGAAGTGAGCTGTTGCTGTTTTCTGCTTTTCGGCAAAACCAATGGGGCTCTGAGCAGAAGAGGTGGGCTGGCTGGTGCAAGGAGAACGATCTGGCTGGGTGCATGGGGCTGTCTAGCAGAGCAGTGTCGCCACCACGTTGGCACCGCTCGTCCATCTACAGTTGCCTCTCTCACTATCTCCGTAGTGACAGAAGTTGGCATTTAAAGATGCTCCCTAATTAAGGAGACGGAGGAAGTTGGTAATTGGGAGATGGTCTGTCCTTTAAGCATCTAATGTGGAGCCAGACAGAGAAACAAAGGGACTGCAGAGGTTGACTACTGCTCTTCAGTTCAAGTCTTCTGTTCATCCTTCTCATTTGCCGTATGTCGGTGCTTATTGAGCCTGGGGATCACTGCAACCTCATTCCTCCCTAGCCAAGCACGTTAAGGGAAAACCCTTGCTTGCTTTTTCCGTCGTGGACTGAGGCAAAGGCTGGTTCAGATTCCTGGCAGCGGAGGGCAGTGGTAGCCCATGCACGGTAGCTAACTCGCTCACTCCAGAGCACTCTTCTCCAGGGGCAATCCCATAGGAGGGCACAAGGCTGAGCAAACCTCCGGGGTCTTTCTTTTTAGGTGGGATGGGCTTGCCTCTTTTCATGTAAAAGATACATCCCCCCAGAAGCTGGTAGCCAAGAGGCCATGGTCACGTTAGCAGGAACTGAGCTTGCTACATTCATGCTATGAACCAGCCACTAGTGGACATGCCAGGGCTCCCAATCCTGTTGGCAGAGCTACAGAAATATGGCATGTGGGTTCACAGGTCTGCCCCCGAACTTATATGCCATCAACCCATGCTGCTACACTCCACCAGGGCCCTGGATGGGCTCTTTCCAGGACAAAACAGCTGCCGTCTCTTATTGAGCCCTGAGTTTCCTTTCATGGCTCATTACAATAAGTTATATTGAATCTCCCGCTAATTATTATTGCAGTGGTAATTTACAGTAGATGCTGTCAGTGTTTGTACATCATGGAGATGGCATAATGACATGTTGCCTCGCCTAATTATATCCACCAAATAATTACCACTAAGTACGATAATGGTATTTTAATTAATATTATTATCCCCATATCTGTTGCAATGCTTCAAGCCCTTGAGTCAGCAGAATGCTCCTTTTATTTCCCTTTATTCTTCTAGAAAGTTGGTCTCGATGGAAATACGCTCTGGATTGTGAAACATCTCTCCAGATGTGCTGAGAGAGGAAGCTGGTTTTGCAGCCACTGCTTTGAATTGACAGCCCTGAGTTCAGTTCCCAAGCCCCGGGCTATGACCTTGTGTAAATAGTGCTTCACATCCCCATCAGTCAGAAAATATCCCAATGTTCCCTTTGCCTGTCTCCTTTTTTTCCATTTTCCAAAGCACCAAACCTAGGAGAATTAGGAATACATCATGTCTAAGTCTTTTGGGCATTTTTGAGAACACCATTCATAGATTTTAACCTTGTTGGCAAAAGGGCTGATTGAGTCTTACACATTTGTACAGTATCTAGCACATAGGTTTTGCACCCTCAATGCCAGTGGTAAAACACTAATATGATGTAACAGACAGCCAGTGTGGGCTCACCAGAT
>NW_017728886.1:268661240-268662179 GCF_001723895.1 Crocodylus porosus | reverse complement strand
CGCTCGGAGTGGGATTGGTGAGCCACAAGGCATGCTGGGTGCCGGCCAGTCATCTGGAGCAGGGGTTTAGAGCAACGACCCCTGAGAGCTGCCTGTGCTGCTGACCCTCTGCTACTGACTGCCCCAGAGGGGACTCAGTCCTGTCCCTTATTCTGCCACTGATTGTCATCGGATGGAGTCCCTGAGCTTTGTGCTTGGGTCACACTGATTGCTGCAGGAGCCTACTCTGTTGCTTGTTGCTTGCCTTTTTGGCTGCCACAGAGGGTCATCCTTCAGCCTCTTTGTGGGGTCGGGGTTTGATACAATTTGCTGCAGACCAGAAGAGCTTAACCTGTTGCAGTCTGTCGCTTATTGGGAAGCATGTTGGAGCTGCAGGGAGTGAGCACCTTGCTTCCTTGTGGGAGCATCTCAGCGGTGGCTGTAAGCTGCCAGTTACCCTACCCGTGGTCCTTGAGTCAAGGGTTGACTAATGTGTTGTGGTTTGTTTTGTGATTCTGGTTATGCCGTTTAAGTTCACGTGTAGATAACCTTTCCTATTATTCTTGTTTTGTAAATAAAATGTAAACAGTTAAATTAGTTAAGTGTTAGACCTTCTTGGGACCACGGGCTGCTCTGTGGGGAGCAGGGGCTAGCTGGAAAGTAAATTGGTGCTGGCCAGGAGCCCTGCCCCACTCTCACCACACCATTCCTGATATTGGGCAGGAGCAATAACTATTGGGACGCCACCCGGGTTACAATAAGAAAACTTAAGTCAAGAACAACAGGGATAGTCGTAGTAAAAATAGAGGAATGTGGGGACAACTACATGAGATGCTTAATGTACAGTAGACTAACTCTCCTGCATGTAAGCACATCATGGCAAAAGCCATGCTATTGTACTAATGCACAGTAGACTTAGTCTAGTGCGCCTCAGCATCACTAAAAAGGTGTGCACTGGTT
>NW_017728886.1:268646277-268661085 GCF_001723895.1 Crocodylus porosus | reverse complement strand
TGCCCACTGAGACATATTAAGAAAACTGCATTAAACATTAAAACATCACAAGGGAAAAAGAAAAGTAAAGCCACAAGCAATATGAAGCCTCAGCATATAAAGATTACATTTTATCACCCAGATTTTAGCCCTGGATATATCCCCTTTGACTTCCTGTGCATGAAGAATTTCACTAGCTCACTCGTGCATGCAATGTTAGGACTATCAATGCGCATTCTGCAGTATTGGTATTTTGGTTGTGACTACAGACTACACAGAGAAAAAAAAGAGTGGGTATTTTGGAATTGACACTTGCAATGATTTGGAGGTTAGTAAAGGGTCTGATGCTGCATCTTAAGGAGTCTTACCCCCAAAATTAATTCAAATAAGCTGGGGAGAAAGGCTGTCAGGCAGATTGCAAATTATCTGAGAAAGCAAAATCAAAAAGGGAGCAGCCACAGGAATGAGAAATCACAGCATATCATGCTGGGACAGGTTTGTACTGAACCAAGAGACGATTGGTGCTCTGCCCAATTTTATCTCCAATCTTCATGCATCTGCGAAAAAGGAGCAGAAAAAATTTTAATGGCATTTGCAGAGGAGGCTAACATTGCAAACCCCTGCACAGGCAGAAAACCAGCATTAATACATGATCAGAAAACCACCAAGGATGTTTCATCCTGAGAACAAACCAGGGGTCTAGATGGGAGAATGTATGCGGAGGCACACAGTGCAGGCCAAAGGAGGTGCCTGGGAGCGGCAATGCTAAGAGACTTCAGTTAAGTGCATACAGTCAGAAAGCCTGTGGCTGAATAGATTCAAACTGCACAGGTTAGTCTAACTTGTGCAAATTAAACTGATAAGCAAGTAAACAAACATTCAAATTTGATTCCAGAAATGCAGTGTCCAGGCCAGAACCTGGGGGGCGCTAGAGCACACCTCCCTACTCACCTGGAGCAGACAGCTTGGGCCAAGGCTAGCCTACCCACCCTGCAAAATGCATTTGCAGGGGAGGTGCAAAGCATCCTGGGATACTGAAGGACTGTGAGTTAACTTGAATCTGGAGGGGAGCTGGGACAGAAATTCAGTAAACCGATTTAATCTAAATCAGTTAAGTCTGATACTAGATCCAGGTTTATCGTAAACCGCTTTTAGTCACTTTGAAGCAGGTTTATGTGCACTGAACTTCTGCTGTGGTACAAACTTGAACCAGTTTCTGACCACTTATACCAGATTATGTGTAACTTCTGTGCCTATCCTAAAGGATGCTTTCTGGAAAGGCAGGATGATCATCTAAAGCCAGATCTCAAAGGCCCCATCCTACACGTTACACATATTACACAAGAAACTCGTTTTTCACGCAATAATTTTAACTCAGCAGCACATGTAAAGTAATTATCACACCATAAAAAGGACGATCCAGCTATAAAAAGAGCCAAGCAAAGTAGGTGCTTGGAAATGTACTATAGCTTTGAAGCTGGTTTCTATCTAGCTTTAATTTGAACGTGGGCAGTGCAGCAAAGCTCCTTAAATCCCCATTTTTCTGGTCTTTAGTCACAGAACTGTACTGGAGAGATGGATGCATTTGCTGCCACTGTGCATATACTCTTTGTGACCATGGGCAAGTCACTTAGTCCAGAATTCAAACTAGGGAAGCAGGACTCAGGCAGAGTTTCATCTCCTGTGTCCCAAAGAGACATTCAAATCGGCCCCAAGCTGGCAGCCACATGGTTCACAAGATGCCAGAGTTCACGCGGGACCTTCATGTTGGATAGCACGCTTCCTGATAGGCCTGCCTCAGGGCTTCAGGGCGTGCTCAGAAGCAATTGAGGTGAAACACCAAGACACAGCTTAGCACCTGCCTCCCACCCATACTCAGCTGTGATGCGAGGTCCACCCCATACTGTCCCAAGATGAGCTCCAGCAAACCACGAGGCAACTGTGCTCACAAAGGGGCCAGAAACCGTCACCCAATGGATGTGGTGGGTCAAGTGTGCGAGCCCTTTTGCCAGCTCTCAGTGCCCCCATCCACCCCCCAGCCTTATGAATGGCTCTCTGAAGCTATCTGATGTTTGTAAGCACCTAAACCACCAGGCCCTTGGATGCCTCTGGTGTCTTTCCCTTGACTGTATAGATATTCTAGGCATCCAGCCTGGTCAGCCTGAATCACCCCCAGTACCAAAGAGCTTGATCACACGTAAGTGTAGGAACCTCAAGAACCCCTTAGTGCCTTAGTATCCCTATCTGTAAAATGGGCATAGAAGCGCATTTGTCATCATGTGCTATGCAGCGCTCCAGATGTGCAACTGGTTCCCTAAAGCAGAGGGACTACACACCAACAGTGTAGTCACTACAGGTCCTGTAGACATACACCTTGCTGAGATGTTGCTAGCAATGTGTCTGCAGTAGCCTGGAGCCCAGGGCTTGGAAACTTGGGAAGGTATTTGGGTGCCGAGTCCATACTGAACTCTGAACAGTGCTGCACCGTTAGCAGTGCACAAACCACCTGGTGTAAAGCTACCACCTGGAAACTGTATCCCAAGTAGCTCAGCTGCAACTGTAGATAGGGCCAAGTGGGTTTGCGGTGCTCTTGCAGGATGTGAAATAGGTTCAGACCCTGTCTTAGTCACTTTAGTGCAAAGCAATGGGAAATCTCTGAGCCAGAAGCAACATGTGAGACAGACCAGACCCCCAGCATCTCCCAGAGCTTCGTGCACTACGCATGAGGTGATGCTATCATGTGATGTGCCTTGTTTCATCGCTATGTATTGCCAGCGTAATGAGGACTGACAAGCTGCTGGGGTTTGTACCTTGGCAGCTTCTCAAGTACCTGCTTCATAAATGAAAAATAGTGCTGTAATATTACGAGCATTACAAGATGTGCCAGGGAAACGTATGCTTTCAGGGGATTTGTAACCCGTGTAGTATGTTATATCTGATTCAGAGAAGCAAAGAAGTCCAGGGATCGATCTTTCTGTAATGCTTTACACCTGACAATCTCATAGCATTTTGCTAATAAAGCCTGTGATACCCCTGGGAGATAAATGACACCCTATTAAAGAGAGGGGCTGGTCTCACAGGGAGGGTACTGGACTGGGACTCAGGAGATTATGAGTCAAGGATTTTTTTTTGGTTGATATTTTTTTATTTGACCAACTGCAATAAAAATTATCAGCCACAAAAAAAAAAATAATAACATATGTCCTGGACTATCATAGCTCCAACAGCTCTCTAACACTACCAGGGAGGAGATAGGCATTTGGTTTAGTCATAATCTAAATAGACCAAATGGAGAAGAAGTGAGAGAAAGGGGAAAGTCATGAAAAAGATCTCTTAACAACCCTCGCAGTGGCAGGACACTGGTGTCCCTCATCGCCTTGCTTTACCTGTGGCAGGTTAGGTGCTTTTGGGGTCCTTGGGTAACGGGTCTTGTAGCTATGTAGGTATAGTTTTAAGAATATACTAGAGAAGGACTTGTATGGGGTCCTTTGTGTAGGGATGATCCTGTATCAAGCAGAGGGTTGGACTAGAGGTGACCTCCTGAGGTCCCTCCCTCTCTTTTTCTAGGAGTCTATGACGCTAAGATGCCCATTAAAATCCTGTGCAAGACATAACTTGGCTGCATCCCCCGGAGAAGTGGTTTGTTTTCTCATGGTGCTACCGAAGAGTGCTCCCTCGGATATGGGAATCAAGAAATCCGAGTTGTGTTATCAACTCTACGGGTGACCTTGGGCCTAACACACAACCTTCCAAGCCTCAGTCCTTCGGATGAAATATGGAAGCCATAATATCTCCTTTCATCCATCCTTTGCAGGTCTTGTCTCATTAGAGTACAAGGGCCTAGTGGCAGAGAGGCACTCTTGACCTGGCCTCATTTGGCCCTAGGGAAGTAGCATCCATTGCATAAATTGAACCTGAACTGTGATTTAGTTAAGCTCGTACAGCTTCTGCTCTCACTTTAAAAGTGATTACGTGGTTGCTGAAAATGCACAAGAGCAGGCTAAGCTGGTAGGAACCGTGATTAATGAACGTTAAGGGTGTCCACACACACATTGGCACCCATTTAACTACATCTCGGTTAACATCACACCTCAAAATATAACCATGTGCGGAAGACATGTATGCATCAGTACAGCTCCATGCACAGCAGGGCACTAATCTTGCTTGGACCCCGTAAGCACGGCAGGAAATAATAGCAGCAGCTGGCACGCTTCCATCCTCTGCGTCTCCCGCAGCAGACGGACCAGGCATCTGAGCACGGAGCAGATGGGGATTTTTCAAAATTTAGCACGACCAGCAGAAA
Source organism: Crocodylus porosus (assembly GCF_001723895.1). NCBI lineage: Eukaryota > Metazoa > Chordata > Crocodylia > Crocodylidae > Crocodylus > Crocodylus porosus. Next base: position 268,656,803 of record NW_017728886.1, on the reverse strand, counting down.
ATAGCTGCTTCCGTTCTAGCGGATGCTGGCAAAACAACCTCGCAGCTGTCCCAACCGTCCATGCCGGGTGGCTTTGTGCAACTCCGTTGATCGGATCACTTTGTTCTCATCACTCGCTGCGTGCCCCAAAGACCAGTTGCTCCAGAAATGCTCACTGGGGGTTATCTGCATCCAGATCTGCCCATAGGAAGGTGATAGGAAGACATGTCCACACAGAAGTCTGCATTGCAAGGCAGGAGTACCCGAGTTAAATTTAAGGAGCTCAGCGCAGCTTTCTAAGAGGCTACATGAGCTCATTTTAAGCTACGCCACATGCCTCTATGCTGCCCTGAAGTCTGTAATGTGGTAACAAATCAGGTCTTGAAGTCGGGTCGCTTCTTCCCTAGAGAAAAAACAAAACAAAACCAAAAAAATGGTGGAGTTCCTTCTGTTGGGGAAAGGAATTAAGCCCAGACCTCTAGGCACCTAAGGCAGATAAGGTTTTTTGGGTAAATGCAATATTGTTTTATTAGAGCAACTCAATAGTTGGGGAAAATGTACTTTTGGGGCACAAACACCCTTTCCTTTTGGCACCTAAATAACTTTGAGGAATGGGGCTTTAGTTCTTAAAGTGGCAAACCAGTGTCTGTGCAGAGGTCCTTGAGTATTGATCCATCCTACAGGTCCCTGTCTGGAGCTCCCCTTTTGCCCCCACCATTTTCCTTAAGCAAGGGGGTTTCCATTATCAAAATGCAATGGAGCCCGACGGGCTTGGTGGCCATGGAGAAGGCAGCACCTGGACACATCCTGTGGAGTCAGAGCCTTTTTTACTGGGTCCTTAGTCAATCAAACTCCCTCCCTCCCCCCAACTTGGGCCTGTCCAATGAACTGGTTAATGCAACCAGCTGAATGCATTAAAAATATACTGCCTTGACTATACGACGCACAGGGTAGCAAACACTTCCAAAAGCAGGTACGGACAAAGCCTTGGTCCTGCCCTCCCTGGGATTAAGGGCTGCCTTGCTGTGTAAGATCTCCCCGTCGTGTTCGGTGCTGAGCTGAAGGTAGAAACAGTGCAAGAAATGTCCTCCATTTCCATGGCATACACAGGACCTTTGGTTGGCTTCCTGCAAAGTGTAAAGATTAAGTAACCTGCAGGAGAATCGAATTGTAGAGCCTTGCATTGACCTGGTAAGAAGGGCTGAGCCGCCACAGGCACATAGGTGCACGGGGCAGCAGTCACTTGCTGGGCGGTGTGGTTGTGGGGTCCAGTGGCTCAAACCACCAAAAACAACAGCAGCTGGACAAACATAGAAAGATCTTGGTTTTCATGTCCGCTCTTTCCACTGGTAGAGCTCCAGGATCGGCCCATCATCATGGCCAAATCTGTAAACTGCTCAGCACTGAGGAATACACAATGCCTTCCCCATCTTTCAGAAAGCGTGTGTACCAACAGGTGTTGTCAGGCCAAGGCAGGTCAGTCTAGCTCTACATAGTCCTAACCATCACTTCTGGAAACCAAAGGTCTCTCCCCTAAGCCCAGAGGTGTTCAGAAAGGTATGAAATTGCTTCTGCGCTTCTAAAAATCTCATTGCAAACTGAAGGGCCAAATCCTAGTCTAGAGTTGGGGCTTGTAAGTGGATTTAGGGACCTAAGTGTGATCCTATTCCACCCTGTTCAAGCCCTTGAAAACCACTTAATATAAAAGGTATCTGAATCCTCCTCCTCACTGCTCTTTGGGGACTCAGTCTTACGGGTCTGATAGCAATATGTTGCTAAAGAGGTGACACGGATGGATAACCAGCAAGGTGGAATAGAATAGCACTTAGGTGCCTAAGTCCACTTTGATGCCAAATTAGGTGGAATAGGCCCACAGAAAACTCGTCCTTCCCAAAGGAAGTACATTTGGAAGTGCACCATTTCCTCGATGATACGTCTTGTCACCCTTTGCATTTAGACAGAGTGAGTCACGAGTTTTTTCCAAAGGCAAGAAATGATCATCATTCCTAGCGAAGAAACTTGGGGAAGTGACTCACGGAATGACTTCATTCACGGCCAGGACATTGGATAGCTTAATGGGAAAGCTGAGGTTAGAAGCCACAAGCAATTACGCAACACCAGGGTGACCGCACGTTCGGGTTCAGCTCTGAAGCTAAATAGTTGCTACCAGCAGCAATCACTAAAACTGGATGACTGACCTGTGTACACTCACGCAGAAGTCCTTCAGGGCCATAGTCTGATCATCTGATGTGGACTATACTCCAAAACACCAAGAGGCTTCTGTGTAGTAGGATGGAAAGGTCACATTTTGGTGCAGATTCTGCTGCATTCCACTGTAGTTTGACCTTGGGTGGATGAACCCAGTAAAATAAAGGTAACGCCATTACTTGTAATAATGATCACAACAACAGAAATGATAAAAAAAAAATTGTAATTTGATTTTGCAGCTTTGGCATCTGATATTCTTCTCTTTTGCATCCAGATAGTCGCTTATGTTTCCTTTGCCTCAGTCTGCCCCCACCAACTATTAAAAAGTGTCCTTACTTTCATGAAGTGATGGTGGACAAGTGTCTGTATCATTCCAGGTTCCCAAGGTGCTGCAAAGAGCTAGGGATCCAGGCTGTAGCTGTACTGGTCTAGAGGAAAAGGCAATCAGGACTCATAGTAGAGATGGTATCTTTAAAGTATGCCACTTAAAGAACTAAGCCCCAGTTCCTCAAATGTTTTGGCAAAAATCTTGTTGGTCTCATAGACGATATCATCTCTACTACAAGTCCCGGGTGCAAAGAGCTAGGGCAGGCGTGTGATGTAGTAGAAGAGCAGCTCAGAAGACTCCTCTTCTATTTCTCTGACTCTGGCCAGCTGGATGGGCTGGGGCAAGCCAGGGTCCTGTGCCTCAGTTTCCCCAGCTCTGTCCTTACTGTCCTTTGCCAAAGCCATCACCAAGTGCAGCTTATTATCAGTTCCCTTTTTGGGAGGGAACATAATTTAGACCAAAGTGTCAGTGAGTTTACAGTGTTTTAGCTTTGTTGGGTGTTTCAGAGGTGCTATCAGCGTGGCTTTCCGAACTGGCTGTCATCTTATAATGGAGGCAACTGCCAGTTCACACAGAGCCATTGTGCTACCCCATTAGGAGACCCCAGGGCATGACATACAACAGGCATTAGGCTTGTACTTTCCCACTCCAGAAGGTCTTCAGTTCCTGCTGTCACTGCGCGTATTTCTCAGTCTTTTCCTGCATTTGCAATTGAACATTATTCCTGTAGCTCACACTTTTCACGGGGCACCCGGTGCACAGTACTGCCAAATTTGTCACGCCGTGCTCTTTACTCATCTCCGGCCAATTTCATACCCCCTAGTTATCGTATGATTTATGGTTTTTGGGGCACAGCCAGACGTCCTAAATTCCGGGCTGACATCTTTCCTACAACCCATCTTTGCTTTCACATGCCACATATGAACATCCTGTTCCGGTGAGGCCATTATTAGATTCTCAGTTTCTCTTTTCAGTCTGCCTTTTGCAAAACACTCATAATTTGCCACGTTTTTTTTCCCCCCCCGGTTTTTTTCTCCCCTTAAAGAACCTTGCAGTTCTTTTTCCAGCCACTTCTGCACATGCATTTCTGGCTGTTGTCTGTCTAATGACTTAATCTCAGTAGGAGTGTATTCCTTGTTTAGTGTTGGCACAGGGTCCAAGATCTGGTTGTTCCATTTTCTCTCGGTATCCTGATACTTTGCTATAATTACACGCATCTGTTCCCTAACACCCTCAGCCGCTCTCAGCCCTTCTCCTCCACCCTCCCTGTCAACATAAAGCTTGTCGGCATCTGAGTTTATGTGCATTGCCTTATATGGGGCTGTCTTTCTAATTTTCCTCTCCAGTTCCCTTAGATCATAGAGTCATAGAGAAATGGGGCTGGAAGGGACCTTCAACGGTCACATCGAGTCCAGCCTCCCTGAATGAGGCCAGCTCACCCCCAACCAAACCATCCCATACAATCCATTGTCTAACCTCTTAGCAAACTTACATCGGTCGATCTTACTCCACTTGGCTACTAGAGCAAAACAATGGAGGGGGATTATTGCCTTTAGGGGGAGAGTTATTGCGAAGTTACCATACTGCTGAGAGAGGAGTTGAATGCTACGTCCTGGGGACTGATTGGCTAAGTCGCAGCTCTGCAGAAAAGGACCTGGGGGGACAGGGGACAAGAAGCTGGACAGGAGCCGGCAGTGTGCCCGTGGTGCCAAGAAGGCGACCGGCGTCCTGGGCTGCATCAGTAGGAGCGTTGCCGGCAGATCGAGGGCCGTGATCCTTCCCCTCTATTTGGCACCGGGGAGGCCACATCTGGAGTCTGTGTCCAGCTGTGCCCCCCCCCTCCCCAAATACAGAAAGCATGTGGGGAAATTGGACACAGTCCAGTGGAGAGCAACAAAAATAATTGTGGGGCTGGGGGACATGACTGGTGAGGAGAGGCTGAGGGACCTGGGCTGATTGAGTCTGCAGAAGAGAAGACCGAGGGGGATTTGATAGCAGCCTTCACCTCCCTGCCGGGGGGCTGCACAGAGGACGGAGCTGGGCTGGTCTCAGTGGGGGCAGACGACAGGACAAGGAGCAATGGGCTCAAGCTGCAGCAAGGGAGGTTGAGGTTGGATATTAGGAAAAACTTTCTCACTTTCTGAGGCTACCCAGAGAGGCAGTGGAGTCTCCATCCTTGGAGGTGTTTAAGACCCGGGTAGACAAAGCCTTGTCTGGGATGATGGAGTTGGGGCTGGTCCTGCTTGGAGCAGGGGGTTGCACTACATGTGACCTCCTGAGCTCCCTTCCAGCCCTCATTTTCTACGTTTCTGTGATTCTATGAATGTGAAGCTATTACAGAATGGCATAAATGAGACTTACAGGCACAGTGGCCCAGATCCTATTCCACCTACAGCACATCTAAGTGGGCTTCAGCCCCTAAGGGAGTTTCTATGATATGTCGCCCTGTTCACTCTGCTAAAAGCTTATGAACGTACCTACTTCTGTAGCACCCCATCATCAAGAGAAAATACAGAAGGACCCAAGAGAATGGCTGGAGCCCTGATGAAAACATCCAGGGAGGTGAGTGTTACTCCCCAGCTACCAATGGTGGCCAGGGGTTCAGGAAGAGGTTGCATGAGGTGGCCAGCTAAAGGGAATTCAGGGGAAAGTTTGCTGAGTAGCAGTTGGTTCAACAGTGAGAACATCCCCTGCTGCTATGATGGTGATGAAGATGAGTATTACTCCACCTCTCACCCGAGATGTCAGGATCTGATGCAGGTCTTATTGAGATCACAGTAGCAGGGAGTTTACAAGATGATCACCTTGGTCAGCACTGAAGAGATGCCCATCAATGTTGCTTTTGGAAAGCCCTATGGTCTCATTAGAACAATCAGTCTCCACCGAAGACTGCTGTTGGGATCCCCCCACCATGAGATCCCGACCCATCACAAATAATGGGTGTTATTATTAATGGATCCCAGTAGTTGCATGCTCTCCCCTAGTCTGAGCTATAGTGGTTGCACTGGGAAAGTCCAGCCCAGGTCACTGACAGGTTTATCTGTTCTCCTGCTGCCGATGCTTCATCATCACATCGGTACTATCGCAGGGGCCGAGGGATTCACAGAAACACGACTGCTGTTGGACCAGCAAATGTTGGGAAAGATTTCATAGATTTCATAGACATCAGGGCTGGAAGGGACCTTGGGAGATCATCGAGTCCAGCCCCCTGCCCCAGGGGCAGAAAGTCAGCTGGGGTCATAGGATCCCAGCAAGATAAGCATCCAGTTTACTCTTGAAGGTGTTCAGTGTAGGTGCTTGAACCACCTCCGATGGCAAGATGGCTCTCCCCCAAGGGCAGCTCAGTTGTGTTAGCTGGTGTCTTGATTGCATTACAGATCACATTCTCATAGAAAAAAAGCTGGGGAGAGAAATGGGAGAGGAGGAGAAAGATGTGGGAAGGAAGAGGGGGAGAAGGAAAGGATGGAGAGGGGGAGCAAAGGGGCTGGGAAAACAAAAGGGAAGGGGAAGGAGAGGAAAGACAGAGGCGGAGGTCTTTGGTCCTAGGAAGATCCCCTGATACACCTGAGCAGCCTCCTGCCTTCGTCTCTGGACACATAAAGCACTAGTCGTACTGGAATAGCCTGCCATTACTGTCAGACAGCTGATCTGCCTGCTGAACTTGGAGAATAGCACAGGGTACATTCATTTAAAAGTGATTTTTTTTTTCCTCCCACACAAATTACGTATGTATAACATCTACCTTTTAGGTTTTTGTTTTTGTTTTTTTTAAATACATTTTCCATTTTATTCATTTTTTTTATTTACCTTTCCTCACCTCTGTATATTTTACCTTTTACATTTTCCCTTGTGTTCACAACAATTATATCAAAGCTGCACGGAGGTAATCAGATGCCAAAGTACAGCTGCATCCTTGCTTCACGTAAACGCATCCCACTGTCATTTTGTTCTGTTCTAAACCCAAGGCCTTCATCATCAAATTGGCACATTTCAATACGTCGGCTTTCAGCGAGCCGCGTTTTGTACTAAGCACCAGGCTTTTGTCTTTTGTTCTGTTCATTGAGAATCCGGGAATTTCCAAACTTTTCAAGTCGTCTGAGTCTCGGCAACTTTCAGCAGTTAACTCTTTGCAGTCGTTGTAAGAAGGCCTGAGCATGTGGTTCAGCTAGCAAAACCACAACATTCCCGGTACCCCTCAGATGAGCTGTAGCAGAGAGGGGACTCAGCAGCAGCATCCCTATCTCTTCCCGTCTAGCCAAGTGTCTAACCTGACCTTCAAAACTTGCAAGGACGGGGAGTGCACCACGCCTCTGGGCAGCCTGGCTCAACGGTGAACCACTCTCCCAGTGAGAAATGCCCTTCTAATGTCCAACCTAAACTTCCCTGGTTGCAAGTTAAGCCTCTTACTCCTTGTTCTGTCCCCAGCCACCACAAAGAACAGCCCATCTCCATGCTTCGTACAACCATCCTTCAGGTATTTGAAGAGGGTTATCAAATCCTCTCTCAGTCTTTCCTTCTCCAAACTAAGTCCTTCCAACCTTTCTTCGCAGGTCATGTTTCTTCAGCATAGGTCAGGTTATTAAGGCGGTCCCAAGGTTTCTTAAAGCTACCGTGAGCCACACAACAAGGGTCTCCTCACACCTTTCAGGAAATGCCGTGGATCTTCATGCAAACAGCTGGCGAAGTCTGGGGGGAAGAAATGCCAAGATAGCCCAACACTATTTAGATGACAGGACAAGGAGCAACGGTCTCAAGTTGCGGCAAGGGAGGTTCAAGTTGGATATTAGGAAAAACCGTCTCACCAGGATGGTGGTAAAGCACTGGGACGGGCTACTCAGAGAGGTGGCTGAATCTCCATCCTTGGGGGTTTTGAAGACCTAGATAGGCAAAGCCTTGCCTGGGATGATGCAGTTGGGGCTGCTTGAAGCAGGAGGTTGGACTGAATGTGACCTCCTGGGGTCCCTTCAACCCTCATTTTCTATGATTCTATAATTCTATTTATTTCTTCCAGTTTGAAGTTATTTCACACCTTTTAAAACCTTTTTCTCTCTCTTTTAACTTCAGTCAATTTTTCAACAGAAAATGCCATCGAAAAGCAAGCTGTCAGGGAGATGCATTTTGAAACTATCAAAAGGAAGTGTTCGGGCTTTTTTTTTTTTTTAAATGAAGCTCTTCATTGAAAAAATATGTCAAAACAGGGAAACATTTTGACATTCAAGAAATTTTCTCCCTTTTTATTTATGTTGCAAGCACTCGCCAAATTTGACCTGAATTCACAAACGCTTTCAGCCCCTCCAAAACTCCCTGGTAAGAGCTCAAGAACAAAGCAAACAAAACCCGGGGCCGAGTGCTAGAAGCTGCACTTCCCTGAAAGGGAAGAGCCAAGGACAAGCAGGTGTTTTGCAGCATGATTCCTGGGCCCATTACTAGAAGCAGCAGGGTACGAAGAAAGAGAGGGCCATTTGGTCGGCATATCAGGAAAGGAGAAATGCAAACTTTTGCAGGAGAAGTTTCATAAAGGCCACGGTTGAGCCCTCGCCTCCTGGGAGGCTTTTCATATCAGATGGAGCCAAACGCTCAGAAAGGGACTGTAAGGAATAAGCGTGTGCAGGCTGGAAGTCACGCTGTTTATTCTGCCTCTGCGTTTCCAGCGGAGCAAAGCATCCTTAGTACAGGGAGTGCAGCATAGCAGAGCCCCCGTCTGCCGTGACACCTCTGAAGTATCCCCGTATGGTTTCTAGTCTAATTCTGTTTGACCTTTAGCTAAAGCGGCAGCTTGTCCAGGCAAGTGATTTTTTGGCAGTCCCTTGGGCGCCTGTGGGAGATGGGTTTTTGCTGCATTACCTTTTCAGTCTCTCTCTTGCCATGCGGGCGCCAGGATGGCACAGGTTGGGCCAGATCCCCACTGGTGACTTCGATGACACCAGTTTGCATCAACCAAGGATCCAGGTTCAGTATCTTTAAAGGCCAACTCTGCATCGAGTATGGTGTAAAAGGCCAGGTCAGTCAGCTGAGCCTGAGATGCAAATGAACACTTTCTGTCTGGCTGTTTTCACATGTATTGGTCACAGTAACACAAAAGAAATCATAGACATCAGGGGCTGGAAGGGACCTCAAGGCATCCCTATCCAGTCATCTACCTTTAATTGCCCTTCAGCTGCTCTGTTTCCAGTCCTGCAAAGAAAAGAGGGAGGGAGCAGCTCCCAAAGGGGTGGCAAATGTAATGTGTTCACACCTCTCCCATCACTGAAAACGTCCCATCAACAGGTAGTCATTGATGGGAGCCCGGGAGGAGCAGGCCAGATGTTCCAGCTGTCCCCAGGATGAGAGAGAGAAAGCAATTCCCCTTCCATCCATCTCTGTGCAGGTCGCCTTGAGCAGGGCAGGAGGCAGAGAAGATGTTGTGGCATATGTTACCTCTCTCCCAGAGCAGAAATGGTGCCAAAAGCTGGCTGCCTCTCACATGGGGAGAGCTGAAGTGTCAGGGTCATTGTCAAATCCAGCCTGCTCTGAGCCACGAGGCGGGCAGGGCTCTTTCCCTCAGCACCGCCATCTGGACACGCAGCCGTCCTCTTGTGCAAACTGGATGGAGAGCGACACGTGCCCAAAAAGTCTGCATTCAGAGGACAGAGGAAAGGTCCCCAGCTCCTTACTAGAGGCCTGTTGTTTATAAGTGCGGTGCTCCAGCAAGCTATCAGTGAGCATTGGAGCTGGTCAACATGTGGTATTCAGCAAGGTTATTCCAAAGAGTGATTTAAAGTGGATTGGTTAAACCCTATTCAACCCATGTGTGTACACACTCATCCAGCATCATAGAATCCCAGGGCTGGGAGCGACCTCCAGGGTCTTCCTGTCCAACCCCCTGCACAGGTTCAGGATTGGGTTACATCGGGGTGGGCAATTATTTTGGATGGAGAGCCACTTAATGGGTTTTGGTGAGCTATTGAGGGCCACAAGGGTAGCCTGGCCCCTTGACAGGTGCCCCACACCCTGGAGGTTTGGGGGCCATGGCACAGGACCTGTGAGGAGAGGCTGAAGGAAGCAGGTTTATTTAGTCTGGAGAAGAGAAGACCGAGGTGGGATTTGACAGCAGCCTCCACCTCCCTGCAGGGGGGCTGCACAGAGGCTGGAGCTGGGCTGGTCTCAGTGGGGGCAGACGACAGGACAAGGAGCAATGGGCTCAAGCTGCAGCAAGGCAGGTTTAGGTTGGATATTAGGAAAAACTTTCTCACTAGGAGGATAGTAAAGAACTGGAACAGGGTACCCAGGGTGGTGGTAGACTCTCCATCCTTGAATGCTTTTATGATCCAGCTAGCCAAATCCTGATTTGAGCAGAGGGTGGCACTAGATAACTTCCCGAGGTGTCTTCCAACACTCATTTTCTGTGCTGTATATAATACATCCCAGATTCCTACCCTGCCTCTTCTCAAAACCTCCCGGGAATGGGATTCCACAGCTTAGGAGCATAAGAAGTGCCATACTGGGCCCAGCATCATGTCTCCCACAAGGGCAGGAGAAGATGCTTCAGAGGGAGAGCATATGACCAGGGTATATCTACATTAGCTAACCCATGTCACACACTCCCTGACAGTTTCATAGTTTCATAGTTAATCGGGTCAGAAGGAACCTGAGCAGATCATCTAGTCCGACCCCCTGCCATGGCAGGAAAGAGTACTGGGGTCATACGACCCCGGCAAGGTGTTCATCTAACCTCCTCTTAAACACCCCCAGGGTAGGAACCTGCACCACTTCTCTTGGAAGTTGGGCCCAGACCCTAGCCGCCCTGACCGTGAAGTCGTGCCTCCTGATATCTAACCTAAACCTCCCCTCCGCCAGCTTGTGACCGCTATTCCTGGTCACTCCTGGTGGTGCTCGGGGGAACAGGGACCCCCCCAATGCCTGCTGGTCCCCTCTGACTAGTTTGTAACAGGACACCAGATCCCCCCTCAGCCTTCTCTTGTGGAGGCTGGACAGGTTCAGGTCCCGTCGCCTCTCCTCGTAGGGCCTGCCC
>NW_017728886.1:268641661-268646130 GCF_001723895.1 Crocodylus porosus | reverse complement strand
GAGGACCGAGCCCTGGGGGACCCCACTGCCCACATCCCTCCGGGTCGAACATGACCCATCCACCACCGCTCTCCGGGTGCGGCCCTCCAGGCAGTTGGCGACACATTTGACTGTGTGGGTGTCGACACCACAGCCCCCATTTTCTTAACGAAAACGGGGTGAGAGACAGTGTCGAAGGCCTCCTGAAAGTCCAGGAAGACTATGTCCACTGTGACACCTGGATCCAAGATTTTGTGACCTGGTCGTAGAAGGCCCCCAGGTTGGTCTGACAGGACCTGCTGCTAATGAACCCGTGTTGGTTGCCCCTACGCATGATCTCCCCCGCGGGCCCTCATGGACGTGCACCACGATAATTCTCTCAAAAAACTTACCCAGGATCGAGGTAAGACTGACTGGCCTATAGTCCCCGCGTCCTCCTTCCTCCCTTTTTTGAAGATGGGAACCACATTGGCCTCTTCCAGTCCTCCGGCCCCACACCAGAGCCCCACGAGTGCTCGTATAGCCGTGCCAGGGGTCCCACAATGACCACAGCCGATTCCCTCAGCACTCGGGGGTGGGGATCGTCCAGACCCACTGATTTAAATATGTCCAGTCCCTCCAGACGTCCCCTGACTAGATCTGCCCTGACCCTGGGCCTGGGTGCGCCTCCCCTGGGGCCTGAGGGGGGCCCGGTGGGGGGCTGATCCGGTCCCTGCTCAGGACAATGGAGGCAAAGAAGTCGTTAAATCGGTTAGCTTTGTCGTCTGGTGTGACGACCAGATTTCTTAGTGTGTCTTGCAGGGGCCCCACGTTACCCGGTACCTTCTTTTCACCATCACTGTTTAGAGATGCCAGAAGATACATCCCTTACTGTTTGGTATAATAGCTGTTATTCGATCTATCGCCCGTGAATTTGACTAGTCCCTTTTTGAACCTCTATGTTATCTACCTCCACAGCCTCCTGCAGGAATGAGTTCCACAAGTGAACGACATGCTACATAACAAAATGCTTTATCTCAGTTTTCAACCCATCTTCTACTCATTTCAGGGGGTGCCCCCTAGCTCTAGGCTTCTGGGACTTGGTAGGTAACAGTTCCCTGTTCACTTGGCCCACACCCTTTCTGATTTTATAGGCCTCTATCCTATCCGACCTCTATCCTATCCCCCCTCAGCCTTCTCCTTTCCAAACTGAAGAGCACCTGCTCCATACCCCTGATCATCTGGGTTGCTTTCTTGGGGAGCTTATTCCACTGTCTTACTGTTCTGAACAGTGGGGAAGGTTTTTTTCCTGAGATTTCATGGGCTGGCTGCTTTGTGCCTTGCCCTTTGTGGCAGGGAGATGCATTGTTCTCCATCTTCTTCATGGCAGCAGTTCACATATATGCAAACTGTTATGATGTCTTCTTTAATCTCCTTTTGCTCCAAACTAAACCTTTCAGATCTTCTGCCCAGAACAGTGCACAGGACTCCCGCGGAGGTCTACCCAGCTCTGTGTAGTGTGGCACGATCCCCTCTTGTCTTGATTGCATTGAATCATCATTGCATTGTTTACTAAATGCTCATTCTAGAGGCCAATCAGTTGCTTAAGCCAGAAATTATAATAATCCAACAAATTTTCCACTGCTGTACACAATAGCACATAATCCTCATAAATGCAATAGGCCTATACAATGAGTTAAATATTTTAGTCCTTTACAAACCTTTAAGAAACAGACCCATCATTAGCTTTATTTTCATGAATAGTACATTTCTTGGAAATAAATGGAGTTTGAAGTATGCAAAATCAGGTCAAGTTCAGTCAAAAGTTTCAGCTAATAAAAAAAGAAGAAAAAAAGAAAAGAAAAATGCAGATTGTGTTTGCATATTGTTCCAATGAAATGGTGCATTGCATAAAGTCTCTTTCCCATTCACTTAAGTTCAGCCGGGGCTACAGGGAATTATTTGGTCTGGCTGTATTCGAATGACTGGAAAGGGTTAATTCCCTAAGACTAGGAAAGACAGGAAACGACTGGATTGTGAGCGAACAGAACACAGGCATTTGGTTAGTGCAAAACAAGTCTTCCTACAAAGCAAAGTAAAACTGATTTCAGCAGTTTCAAAACGAGAGTTTTGTTTTTCTTTCAGAATATTTCAGCCGCTGTTCTTTGCAAAAGACCAAAAGCAAGGAAATAAGGTTTTTTTCTTTGTTTGTTTTGGGCTTTTTAATGTTTTAAATAACCCCACAATAAGCCAAGTCCTCTGATTTTAGGTCAAACAAAACATTTGGGGTTGGCTGATGTTCCCATCAATTGCTTCACTGCTAAATAATAAAACATTTCTGCTTTGGTTTGGTCAAAATCAAATTTTTTTTTTTTGTCCCATTTTTGTCTTTGCTTAGCCATCTATTAGGGTTGTGCGAAATTTCACCAGGTTTTTCGTTTTGAGCTCGAAACAACAAAATCGAAATGAAACAAAAGCTTTTGAAATGGTTTCGAAATGAAACAAGGGCACTCAAAATGTTTCAAAAGTTTTGAAACATTTCAAGTTTCTAAGCCAGGCTTACTTGACTTCAGTGCTGGTCCCAGCCGGCAGCAGCAGCAGCCTCCTGTCATCCAGCACAGATGTGGGGGCCGTAGCCCCCGGGAGGATTCTGGCACCTCCCCAGCCCTCCCGGAGGTGCGGGCCCGTGGACCTGCACGCTGGATGACAGCGGCAGCACCAATCTTCCCAGCGCTGATCCCAGTCGGCAGCAGCATCCTGGCAGATCGGGGGCCCACACCCCCCGGGGGAGTCCAGCAGAGCCCCGCAGCCCTCCCATCGGGGCAGGCCCCCGCTCTGCCTGCTGGATGACAGGAGGCTGCCACTGCCAGCAAGTGACAGTTTTGCTTGTCAACGACTTGAGGTGCAGTTTCCCAAAAACCCCTGCACTTACCTCCTTAAAACTCGGCAGACTTCATGCTTTCAGAAGGGGGCTACTATCCAAATCAGGCAAGAAATGACAAATTTATAGGCATCTTTGCATGTCTCCATTATAGCCTATGGGTGAAATGTTGAAACAGTGTTGAAAGAGCGGAACAGTTTCGATGAAGCGAAACAAAACAAAACAGTGATTTCAAAATGAAACGAAACTCGGAACAAAACACTGTTCCATTGACATGTCAGAACGGAAGTCGAAGCAGAACCGCGCTGTTTGTCACAGTCCTATTATCCATCATGTGCCCAGTCCTAACCATAATACACATTTTGATGAAAATGTGGTACAGCCCTCTACAGAAGACCCTCCAAAACCTGCAAGAGCTACATTTCCCAAATAGCGTGAAGTGGCAAAGGGAAAAAGAGGCATGGCTACCCCGTCCCCCCCAGCATAATTTACAATAGCTCTGAGGCTGTGCTAATTTGTGCATCTATTTGTGCAAATACTTTGAGACCAGCAAAGAGAATTTAAAAAAAAAAACCCTCGTTCCCAACCTCTTGTCCTGCACTGAGCCCATCTCGGTCACACACACACACACACATACACACACACACACTTAATATTGCAGAATCCTTACATATATATAAACCAGCAACATCTAGTGCATTTACTTGGCATTTAAGTTTGCCTCAGAGATATATATCTCCAGATGTAAGGATTCTGCAGTATTAAGTGCACAACCCCTCTGGTTTCACATATACATATACATGCCACCTTTTCCCTCTAGCAGTTGACTTCCCATCTCCTCTCCCACCATGTGTTAATCACAGAAAGTACAAGCTGTTCATGGGTTGTGGTGGGTCAGTAGGGGGCGCTCCTGCATTGAGCCACCCACCTCCCTGTGCCCGACCACCTTCCAGGCTCTGAGCACCTTATGCTTGGCTGACCCCTCTCCCGGAGCACACTCGCTAGCCTGGGGGTAACGTCACCGCCACCACCCTGAGAAGGGACTGTCTCGGCCCTGTGTCCTCGGGGAAACACAGCCCTAATAGTCCGACGGGCTCGACCCAGTACAGGCACTTGGGGCACTTCCCCAAGTCAGGGGGCAAAAAGCAAAGTCTCCCTTAGTCCGCAGACCTAAGGGGTCTCTTAGGCATAATTTAGACCCACCCCTCAATCAGTCTGCCACACCAGTCACAAAGGAGAACTTTATTGATTACGAGGGGTAGGGGAAACTAGGGTACAGGATTGAGCAATATCTTAGAAATCCTAAAGAGCAGTGTGGCTGAGGTAGCCTTTTGATCACGCATCTGTGTTACTGCCAGCTAGACATCTAATCCTATTGAGTAGTTTACCCACAAGCATCTTCCAAAGGCAGGTGAAGTTTCCCTTTGGGGGCAGGCAGTTCCTTGCTCATGAGTTTTGGGGTGAGACAGAGCTAGTTTCAGATGGTAAAGCTCCTCTGTGTCCTCCGCATGGCTGCTGCTTCACCTCATGGCTGAAGAGAGAGCCTCCTTGCCCATCCTAACTTACATAGCCCCCGTGACCTCATTCCCCTGGGCCAGTGGAGGTCAGCCCCGGCTGGCTGTCAGCCAAC
>NW_017728886.1:268635711-268641543 GCF_001723895.1 Crocodylus porosus | reverse complement strand
GTGTGCAGGGCCCACACTCATCAAATGGTTGCAGCCCAGAGATTTTAGTCACAGTGTGACAGGGCAGAGATTTTTGGGAGAAACCAAGGTGGCTTTCTGCCACATGGGTAATTTTTTTTTTTTAATCAAATGCCTCCTACTTCCCCCTGACTCATTCACAAAGGCAGCCAGCATCTGCGACATCACTCCATTCCCATAGGTACAAGCTGTGATGTCAAAAGCACTTGACTGTGATGATTCAAGAGGGAGGGGAGGTAGCCTGAAGTACTTCTATTTACACCCAATTACATGTTAATGATGGATAAGGAAATGCCAGAAACTTGAGGGTTGGGCTTAATCATAGAAAATGACCCACTGAGGATTTTGCTGCAAAGTGCAACTTTGAGGCTTCAGCTCACTCGAGGAAGTAGCAGAAGCACCAATAATTTGTGGCTGAAATTGGCAGTATCATGTCCACGAGGAAAAAGGAAATAAAGTTAGTTTGGAAGTTTTTTCAGGAAAAATTTAGATTTTTTGATGGGAAAATTCAAAACACAAAAAAAAACCTTAGTTGTAAATTGACTCTTTTTTTTTAAATGTTGTCATGTCTTTCAAATAGAAACATGCCCTTCAGGGGCGAGAGAGGGAGCCTATATTAGAAAGATCAACCTCAGCATTAGCAATGTTTGCAGAAGGATCAAAGACTTGATGCACAGCTGTATCTTAGGTACCTCCCCGACCCTCCATTAGCCTGCTATGTAATGGCACAGTGCCACAGCATGTTGATGACAGTAATTTGGCTTTATTTTGGGGTGAAATCAGAGAGGACACATAATGTGCAGTTTAAGTATAAGCCACTGAGCCTGCAACTGGTGTAAAGTCATGAATGAAGTTCCTCCTTGTAAAGTGGGAAGGATGTGATTGCACTGCTGCCCATGTGTCTGCTCCACCAAGCGATCCACCCTGGGGTAGCAGTGGGTCTTTTGCTAGCCAGCTCCTTTGCCGCCTTGTGACCCAGCATTGTAGCTAGCTTGGGACAGGGAATCAAGTGTACACTCCTTACACTCCTTACTGGGATAAAGGGTGGGAAAAGGATTTGGGTGAACCAAATACTGAACCCTTGGGTGAAGTATACCTCACACTTAGACTATACTAAATCTGTGGAACATTAAGCAGTACAAAAGTTAGAACCGGTTGTGGGCAGTTGCATGTTAAGGGATAATACAGCTCTGACTTGCCACTAGACAGCTGGTGAGCACGAGCATGGCTAGAAGCCAGGACACGTGGGCTCTATCCTTGCTCTGGGTTTGGGGGGCAGGGGTGAATGACTGGGAGTGGTGCATTGTGGGATGCTGGAGGAATGAAAATTGCTAATTTTATCTCTGTGGAATGGACTAGCCTGCTGTGCCCTTCTCTCTTAAATAAAAGGGGCCTTTGGCTCCCTGTTATACAAGCTTTAATATGAAGAAGCTCACATTTTAAGTACTCTTTTTATGGCCTAATTGCAATGTGTTACTTCACCCTTAGAAGTGACTATTGTCTCTCTCAACATCCTGAGGAGGAAGGTAAACTCTTGACTGCCCCTTCTCTTCGACTGGAGGTGTCGACATACCAGAAACCAAGAGCCAAGGATGACAGAACAGGACCTAGAGGGAGGCTTTCTTGCTGGAATTGCAAGACCAGGTCTCCTAAGACATACCACTACCCACTGAGACCATACGAGCAGGTGAAGAAGGATGGCCACATGGTGAATGCCCTGGCTGGGACTCCAGAGATCTTGGTCTACTTCCCAGCTCTGCTTCCAACTCCCCTTTTGTCCTCAGGATCCCTGCAGAAGCAGTATAGCTATCCTCTCAATCTGTGTTTCCATTTGCCACCACCGCAATGGGTACCATACTTGTCTTTTGGGACACCCTGCCTGTTTTAATTGCAATCTCTTTGAGCAAGAAACTATCATTTCTTCCATACATGTACAGCTCCTTGCACCTCTGGGGCTGCTGATCTTCCCTTGGGGCCTCCAGATAGAAATGTGATGTAAATAATCATTGATATCTGAACTCTGAGGCATGTCTTGTAGTGGAGGACAGAGAAGACTGGAAGCTCTTGTGGCTGCCTTTGAGGTTAGTTAATACTGGCCATCCTGGGGTGTTTTCTCATTGGCTAGAGCATGGGGAAAGCATTTTTATACCATGGTTGATGGTGGAGATTTGAAAGAAAGCCAATGCATAACAGAAAAGAACATGTCAAAAGAAGCCAGGGACGGAAATTAAATACCACATCATTTCTCTGAATGACTGCTATTAAATTGCTGGCCGAGAGGCTGGACAGAGCAATAAGAGCAGCGATGTTTGTATTCTGGAGGGCTCAATGCAATCACAGAATCCATCACAGGAGCTGCTTCCACGTCCCCCATTTTCACACAAAAGCTCATATTTCTCTTAGTTAGTGTGGCATCATACTGCTGTCTAAAAGTGCGGACATATCTTCTCAGTGATCTCCCTGCCTCTCCCCGGTCCCCACAGCCATCACTGCTTTGACAGTGGCTTCTGCCTGTTGCTACTATTGATTTTATAGCTCTCAATCCATCGTGCTGAACGTCTCCCAGTAAATACTCCAGTCACTGCTTTTTCCCCCCTGCAGACACGGCCGTCTCCCTGCACTGTCACACGGCCTCGTTGTCTGTTATTGGAAACCTGTCAAAAACTTGCTCTCCAGGAGATATGATTGGGGCAAATTGCTTAGCAAGACTCATAGCAGCAAGGATTAGACATTTATATGAATAAACATGACCCAGGAGTGACAGTGGTTGGGAAAGAAAATTGCTAGGGCTCTCAGTACACCTGCTTCCTCAGCTGGGCCGAGGAAGAAATTGCCCGCTGAAGCTCAGTAAATGTACAAGCAGGATGCAGTGTGAGCATCATTTTCTCCATTCACTGGAAGGATCCAGCATTACGATTGTCGGAACCAGGTTATTAGGGTAGAAAGACTATTTGTCTCATCCAATTTTGGAACCCCCCGTGGGTACCATCACATTTGGCAGCCTCCATATCCTCACAGGCCATCCCGTGCCTCTGAGTGCTCAAGAGGGATCAAGTAAACAAGCCAATGGTTTCTATGGCTGAAGTGCTGCTAATCTACATGGTAAGAAATTCACAGTGGAAGGGGTCTCGGAGACAATGCAGAGGGTAGTATAGATCAATCACTTTAAATTAGTTGGGACTTTTAGGTCTTGAGTTTTACCAGTAGATGAAAGGAAGTGCTATGGGCAATAAAGGAATAATTCTGCAGAGACCAGATTGGCTTAAGGATCTCTCTAAATCTTCTCAATGGATAGTGACAAATAATCCCTGGAAAATAAGGAGGCCTACTACAAACAGAGATGGTGCCACTTGGAGATACCAACTGCAGACTGCCAGAGGAAGCTTCAACTTGTCCTGTTCATAATGCATCCCTCCTCTCTCACCTGGTGTCTCTAAGCTGAATAGGCATTTCCCAGAGCAGGGACTGCCTTGGTTATCCTTCCTCTGTCTTCATCATTCTCTGGAGTGGGACCATGATCTTTGATGGGGGAAATCTCAGGAAGCATGTCTACATGTGCATTTATGTCAGTTTAAATTTACTGTGTAGTAAATTACTTGACAGTAAGCAGAGATAGGTCGGCATCTGCACATGTAGGTGTTAAAGCGCTTTGACGCTGTGTGGGAACTGACTTGGGACTAAAGTCAGTCCCAAATTAGTCCATATACACAGTGTTACTGCACAGTAAGGCATCACCATGTGCGTTACTGTGCAGTAATGAATCAGGTGTAAATTTGATCCCTACATGATGCAGGTATCAAATTTATACTCAAGTTGGTATAAATCACAATATTTACTGTGCAGTATGCACATACATGTGTAGATGCATGCCCATTCTGCACAGTCATTTCAGTTACTGCACAGTAAATGTGCATGTGTAGATGTCTAAAAATGTTGAGAATCTCTCTGTCAAACAAGGAAAAGTTCTTTCCTTGTTTTATGAGAGAAAAGTTTCTCTTTCAAAAAGAGAAAGAAAGGCAGAGGGGTGGCTATGCCAAGTAGTAAAGGAAGGGAGCTGATGTGCTACTCTAGGGATATTAATGCCAGAGCAAAGGTGACAGACGATAACAAGTAGATAGGTTTGTAGACCACCGCACTCCACCAAGATGGGGTTGAGGGCAAACGTAGGAAGTAAAAGATCACCTTGTGCATGGGGAAAGAAAAGCTAGGCAGGTAGGGCAGTTGTAGGCTCCATCTGATCAGTCTCTGCAAGGCAGATACTATAAAAGTGTCATGGGAAAATATACAGAGAAAGAGGATATCTCTGCTAGTGTCAGTGGAGCTGGGTTGGGTATAGCCTTCTTGTGAGTACCGTACCAAGGCTTATGACAATTTTATGGAGTAGGTGCAGTCACTCACAAGTGCTGTCACAGTGCCATCTGATGTAGCTATCAGGACTCGTGGTAGAGATGATATCTTTTATTAGACAAAGTGGATTTTTGCAAAACAAAAATCTTTAATCACAAGCTAGTTGGTCTAATAAAAGATATCACCTCTGCCACAAGTCCTGATTGCTGTTTTCTCTAGACCAATACAGCTCCAACCCAGATATCTGATAAAGCTAGCACTCATTACAGTGTTTTGGACTGCTTGTTTAAAACTACTGTACAATTGCTACTGGCCTTTGGATGTAATGAGGGATTTTCAGCTGAATTACTGGTGTGATCAACTGAAACCAAATACCCTCATGCATCTGTAATGTTCACACTCCCCTTGGGCTGTCAGAAGTGGGGCAATAGGGCCAGACTTAAGACCTCCAGAGTGTAAAGCTTGATTTGGTAGGACCAGCTCTATTAGAGCAGGTTCATCAGTCAGCATTTTGCTGAGAGACACCCAAGGGAGGAGAACAAAGCACTACTCTGTGTTTTGGTGCCTGTCAAGGTGTCTCCTGTAGCCCCTCTTCCCTAGGGCATAACACACACACACCAGTGCCACCAGTCCACAAGCATCACACATCATCTCCTTGCATGCACACCTGTATGGCACAGTAAATATGGTGACTTGTGCTGACTTGAGTGTAAATTTGATACCTGCATCATGCAAGTATCAAATTTACACCCGATTAGTTACTTCACAGTAGCACACATGTAGATGCCTTACTGTGCAGTAACACTTTGTGTGTGGACTGATTTGGGAATAATTTTATTCCACACACAGCATGAATGTGCTTTAACAACTGCATGTGTAGATGTCTGCCTATTCCCACTTACTGAGCAGTAAATTACTGTGCAGTAAATTTAAGCCAGAATAAAGGCATGTGTAGACACACCCACAGACTACTGCTCTCTCTCATGTGCTCCAAACATGCACGTAGTCCTCCACACTCAGGCATGATCAGACTAGTTCCCTCTTAAACATGTAGCCTGATTCTCTCATCTGGGTGGGTTTTGCATAGTCCAGGCACAGGCAGGGGGAAGAAAGTAGCTGGGATCCTGGTGAAATTCATGGTATCCTGAATATTGTAAGAATTGGGGGAAGCTTGGATAGGTGATAGCAACAGTCCCTAGCATGTCCCTTACTCTGGATTCTGGCAGAGACTGAATTCTGCATGAAAAGGGCCAGCCCAAATGTTTTGTATGGATAATATCAAGATCTGTTATCCAAGTTTTGGCTCTTTCTGACTGTACAAGATTTTACACAATTGAAAACAAGAACAAGTTTTTAAAGGAAAAGTCACTTGGAAGTGATACTAGCCAAACACTTGTTACCAGATTTGGCCACTACTTTGGGGTGTGCTCATTTATTAGGGCTAGGGTCTTGGTAATTCTATTAATG
>NW_017728886.1:268594216-268635611 GCF_001723895.1 Crocodylus porosus | reverse complement strand
CTCCCCCGCTTCGCCGATCCCAGGATTCACTGCGGTCTCGGCTTCAGGCTTTCTGTTCTCCATCTCTCATGTAAATGAATGGTCATCTGGCCCCATCTCAGATGCAAATGAGACCTAAGGCAGTGGTTTCACTTTTGTCACTCTTATCTGGAGGGTTTTAGGTGCGTCTCGCACTGCATCTTAATCAGCTTCTGTTTGGGGGGTGGGGGGCAATTCTTTGTGAGTCAGGAAGGCTGTGTCCTGTGTCAGGGTCCCCAAAAACATGGAGCTGAGAGGTAGCACGCTCCCTTCTGAAAAACAGGTTTCCATCTCATCACGTGTTTTGCACAGGTGACATTTCAGAAAAGCCAACACACCTGTGCTTGTCGACCGCCTGGCAAAACGTTGAGACTTGAGATCAGGCCAACATGAGACGTGAATAGTTTCATGCACTTGTGACTGTGATCAGATAGACCCACTCCATTCTTGTGATATATTCAGCCACAGTCCTAGAGACATCTCTGCCTCTCTCAGTCTCACACCCACAACCCTTCTTACACTTTGTTATCAACTCTAGAGGCGTTCCTCCATCTCTTGCTCGTGGTCACACACACAGACACCCCTGCACACATCACACGCGCACAATCCTGCTCACACATGCGTTCAACTTCAACCTCAAGGAAACACCTCTCTGTCTCTCTCTCCCACACACACAAGCACCTCTCAAACACGCTGGAAGCAGTGACAGGACTGATAGAGTCCCTGCATCTTAGTCACAAGGATTCATCCTCAAACGTGGCCTCTTTTTTTTTGCTTCCTCTGTTGTTTTCCTAAATCTTAAGCCAAGACAGGAGCTGCTTAACTATCCCCTGGCACGTTCAGGACGTCTCAGAGCTATCGCTCACTG
This sequence comes from Crocodylus porosus, assembly GCF_001723895.1. NCBI lineage: Eukaryota > Metazoa > Chordata > Crocodylia > Crocodylidae > Crocodylus > Crocodylus porosus. Next base: position 268,634,725 of record NW_017728886.1, on the reverse strand, counting down.
TCGGTGATAAAGAGGAGGCTGCTCCCTTTTGATCTGTCATGGCTTTTAATTTTCCAGCAGCCAGAGAGAGAGAGAAGAGATGATTGCCAGCAGATATGTTGTGCAGCTCCAGGCTTCTATCTCAGTAGTCAGCGTTGGTGAGATTTGCTTCCCATACTGTGCTCACCCTCGGAGGAAGGCACATCTCACAGGGACACTCAGGGGAGTTATGTAAAGAGCAGGGGCAAAAAACCAAACACCCTCAAATGCTTTTTAAGACAGAGCTTGCTCAGTGTATAAACAGGATAATATGAGGGTGGGAACGGTGATAGCAGGGACTGGACTCACTGGTTTAGGAAGTGCCTTGTAGTGTTATATTCTTCATGGCTCGATGATATGCATTCAGAGCCAATCGGAGGCAGACACGGTTCTTTGGGTACATGCGATATCTTTTACTGGACCAATTGAATGGCTGGAAAAATTATTCTTTGAGAGCTTTCGGGCACAAACACCCTTTTTCAGACATGGGGAGAGCCTGCTGGTGCTTGTGTGCTCTGCTGCGGGGAATGGAAGCTTAAGCCAATATGCAAAATGCAGATGTGTGAAAATGCAATAAAATATATAAAATACTATTTCTATATGTGTGTGTGTATGTGTATGTACTTGCATATGCACATGTATATGCATATGTATATAAAAATAAGCCAATCAAAGGGCATTCAGTTTTTTTAACTTGCCAACTATAATAGTGCAGCAGGACAAACAGCCCAGGGAAACAGCCCAGCCGCAGAACAGGCTGGGGAGTCCTGTAGCCAGGATGGTTTGCTGTGTAGGGGGCTGGACTAGAAGACTCTTGTGGTCCTGTGTGATCCTACAATCCTGTGACACCACATGGGTACCCTCATGTAGAAGAGACCTTAGTTTTCTGTAGTTTCATTCACTGCAGTGCCCCTGCCCCATGCATATGCCCTACTAAAAGGTGCTAACCTTCAGGTACCTGTCTCTTGAGTGGATGAGAGGCAACCGCAAGACTGATGAAGGGAGATCCCTTCTAGCCATACTTGATGGCAGTGAGACTCAGCCTCACAGCCCTAGGCAGTGTGTATCTTAATAGATCGCAATTGCAAAGCAGCCACACAACAGCCCTGCAGAGGCCCTCTGACACCACTGCAATGACAGCATCGCCAGGTGTGATCATGATGACGTGGCACAGGATAACTGGCGAGATACCCCATCCTGGGTGATGGCCGACATCACAGCTCCATGTGACAACACTTCTCTTTTATGAACTGGTCCCCGTTGTCTTCTCATAGGCATTTGCCCAGACAACAAAGGTCTTCCACATTAGAACAACATATATTAAAAATAAGAGGGAGCTTTGAGGCAGTGGCAAAGCCTCCTGCTACGGGGTGGAAGCCAAGCTCAAAATATCAGGCAGCAGAAGGAAACTTTGCAGGGGGGTGTTTTATCCCAGATAACTAACTCCTGTGCCTGGCTCGCTGTCAGAAATGAGATAGCAGACTAGACCCAAGCTGGGATAGTCGACTCAACCTGAATTGAGGCCTGAAAATCCCAACTAATACCTCCAATCTAGAGCATCAGTTTCTCGGTTCTGATTTCATTTTGCGTTTTCTGGCCAGCTCAATCTACTTCCACCAAGCGATGTCAAGGAGGCGATAGTGCCATTATGAGAACCAGCTGTTCACAAGCTGGGAACTATTGCACCGGGTAGCACAGTGTGGTGTGGAGGTGAGCAACCAACAGTGGTGAAAGAACAGATTAGGGCCTATTCAGAAAAGGGGGACATGGCGCCGGGTGCAATGCACCCAGGGCTTGAAGGAGCTGGCTGATGGGATTGCAGAACTGCTGGCCGTTATCTTTGAAAACTCCTGGTGATTGGAAGAGGACCTTGATGACTGGAAAGGGGCCAATATAGTGCCCATCTTTAAGAAAGAGAAGAAGGAAGATCTGGGGAACTGCAAACTGGTCAGCCTCACCTCCGTTCCTGGAAAAATCATGAAGCAGATCCTCAAGGAATCCATGTCTAAGCACTTGGAGGAGAAGAAAGTGATGAGGAGCAGCCAGCATGGGTTCACCAGGGCAAGTCCTTCCTGACCAACCTGATTGTCTCCTACGATGAGATGACTGGCTGTGTGGATGTGGGAAAAGCAGCGGGCATGATATAAATTGACTTTAGCAAGTCTTTTGATACCGTCTCCCACAGCATTCTCGCAGGCAAGCTTAAAGAAGTATGGGCTGGGTGAATGGACTGTACGGCAGATGGAAAACTAGCTGGACTGTTAGGCTTAAAGGGTAGTGATCAATGGCTTGCTGTCTAGCTGGCAGCCGGTATCAAGTGCAGCACCCCCGGGGTCGGTCCTGGGGCTGGTTTAGTTCAACATCTTCATCAGTAACCTGGAAGATGGGATGGATGCACTCTCAGCAAGTCTGCAGATGACACCAAGCTGAGGGGAGTAGTAGATACACTGGAGGGTAGGGCTAGGATTCAGGGGGATCTCAACAAATTGGAGGGTTGGGCCAAAAGAAATATCATGAGGTTCAATAACGACAAGAGCAAAGTCCTGCACTTAGGAGTTGCAATCCCCTGCACCGGGGCAGGCTGGGGGGGATGGGCTGGGCAGCAGCTCTGCAGAAAAGGCCCTGGGGGGACAGGGGACAAGAAGCTGCATATGATCCAGCAGTGTGTCCTTGTTGCCAAGCATCCTGGGCTGCATCGGAAGGAGCGTTGCCGGCAGACTGAGGGCAGTGATCCTTCTCCTCTATTCAGCATGGGGGAGGCCACATCTGGAGTCCTGTGTCCAGCTGTGGCCCCCACTACAGAAAGGATGTGGACACATTGGAGAGAGTCCAGTGGAGGGCGGTGAAAATGGTTGGGGGCTGGAGGACAGGACTGGTGAGGAGAGGTTGGGGGAACTGGGCTGATTTAGTCTGGAGAAGAGAAGACCGAGGGGGATTGAACAGCAGCCGTCACCTCCCTGCAGGGGGGCTGCACAGAGGATGGAGCTGGGCTGGTCTCAGTGGGGGCAGATGACAGGGCGAGGAGCAATGGGCTTAAGCTGCAGCAAGGGAGTTGAGGTTAGGTGTTAGGAAAAAAAAAACCCTCTCCCAATAGGAGGCCAGTAAACCCCTGGAATAGGGTACCCGGAGAGGTAAAAATCTCCATCCATGGAGGTTTTGAACACATGCCTCAACAAACCCTTGGCTGGGATCATCTAGCTGGGGCTCTGAGCAGGGGATCAGACTTGAGGTCCCTTCCAACCCATATTTTCTATGATTCCAACTCTCCTATTAGACGGAGAGTCCTTTCCCTTTGAGGAAGAAAAGCATTTGAGGCAAACTTCAATCCTGGATTTGCACCCAATCTGTCTCCGTGATAAAGCAAAGCAGAGGTGTGGGGTATGCAATCTGTTTGTCGGTAGCTCCCCTGCACCCAGCTCCAGTCACCCCAGGTGCATAAAAGGATGGCTCTCTTTTTCTTTGCTTTCCTTTCCAATGTGTTTGTAATCAGTGTAAAATCCTACAGGAGTTGGCTAAATTACACCTACCTCTGATACAGCATGTAGATTCTCAAGGCATTGCAGCTGATGCGCTGACATTTGAAAGAAGAAACAATCTTGCTGTGCTTCTGTTCCCGTTCAAGTGCTCTTTGTGGGTGGATTAACTGTATACAGTTGTCCCATCAGGAGCTTCAGCAGAAAGAAGGGGTCAGGGACTCTTACTGGAGACCCCAGCCATGCTGAGAAGGGAAGACAATTTGTTTCCTCAGGATGCACAAAAATATCCAGAGCCCCTGGACAACTGCAGGGGCATGGAAATTATTCTGCACCTGGGGAATGAATCATAGCTTAGAAATCAGAGCCCAAGCTGATATGTTAGTTCCAGTCCATTTCTTGCCTGAATGTGCTCTTCTCTCTATTCTCCCATCCCTTATCTAGCCAGATTTTTAACTAACTCAAGTAATAGGGTTTTCATCACTTTTCCTGGGAGGCTTTTCTACAGATGTAGAGATCCTGAGCCCTGGGTGGTGCTTGGGTTCAAGGATCATACAAGATCAAGCAGGGAGGTTGTATCTCCGTAGAACAACATTCATCTCCTTTGGTAAAGGTCTGTGCTGGTAGGAACCCACTGTTTGGCAAGCCTGGTGTGGGGTTGGTCTTCCCATGTGGCAGGACATACATACTCTACATGCCTCTATGCATGCATACATAAATACATCCTCTACACACCCTGCATTATAAGTGCAAACTGCTGGCTGTTGCGCATTGCACACGGTAGATAAATCACTCTAAAATACAAGCCGCCCCAATTCCTAGTCAAGACAGCAAGTGATCAGCAAAGCACCACAGATTCACCCCAAAACCCAGTTGCCCTTTGGGGTTTACCCTGTATTATGCATGCATAGTCTCCTAAATTAGATTGACTCCCGTGGTGTTTAGTCTCTGTTTGTAGCTTGGGTGACGCTGTATTCAACTGTGCCATTTTCATATCTGTATGAATTGTAGTATTTGATATAAATGCAACTTTGACATCTCTTTATATTATAGCTAAGGTTGTATTAATAAGGCTGTGATTAACTGAAGTGGCCCTCAACGGTTTGAGATGTAGAAGAGACACTTGCTGAGAATTAGCATTTGACAAGAGTTATTTACTCTTGAATGGCCCCTGCCAGACAACGATCAATTTACACTTTAAAGGAGGGGGGCTGCAAGAGTAATAGGGAGATACTGGAGAACATTTTCCACTGATGGGGAATTACAAGAGAGATGCTATCGGATTAGCAAATCTCCAGGTCTGAAAGGTTGCACAGATGCCTCAGGTCTTGATTGCATGTAGCAGTCTGGTAAACAGGAGGGCAGAAAGTTATTGTGGCTTCATAGAATATGACATACGTGTATGGCCACACGAGCAACTGTACTCAAGTCTGCTGCAAGGGCATGGCTTGGGCTTCAGTCTTCCTGGATAGAAGGTGGGTTGAGAAAAGCAAGGTCAGGCAGGAGGTCGGAGGCAGGGTCCTGGAAGGCCAGCCAAAGCCTGCATCTTTGGATCTGAATTAAGGTGCAGGTTAAGACAGGTTATCCTTCTGATATCTTCTCTTGTGTACTTACCTCTGTATCTCAACCCATTTCTGATGCTTGTTCTTGATTTGCGTCAGAGATCCTTCTGCTATCATTAAAAAACCCATGTGATGTCACTGGCGCTTATGATCCCAGGGGATTTTGACTCTCTGGGCTTGCCCTGGTCCGTGGAAAGGGGGATCTATCTTTTCTGAGCCTGTGACTGGACAAAGATGTGATCCTCTAGCTGGTAAAATCCCCTCTGCTAAGGTCTGGCAAGGCCTGACTGAGACCAGGAGGGCTGAGATACCACAGGCAAAGAAGGATTTGGCCTCTGAGTCAACTCAGCCAGCTTTCAGCAGTCAAGCAGAAAACAGCAGAGAGGCGTACGGGGCAGAACGGCACCACGAAGTGTGGAAGCAGCAGTGTGCCTCAAGGGCACATCCAGGAGGCATCTGGGGCCAGGACCCATCACAGAAAGCATAAAGACACACAAGAATTTGGGGGTGGTGTAATGTGAGGAAGGAAAAACCAGCAGCCAAGGGTGCTGAACTTAGGCAGCCCAGCCTCACTCCCATATGGGACCACAGACAGCCTGTATCACCCCGGGCAAGTCACTTAGCCCCAAATCCCCCCCAAATTCAGACCCATTGATTTTACTGCCCCCAGATACTGATACCAATGGATGTCAGCTGCCTAAATCCCTTTAAGGACCCGGACCCTAGTGTCCCAGGACTTAAGTTCCTCATCTATAAATGAGACGAATAGTACTGCCTTATTGCAGAGGAGTGGTATAAGGACAAATACATTGAAGACTATGAAGTGCTACCATACAACAGTAATGGGAAGGCTATTCTGTAGACTCATACAATCACAGACAAGGAGGGTTTAAGGGACCTCAGGAGGTCACATCTTGTCCAGACCCCTGCTCCAAGCAGGACCAGCCCCAACTGCATCGTCCCAGCCACGGCTTTGTTGAGCTGGGTCATCAAACCCTTCAAGGATGGCTTGAAGGTTAACTACCACCTCTCTGGCTAACCCTTTCCAGTGTTTCACCACCCTCCTTTTGAGAATATTTTTCCTAATATCCAACCTCAAATTTCCTTGCTGCACCTTGAGCCCATTGCTCCTTGTCCTGTCGTCTGCCCCCACTGAGACCAGTCCAGCCTCATCCTCTTCGCAGCCCCCCTGCGGGGAGGTGACGGCTGCTATTCACTTCCCCTTAGTTTCCTCTTCGCTAGACTCAGCCAGCCCATTTCCCTCGGCCTCTCCTCACCAGCCCTGTCCCCCAGCCCCACAACCATTTCATTGCCCTCCACTGGACTCTCTCCAATGTGTCCACATCCTTTTTGTCATGGGTGCCCCAAAACAGCACACAGGACTCCAAAGGAACAGTGCTTAAAATAATTTTAAGTATATTAAAACTACTTCAATACATACCTTAAGATGGACAGACAACATGCTGCATCCACTGTCATGTAGGAAATGGTTTTCTCCATTCATCCAGACTGGAAATCCCAAGGGCTGTGCAGCTGGTCATGGTGGTGGCAAGCCTATCTCATGTTATCAAACACTGTCTGGATGTCTTTATTTCACAAGATGTGTATGCCCACTTGTCTGTTGGCCTCAGACAGGGTGTCTGCCTTGGAGGATGTGAACCTTTGTCACAAACAGGCTTTTAGGAACCATTTAACCCGTGCCCTTCCCCCGGACCATGATTCCAGTGCAGTATCTACTTTACCTACAAGTCAGTTCCCAAAAGCGGATCTCTAAATCTTGTTTTCTAGCAATCAGAGCTCAGTGCCATAAGTTGTGGTACAGGTTGGTGGTTTTACCTGGTGCTCATTGGATGGGGCTGGAAGGATCCCTTCCCTGAGATCTCTTTCCAGCAGCTGCGGGGTGGGGAGGAGATATAAGCCCAGGCGCTTGAGTATGCACGTGCCTGGTGTGCCTGCATGTGCCTGTGTGAGTGCCAGCCAGCGTGCAGTGTGCTGAAGCCTGCTGGTGTGAAGCCCTGGAAAGTGGAGGTGGATGGGTCTACCGTATGCAGATTGCTGCAGAGAAGCCTGGAGCAGTGGGGCAGAAGCAACCGGCCGAGGAAAGCATGGAAGCAGAGACCTCCAGGGACAAGAAGTTTGCTGCAGAGACAATGAGGATCCCTGAGTGCCACTGAATCCAGCCAGGGACTGAGAAGAAAGCCCTAGCCAGCGGTGAGAGGGAAATGTGGCAACAAGTTGGAAATAGTAGGTGCATCTGCACATGAAATAATTGCAGAGAAATACACCCTGGGGCAGTTTGCGCTGGAGTGTATTGCTCCCGGAAGCAGCGTTTACACGTGTGCCCAAGACCGCACCATGATGAGCCAGGGTGGCACAGCCCGGGCTAGCAGGGGGCCCAGGGAGTCCATCTGCCCACCCAGAGCTGCTCCAACCCAGCTCAATGTGCTGGGGGAGGGGGCTGGCTGGGGTATGAGGGTGCTCCGGTGCAAGGCTAGTCAGCAAGCAGCTCCCTCACTGAAGCACCCGCATGCCCCAGCCAACCCCATCCCCATCTACATGTGCACCCCAGGGGAGTAAATAACTCCACCATAGGACAGGTTGTGTTGGGCAGCGCTATGCTACTGTGGAGTTTATTAATTTACTCTGACCTAATAGTCCTGGTTGTGTAGATGGTGATGCTTCACAATGGAGCTGGTTAGGTAACTCTGCAGAAAGCATCTTGTGTAGATGACCCCAGTATTTTTTAAACATTTTATGTTATTTTCTGCCCTCCCCAGTTCCACTATAGTGTTTTCTTTATTTATTTCAGTTGGGCTTTTTTATCCCTAAATTTAGCTGCCCTGTTCTTGAGTACCTCACGTTGCAAGGAGTTTGTAACCTGGTGATCTTGGCCAACTCAGGCTCCTGTCACAGCCCTCAGTGGAGCTGGGTTAAAGTTGCGATGGCATTGCATCCTTTCTATCAGTACAGAAGCAGGCAGGCCTACCAATTGCTCTGTAATGGCTTAGACTGGTATCGTTTGCTAGTGACACAGTTTTTATATCTGTCCCTACTTTGAATGTGTCACAATCCAGTAACGATTTCTAATTAGAAAGCCTGGTGCTGCCCAAACGCCTCCAATCACAGCATCATCCTTCCAACACCTCTCAAGAAAGTTGCAAAGGCAGATAAGGACGGCGGGTTGGAAGGAAAGCCTGGAGAACAGATGGCAATGATGCAAGCAGTGCATACCTTAACCTGATGACGATTTCCATGCAGTTAACCACAGATTAAATCATTGAATCATAGACAATGAGGGCTAAAGGGACCTTGGGAGGTCACATCTAGTCCAACTCCCTGCTCAAAGCAGGACCAGCCCCAGCTACATCATCCCAGGCAAGGCTTTGTCCAGACTAGTCTTTAAAATCTCCAAGGATGCAGACTCCACCACCTCTCTGGGTAACCTGTTCCAGTGCTTTATGACCATCCTAGTGAGCAAGTTTTTCCTAATATCCAACCTCAACTTTCCTTCCTGCAGCTTGAGCCCATTGCTCCTTGTCTTGGCATCTGCCCCCACTGAGACCAGCCCAGCTCCATCCTCTTTGCAGCCCCCCTGCAGGGAGGTGACGGCTGCTATTAAATCCCCTCAGTCTTCTCTTCTGCAGACTCAATCAGCCCATTCCCTCAGCCTCTCCTTACCAGTCCTGTCCCCCAGCCCCACAACCATTTTTGTTGCCCTCCAATGGGAAGTTGTTTAAAGGCAATGAAAACAGGCAGAGCCAAGGGGCTTGATGACATCTTTCCCAAATTCCTGAAGAAACTGAAAACAACAGCAATAGGTGTGTAGCCCGGGTGCACACGGGGTATGTTCCCCGCTTCTCCGAACTGAAGGGGATTGTCAGCAGGGAGAGGTGCTGTGGGAGGGAACTGTCAACCGCACAAAATTTCCCCTCCATTCTCTATAGAGTCAGACCAGGCCCCAACTGCTTGACTATATACAGGTTTATTCATTAATAAAATAAAGTTACAGACACACAGACACCCCTACAGATAAGTAATCACTTATCCAGTGGTACAGGACTATAACCCCAGGCAAGCCTATGGGGCCTTGCAGACACCAGGTCAACCCCAGGCAAATCAATGGGGCCTTGCAGCCACCAGGTCAACCCACAAAGGTAAGTAATGGATCTGGAACTGGTAAGTATAAGCAAACACGGGTAAATACAGCACGTCAACAGGGACAAACACAATTAGCTATTTACAGTCCATGAAAGAACATTGTATACATAGCTAATAACTAGCTAATGTAACTATGTAACTATGTTATGTATACCTATATGTATATGTATACTATGCAGTTACATAGTTATGTATGTAACTAGCTGTATACATAATTAGCTATGTATGCAGTGAAAATCAAAGATAAAATACGCTTGTACTCATATAACAGTGAAACCTCAGCTGACAAAATATACAATGCAAATGGCAAAATACGAGGCGCTCGCTCACCCTTCCAGGTGAAGGTGCCACTGTGCTAGGGTCTCCCCGTTCAATGCAGGGAAGCCCGGCCGCAGCTCTGCCAGGGGAAAATGGGATGATGCTCCAGGCCTCTCCAACCTCTCGTGGGCTGGGACGGGACCCCCTACCTCACAGGGGCTCCTGCTGGCTCCCTCCCCTGGGGACACCTTTGTTCTCAACACTCATGACGCCTCGGTGATATGGGGCTGCTCCGGGTCTGTGTTTCATAGTTTCATAGTGCTTAGGGTTGGAAGGCACCAGGTCTGACCCCCTGTCCCAGGCAGGAACAGGTGCCGGGCTCATAACCCCCCAGCCAAATATCTGTCCAGCCTGCCCTTGAAAACCCCCATAGCAGGAGAGAGCACCACATCCCTCGGGAGCCCACCGCAGAGCCTGGCAGCCCTAACTATAAAGCAATGTCTCCTGAGGTCCAGCCTGAACCTTCTCTCTACCAATTTGTGGCTGTTATTCCTAGTAACCCCAGGTGGTGCCTGGGGGAACAGAGCCTCCCCCAATTCCCACTGGTCCCCCTGGGGAGTTTATAGATGGCCACCAGGTCCCCCCTCAGCCTTTTCTTGTGGAGGCTGAACAGGTTCAGGTCCCATCGCCTCTCCTCGTAGGGCCTGCCCTGCTGCCCCCTGACCATGCGGGTGGCCTCCTCTGGACCCTCCCTGTGCTGCCCACATCCCTCCTGAAGTGCGGCGCCCAGAACTGGACGCAGGACTCCAGCTGTGGCCTGACCAGTGCTGCATAGAGGGGGAGGATCACCTCCCTGGACCTGCTCGAGATGCATCTGTGGGTGCACGACAAGGTGTGGGTAGCCTTACTGACTGCTTCCTCACATTGGCGGCTTATGTCCATCCCGGAGTCAACAGTGACTCCAAGATCCCTCTCTGCCACTATGCTGACAAGGGAGTTCCCCACCCATAGGTGTATTGCTGGTTCCTATTCCCTAGATGCAGCACCTTGCACTTGTCTGTGTTGAATCCCATCCTATTCTCATCTGCCACCTCTGCAGCCTGTCTAGATCTGTCTGGATCCTGGCCCTCCCCTCCAGTGTGCCCCTCTTGCCCCACAACTTGGTGTCATCAGCAAATTCGGACAGTGTGCTTTCCCCACCACGTCCAGATCACTGATGAAGATGTTGAACAGCGCGGGCCTGAGAACCGAGCCCTGGGGGACCCCACTGCCCACGTCCCTGCAGGTCGAAAACAACCCATCCACCACCACTGTCTGGGTGTGACCATCGAGCCAGTTTGCCACCCATCTGACTGTGTAGGCATCAATGCCAGAGTCACCTAGTTTGTTTTAAGAGAAGGTGATGGGAAATTGTGTCAAAGGCCTTCTTAAATTCCAGGAAGATGACATCCACCCCGACACCCTTGTCCAGGGACTTTGTGACCTGATCATAAAAAGAAACCAGGCGAGTCAGGCGGGACCTGCCTTCAATGAACCCATGTTAGTTGCCCCTGAGCATTTCCTCCCTGCTGGGGCCTTGCAGATGTGCTCCTGGATAATTTTCTCAAAGCTCTTCGCAAGGACCGAGGTAAGACTGACTGGCCTATAATTTCCTGGGTCCTCCTTCCTCCCCTTTTTGTACATGGGGACCACATTGGCCCTTTTCCAGTCCTCTGGTACCTGGCCAGTGCCCCACGAGTGCTCATAGAGCCATACCAGGGGCCTGCTATTACCCCTGCCAATTCCCTCCACACCCTGAGGTGAAGAGCATCTGGATCTACTGATTTAAACACATCCAGCCCTTCCAAAAGTTCCCTTGCTAGGTCGTCCCTGGCCCTAGGCATGGCGGTGCCTCCCCTGGGTCTGTCCACAATCCTAGTGGGGAGATATCCCGGTTCCTGCTCAGCAATATGGTGGCAAAGAACTTGTTAAAGAGGTCAGCTTTTTTGTTTGCTATAATCACCAGGTTGCCAAGCCTGTCCTGTAGGGGACCCACATTACCCGGTGACTTTTCTTGCTCCCTATGTATTGAAAAGGGACTTTTTATTATCCTTAAATCTGGTCACTAGCCCTAGCCCCATCTTTGCCTTGGCTTTCCTAACCACCTCCCAGCAGTCCTGAACAATGGAGGTGTAATCCTCCTTGGCGATAGCCCCTTGCTTCCACTGTTTGCACCCCTCCCTTTTTACCCTCCGGCATCCCTGGATTCCCTTGCCAAGCCATGGGGGCTTCTTAGCACTCCTGCTCCCCCTTGGTGCGCATTGGGACTGGCTCCCTTCGAGCTCAGAGGACCGCCTCCTTGAGGAACAGCCACCCGCCTTGGACCCCGTCTCATTGAGGCTCTGGGACCCCAGTGCCTCTCCTACCAAATGCCTGTGGGATGGGCACCTCTCCTGGCAGGGTGGCTGGCCACTGCCCGGGGCTGTCTCCTGTCCTGAGGCCTGCTCACAGCCCTGTGCATTGACCCAGGCACGGTTTGGCTCACTCCATAGGGCAGATCCGTGCACCGCTCCCTGGCCGTAAACACAAATGACCGTGAGCAGCCCCAAGGTCTGAGCCCCGCGCGCCGCTCCACGCGCTGCTGGCGCTGAGGTGTCAGTTCTGGTGAAGGGAGCCTCTTCTAGGCACTGCTTCACCCACTGGGCAGCTCTTCCCCAGCTCTTCTTAGCCCCTTCTTCCTTTGTCATCCCCCAACGTGTCTCTCATGTGCTGGGCACACGGCTCTTTTTATTCGCTTTGGAGGCTCCACCCCTAAAGTTTTGCTGGACCTGCAAATTGCAGGCTTCACTTAGGTCCGGGAGACTCCTTGCCCCACCCCTCTTCCAGGCGGGGTGGGGTCAACTCCGCCCAGCCCTTACCTGATTGGTGGACAGGCTCCACCAATCAAAATGAAGATTTTCTTATTCCAGGATGTGCCGGGCTGAATCCATAGGTCTGCCACAGGTGCCAGCCCTGTTTCTATCTAGGCTCCTGCAGGAGAATAAAAGACCTGAGATCTTGGGCAGAACAGGAAAATGGGACCAACCAACATGAGCAGGCTGCTTTTTCTTTGCAACACCCTCCTGACATCAGGGGACCTGACCTTGCAGAATTTGATTTCTAAGGTTCAAGACATTCTGCACCAGTCCTAGCTCAAAGATGTGTGCTCTGCCATGCATCCCTTTTGCCTCTCGGGGCAAATGAGTCCAGGAGACCTGGCTGAACTTTAACAAGGCTGTATTAAGGGTGCAGAAGGAAGCTATCTCAATGAGCTGGAGGAATGGGAAATACAACAGGAGCCCAGCCTGACTAGACAGTGATCTCTTCAATGAGCTGAAACTCAAAAAGGAATCCCACAAAAAGTAGACACTTGGTCATAGTGCTAGGGAAGAGTATAAGAGTGCCACATGGGCATGCTGGGAGAAAATTAGGAAGGCCAAGGCATGACTTGAGATGCAACTGGCAAGGGGCATGAAAGTTAATGCCAAGGGATTATTTCCTATGATCCCAAGGTATCCTCTTGGGGCAATTTCTCTGGAAACCCTTGAGGTCAGCTCTACGTAGGGTTGCCAACCCTTCCGGATTAGCCAGGAGTCTACCAGAATTGGCATCGATCTCCCGGTGACTATTGAAAGCAATCTGGGAAATCGATGCTGTGAATGGGTTGAACAGTACAATTAATGCCATTACGTCATGTTGGGAAAAAATCTCCTGCAATAGCTTCAGTCAGAATTGGCAACCCTACCTCCACGTGGCCTACAACTCTGTATGCTCAGAACAAGTCCCAGTATTGCCAGTGCCCATCTCATGGTCAGACCCAACACTATCGCTAGCTCACTTGTAGGGAAGTAGGGCTGGAAGGCGTCAGAGAAATTTGCTCTGTGTGTGCTGCCAAGACAGAAGCTGCCAGGCATGGACCATGGCGACGGGCCTTGCCGGTGCCCTGTTCATGGCTGTCGGCCTGTCACTCAGGCCTGACCTAGTTTTTGTCTGGCGCAGACTCAGTTGCCTCACAGAGCTTGCAGCTGGGCATGCTCAGAGACTAACTGGAATGAGGTCGCCCTTCTGGAAAATTCACTCAGTCAAGCAGCCTGATTGGCCACAGGACTGCTTTAAAAGTTGTTGAGCCTCTCCCTGGGGGGGAGACCCGGGAACTCTATGACAGAGACTGGCTTGCCAGAGACTGTCTCAGAGACAACCCGCATGGCTGGAGATAGTGACTGCTGTCGCTTAGCTAGGCCCTTAGGCCTACCGGTCTCCTCCTCGCCTGCCTCTCACTTTGCATCTATACCGTTTCTCCATTTCAACCTATTGGCATTCGACCTTCGGCCCACTCGACCTGGTTACGACTTCGGATCACCTCATTGGACTCCCGCTATCTCTCGACCAGCTACCGACTTCGGCTACCCACTGGACCACCAACTCTCTCCATGTTCAGTTACAGTTTTGTTTGTTCGTTATCCCTTTTCATGAGCTGTCTGCCAACTCTGGGACTAGGCATCAGGCTGCCGCATCTATCCCTGGGCAAGTCCCGGGGTAGAAAGCAAGGGCTTGTTTGCCGAACCTCATGAGTGGACAGACCCCCTTGTTTGTTGTATAACTGTAACAAGAAGAAGCGTCTGTACCTGCGCCACCAAAGCGTAAGTCAATAAATCTGCTTGTTTACAACCATCAAGCTTTTGTGCCACCCCGACTCAACCGCCGCTAATCCCAACCTGTTCGCATCCAATTTGCCCCCACCCAGCCAACCCATCGCGACCGAGGAGACCGTGAGCTTGGCTCAGCCAGCTGCCCAGACCCTTCTCGACAGAAGGGACCACCCAAGGACCTCTAGTGCAGGCTCAAGGCAGGATCATCCCTGCCTGAAACATCCCAACAGGTGTTTATCTAACCTGATTTTGCAAATGTCCAGGGATCGATCTTTCACATCTCCTCTGGGCAGCCTGTTCCAGTGCTTGACCACCCTCATGGTCAGGAAGTTCTTCCTGACCTCCAACCTACATTTCCCTTGCTGTATCTTGATGTCGTTGTTCCTAGTCCTGTCTCCTACAACCACAGAAAAAGAAATTATCCCCACCCTCTATAAATGCCCCTCAGGTATTAGAAGATTGGCCCTCTTAAGGACTTCTGCAATAGCCTTCATTCACCTATTACAGTTAAAACACAAAGACCAGTATGCTTGACTCAATCAGCTATGTAAATGCAATCTGGTATACATAAATATATTTAGTTGGGAGGATCACGGCATGAAGGCATGCAGCACAGAAACAGTGCCCAGTGGAGAGCCAGAAAACAACCCAAATTAGAAACATACATGTTGAATCATTTACTGGGTGAGAAAAGAGCTGTTACCCAACAAAAACCTCCTGTAATCAATATATTATCTGCCCTCAACTGAGATGATGAAACATTTTCTGCTGTTTGTTCTAATTAAAAGGAATTAGTCACCGGCATGACAAATTTATATTAATTACAAAGTTACTTCATGTGGCACTATTATTTTTTTTAAATAAGACACCACTAGAGTTTTAACCAAAATCTCTAATTCTGAGGACTTAATAGCCCGGAGTGCGAATTTGTTCTTAAAATTAAGTCATTTGTTCCTTTTCTTCTATTCTTTCTTTTTTTTTTCTCGTTAGGGCTAGATAATAAAGAAATGAGATAATAATGAGTAATAAAATCTGTCATTCTGGTGAGTAATGCTTTGTAATTAGAAGAAGTTAAAGTAAAGTAAAGTAAGATGAAATTGGAGAGGGGTGAGGTTGGGGGTGAAACGTTTGCATTCAAAGCCTTTCATATTAATGAAGACAGTGAACTTGCAAGGCTTCCAAATTAGCATCCAAAAGCTCAATTTATCTGAGCTCTCAGATCCACCTGCTGCAGACAGAAAACGTCACGGTTATGTAAATCACACATGCCATGTAAGGAGCTGGAAGGAGCCCTCAGTGCCTTCATCACTGCAATGACAGGCATCCACCAGCTGAGCTGTGAAGACATTTCTATCAGCATCATTGGTCCTGCAGCCTCTCTAGGAACAAGCCGCAGGAGGGCAGTGTTATTCATCGAGTGACTCATGCACACAGGCGATAGGAAGGGATCAGAGGAAAGCTATGCACAGGGTCCATGCTGCATCTTTCTTTGGGGCTGGGCAGACACCAACAGCAGCCTCTCTGCTGCTATTTCATCTCTGAATTTAGCTTTCGATCTTGGCTGCGGCCCTCACCTTTGTTTTGTTAGAGGAACACTGCTTCACTGAGCCTATACTTGAATTTCTTGAAAACTTGACGGTATACTTGAGCTTATATTTGAATTTCATTCAACATTTCTCAGGTTGGACTGAGAAATTGGGGGTGTAGTAGATACACTGTGGGGTAGGGGTAGGATTCAGAGAGACCTTGACAAATTGGAGGATTGGGCCAAACAAATCCCATGAGGTTCAACAAGAACAAGTGCAAAGTCCTGCACTTAGGAAGGAGCAATCCCCTGCACTGGTGCAGGCTGCGGGGGACAGGCTGGGCAGCAGCTCTGCAGAAAAGGCCCTGGGGGGGCAGGGGACAAGAAGCTGAACAGGAGCCAGCAGTGTGCCCTTGGTGCCAAGAAGGTGAACAGCATCCTGGGCTGCATCGGTAGGAGCATTGCCGGCAGATCGAGGGACGTGATTTTTCCCCTCTATTCAGCACTGGGGAGGCCACATCTGGATCCTGTGTCCAGCTGTGGGCTCCACTACAGGAAGGATGTGGACACATTGGAGAGAATCCAGTGAAAAAGGTTGTGGGGCTGGGGGACAGGACTGGTGAGGAAAGGCTGAGGGAACTGGGCTGCTTTAAACTGCAGAAGAGAAGACCGAGGGGGATTGAACAGCAGCCTTCACCTCCCTGCTGGGGGGCTGCACAGAGGGTGGAGCTGGGCTGGTCTCAGTGGGGGCAGGTGACAGGACAAGGAGCAATGGGCTCAAGCTGCAGCAAGGGAAGTTGAGGTTGGATATTAAGAAAAACTCTCTCATGAGGAGGGTGGTGAAGTATAGAAACTGGTTACCCAGAGAGGTGGTGGAGCCTCCATCCCTGGAGGTTCTTAAGGCCCAGATAGACAAAGCCTGGGCTGGGAGGGTTACCATATTTCCAGTTTCAAAAAAGAGGACACTTGTCGGTGGGGGAGGGGGGTGGTGATATGATTGTGAGGGGAGCAGTGATATGCCTCTGCCCTGCCCCTACCCCTCACCCCCAAGCCACAGCCCCACCCTGCAGCCTGCTGCCCCTCACTCCCAACCCACAGTCCCCGCCCCCACCCTGCTGGTACCCCTCACTCCTGTTCTGCAGCCCCTTTCTTCCCCCCAGCCCTGCCGCCCATGCAGCTCCCTGCTGCCCCGTAGGATGCCCCCCACGCTCTTCTGCCACTGCAGAGGCAAGCACCTGCCCCACCTCCCTGCCCTGGTGCAGCCCAAGCACTGGCAGGCACCTGCCCCCCCACCCAGACAGTCCCCAGCCCTGGCCCTCCAACCCCCACCCCCATAGACTTACCTGCCTGCAGCTGCCAGGGCCATGCATAGATGCACATGATGCCCCTGCCTCCAATCACCCTCCCCCACTGCCCCAGCCCCACGCAGCTCCTTGCTAGGGCAAGCCGAGATGCGCTCAGAAAAGCTCAATGCTGAGCAGAGGCAGAGCAAAATCCTGGACATTTGCTGATATTTGAAAAAACTGCCTGGACAGATTTGGGAGGACACAAAAAGAAGACATGCCCAAAAAAACTTGGAGGTATGGTAACCCTATTGGCTGGGATGATGTAGCTGGGGCTGGTCCTGCTTGGAGCAGGAGGTTGGACTAGATGTGACCTCCTGAGGTCCCGTCCCACAATCATTTTCTATGATCCTATGATGACTTTTCATGGGTCCAAGGAAGATGAATATGTTCCAGTGGAGCTCGCCCTGGATTCCTGGCGATGTGGAGGGTGGGAGATGTTGGGTCCTGGGCCTGTGGTGGTCTTCTGTAGGGTCCTTCCTGGAGCTGAAAAGCCTTTGCTATCAGACAGCTTTCTGTGTGTATGTACCTAAGCAGAGGAGAGAAGTGACTTCTTTGCTTTC
This sequence comes from Crocodylus porosus, assembly GCF_001723895.1. Classification (NCBI taxonomy): domain Eukaryota; kingdom Metazoa; phylum Chordata; order Crocodylia; family Crocodylidae; genus Crocodylus; species Crocodylus porosus. Next base: position 268,617,158 of record NW_017728886.1, on the reverse strand, counting down.
TCCTTGCTAGGATGAAAAGATTGATCTCCTGAATCCACACATCCTAACCCTGGTTTTCAATCCCTTGCATCATATTCATAACCACCCCTTGAATCTCCTTTGTAATATCCATGCCTCTCTCATAGAATCAGAAAATCATAGAAAATGAGGGTTGAAGGGACCTCAGGAATTCACATCTAGTCCAACCCCCTGCTCCAAGCAGGACCAGCCCCAACTACACCATCCCAATCAAGGCTTTGTCTGCCCAGGTCTTAAAAACCTCCAAGGATGGAGATCCCACCACCTGTCTTGAACTGTGGACAACAGAAAGAGGCCCTATATTGTAGCAGAAGCCTTCCCACTATTTTGCACATAGCCAAGATCATTTGCTACGTTCCTCCTAATATCCCTCTTTTGATGCATCCAACCATAGCATTATCCCTTCCAGCCACAGCTTTGCTCTGAGAGAGAACTCATGCTGAGGTAGTTATCTTTGATGACTTGCAAGTCCTTTTCTGAGTCACTGCTTTTCACAAAAGTCTCCTTTGTTTAGTAGGTTTGGTGATATTCTTTATTCCCACTTCTATGATCTAGTATCTATCTGCATCAAACCTGCATTTTGCTAAATTGTGACCACTTAGCCGAGAGATGCAGATCACTCGGAAGCAAGAGAAACCCTCTTTTTCTTCCTCATTAACTGTCCCAGCAATCTTGGGGTTACCTGCAAATTTAACTAGCTGTAGATCTTCTTCTTCTGTCTCCCTGATAAAAATAATGAATAGCTTTTGAACAAGAGACCATTGCTGGGAAATCCCAGTCTAATTCACTTTTATATCGATGTCGTGTTGGTTTTTTGGGGGTTTTTTTAGTCTGTATAATGGGTGTCCTATTAATTCTATATAATGCATTGCCTTCTTTTTCTTATTCAAGAAGTCAGGTGGTATTAAGTCAAGGGCCTCTGAGAAGTCCAAGTATATTATATTACCTAGACCTCTACTTATTTTAAAAAATAGCAGGTTTGCTGGGCAAGACCTATTTTCCATGCAACCTTCCCAACTAGCATTAATACATGTTTAGCCTCTACCACTTCTGTTCATAGAGCCCTGAATTAACCCTTGCATTATTTTGCTCAGGATTATACACTATAATGCCCCAGGGCATCCCTTTTACCCTTGTTAAATAAAACAGGAAATCCTGCAGTGCTTTGGGATGCTTAATTTTCAAAGACTAATTGAAAATGCAGCATTAGTAGCCCTATCTTGTCTTCTCTGTAGTGCTCATTAACATGGTGGATTGACCCCTTCTGTCTGTACCTACTGGGAATGCAGATGTATAGAGAAATGTTGTGTTTTTAAGCCTCCCCAGAGGCATGGGATGTTGGTTACATCTAAGGCTGGGGACTTCAACTGGATTGTGCTCATTCTCCTGCTAGGAACAAAGCCAGAGGTTTGCAAATAGAGGGTCTTATCCCTCTATTCAGGGCCAGGCCAATCACCACATTTGGGGTCAGGAAGGAATTTTACCCCAGGGTCAGATTGGTGCCGACTGTGGGGTTTTTGCCTTCCTCTATAGTAGAGGCTGAGGCCCTCTACCCAGGACCTCCTGAACATATGTTGGCAATGTTTTAGAGAGGTAGGACATTGGCTGCTCCAGTTCCCCGATTTACCTGTGGTAGGTTAGGGTGTTAGGTCTATGTTGTGCCAGGGTTGAAGGTAGCCTTATGCAGAGTTCAGACTAGGGTTGCATGGGATGGTTTGGATAGGGATGGCAGGGCATTGGACTAGATGACTTCTGGAGGTCCCTCCCAGCCTGACTGCTCTATGACCATGTTCTACCTGGATGTAGCCAGGATGGATGAACAGCATTTAAAAACATGCCCTGAAAATTCACAGGGAAGATCATTATGTTTTGCTTGTACATACCTAGGGCATGGGATAGTCACCCAGTAGTTAACTGGTACATGCTCATCAGCTCTTCGTTGCACCTCGTGCATGCCTATGTATTTTGCTGTTCAGCCCATCAGGACCCTATTCCAGGATCTCTGTGGCCTCTCCTGCAGCAGCTCCTCAGCCTGGTAAATAACTTAGGGATGAGAACAATGAAAGTAGTGAGGCACAGCAACTTTATTATACACTTATTGAGGTGTATAAAGGCACTAAACTTGAGATGGCGAGTAAATGTAGTAAGGAAAATACAAAAGGCCTTAGGGTGCATTTCACTTTAAGATGGGCATTAGGTGGAGCACGGCATAAATAAACTGCCAGGATCGTAGCCGCCAGAAACGGTTATAAGCAAAGAGGGCAATTCATTAAAGGGGGTGGTGCTTGGAAGATCTGGTCATTCCAGCACTTCTGAAATCCTAAAAAAAGTCAGTACATGCCTCTGCCTTTTCTTAACTTTCATTCTGGGTTACAGATGGAGTGACAACCTTTCTCGCTCAGCATTGTGATCAGATAACCAATGACCTCCTAAAGTGGAAAAGGATTAGAGACATATAGAGCTCAGTTGGTGGAGCCTTTCCCTCACCTCGTTGGATCAATCTCTCAAGTTTACTTTGCAATTTGAACTCAAGGCCTGCTGCACTGTAAGGTAGACTTGATCAAAACAGTTAGTTTTCTGCAGACTTCAAGGGAAACCCCAAGTTTAGGGCTGATCCAGTCTTCATACTCTTGCCGTGGAGCTCCAGGATTGATCTGGTATGAAGGATCCAGGCTTGCTGGGGAAAAAAAAAAAACCTCTTGAAAAAATGTCATTTTTTGGTAAAACAGTTTGGGGTTAGTTTGGGGTCTCAAGACCTGGAAATGAAGGACTTTCATCAGTGTGCTGGGACTTCCAAACCGATGAATGAATTTCATTTACAATAATCTTTCTTGTCCCCTATGAAAATTGTTGTTTTCTGTGTAACAACTGTTTCCCATCAACATGGCTTTCTGACAAAGCATGTGCACCAGTCCTCACTCAAGATTTATTCAAAAGCCACCTCCCAAGTTCACTCCAAAGCTGGCCCTGGTCTCACTCCAGAACTGGGGTGTCTGATTTGTGTGGAAACTTGAGTCTAAGCATGCTCCAAAATGTAGTCTATTAGAAGTGCACACATGTAGGTGACCTTTCCCTGAGGTCTGGGTTTATAATGAGACCTAAAATTATTTGGACTTTGCTAAAGTTTGTGTTTCTTGCAGAGAGGAGGTTGGGTGGTTTTGTTTCTCACCTCGAGTTACATCCCATGGTGGTGGGTTGGGAGCCCATAAAATGGAAGGACTGACAATCCGGACCACCTGAGCCCAAAGTTATTGTTGGTAGCAACCCTTCATCTTTCCTCCTTGCTCTCATCAGCATTGCTGATGCACATCATGCCTGACTTGCAACATGCCTGCTGTTCCACTCTGGGAATGTCCCACAGCTGTGGGACACCTCACCCTTAACCCACGGCATCTCCTGAAGGTCGTCAGAAGAATGGCTGATACTGTTAGATGGTGCCTTGTGGTGAAGCTGTTTCATGTCATGTGAAGAAATCTCCACTACGGTCCAGATCATCATCTGACCCAACCTCATGCCTGACCCAAACAACGATCCCATTGACTGGAGATGAGCCTACTTTGCAACCCAAAACTCCTCCTGCCCCTATGCCTCCCTTAACCTTATTTTAGAGCTTCTTGAGCTGATTTATACAAAGCAGGATCATTGCCCAGTCTGCTCATGGGTAATATTTCCCCCCTTGCCTACGCATCTTGAAGTTTTAGCCTTTCCAAGTCACCTCTAGACCCAGAAACTTGGGCTGAGATCCTTTTAGATCTTACACGCAAACTACTAGCACTGGGGCAGATCTATCCCTGGATTAGAGACCTCTAAAAAGGCTGTAGGTTCCTGCAAAAATAGCTGTGAATTCCTCATCTGTACTGCAGTTCCCTACTGTGGCATGAAGAGTTGCTGTCTTTGGCATGATATTTAAAACCAGAACTAATTAAAGCTTGTGGTTATGGCAGGTTTCATGGCACTTTCTGCTGAACATGAATGTTGGCTTGGCTCTAGCCTCCAGGCCCAGGCCCTGCCTAAATCCCTCTTTTGCTAAGTAAATTCCCTCTCTGGTTTCAGGTGGCTATCAAATATTGCTCCCCCAAGTTTCAGGAGCCTTTTGACGCCAAAAATCTGCTACAGCCCACTTTCAAAGGCTCTATTTAACTTTTTGCCCTGAATAAAAACTGCTGCATCCAAGGAAAGTACCATTAGCATCCACATCCTTGACCTTAAACACTCTTTCTCTCAGTCTCTTATATCTATAACTCAGCCTGTCTCATTTGTCCCTGTATGTATACAGCTCTCTTCACCAATTACTCTGTTGCTGGTGGCTGTCAACACCCTGATGACACCTCTCCTAAAATCTGGGATATCACCTTCTCTCTCCTTCGCTTTTACAAATCCTTCAGCCCCACTTCTCTAGAATCCACTTGCCTTTTAACACAAAGTGCATGTCTACACTGCATTCAAAGCTGTGCAAGCTCCTCATGCAATGATACCCAAGCGAGCATCCACAGTGGAGCTGCAGCAACGTGGAGTTCAGCGCAGACTAGCTGTCTGATCGTGTGCATGGATGTGTTTGGTAGCCGTGTTCATCCGCGACAAAAAGAAATGCAAAAGTGTAGAACTCTTGGTTCAGAGATGTTACCTTTTATTAGACCAACGGAGAAATAATAAAAAAAAAAGATTCTTTTTTCTGCAAGCTTTTGGGCTCATAGTCTCTGCTTCAGGCTCAGGGAAATTTGAAGATAGTAGACGGTCTCCATAAAAACAAACAAACAAACAAATAAATAAATAAAAAGTCCCCACAAATAATAATAAAAAAAGTTTATTTCCTACCTATGAGGACCTTTTTTTACCATCTTTAATTTTCCCTGCGCCTGATGAAAGGCATGTGAGCCCAAAAGCTTGCAAAGATGAAAAGAAAATATATATATATTTTGTGATTTCTTAGTAGGTCTAATAAGAGGTATCATTTGTGAACCAAGAGTTCTATAGTTTTGCATTTCTTTTTGATCATGTCTATGTTTTGTTTGTTTTTTCCGGAGGGCTCAGCAGAGCGCCATGTTACTATAGATGCCATGCAAACAGGGCCCAAGTCGGTAAGTTAAAAGCTAGGGTATGCATTTCTACATGAGTTGCAGCATTGTGTTGCCCACTGTGCACATGCAGTAGATGAACATAAGCATAAGATGATCATTCATGATCTCCAGTATCTCCTCCCCAGCTTGCTTACACATGTCCTGTATTGTAGAGAGGAAAGGATTTCTTTGTGTGAATTTTTTTATTGGACCAAGTTGCATAGTTCGGATGGAGTTAGACAAGCTTTCCAATACAAGACATTCGTCTTCATGGTTTGAGGAGAAAAGCCTGTACAATGATAAAAAGCTGTATTTTAGAAGGTCTTTGGCATATCACACATACACTCCTCTCTTCTCATTATCTCCTCCCTTGTTGTTTTCTTCTGTCCATCTGACACTCTTCTTCCACCTTTCTTTCCCCTACACGTCTTGCTTGGATGAATTCATCTCCTCTGGTACCCCTGCCCTCCAGTCTCTCCTACCAAGATCTCAGCACCCTTCTCTCCCCCCTCTCTCAGTGCTGCCCTCTGCTCTTCCTAAACTCTGCAGTTTCAGGCTGCAGTCATATGGAAGTCACTCTGCAAAGTGGAGCTGTAGCTCATTGCTCCTGGCTAGCCCTGGACAAGCATCTTAAATCATTATCAAGAAATACTGCAAAGCTAAGTCAATGGTGCCTTATATGACTCGAAAAAGAAAAAAAAAAAAAAAAGAAGCAGTTTGCCTTCCCCTCATTTCTCAGCACAGGCTGGGTGAGAATTTGATTTTCTGGTCTTCAACATAGAACATAACCCAGCAGATTGAGCAAAAGCTATAAAGCCCCTCAAATAAACAGCTCTATCCATGTTACAACCAAAAAACACCACCCTCCAGACAGCTGGGCTTATTTTATTTGGTCTGTGCATCTCTATTAAGCTGGCATGAGTTCTATATTTTACACGTGTCCATGTTAACATGCAAATAATGCTGCTTCCACATGCTCACCTGAGATTCCCGCTTTGGTTCATTTTTTCCATGAACAAAGAATCTGTTTTTGCCTCCTGGATTGTGGGCACATGGCAGAGACTCCATAAGGGGGAAAACTCACACACGCATGTATATAAATCTGCCTCTGGAATTCAAATTCCGGCTCTTTAAATACCTCTGTGCCCACTCCATTAATCTCTGTTTTGAATTTTATCTCCATGGAGCACAACTTTCAAAATTATGCACATACTGAGGAGGTGGGTGAAAAACCAGAGCGATGCAGCGTTATTTTAAAAAGGCTTCGTACTTTCCGAACTTGCTATCATATTTTCTGAAGCTTTCATATCATGCTCGCTGACCAGACAATTTATTATGGGCTGTGTGGGGAATGCTGAAGTGAACGGCTAACATCCCGGCATATTAATGTGTTTGTGAGCAGTAGGTTTCAAATGATTTTTAGAAGCGGCAAATTTTATCTGAGCAACCTGAACTCCATCCTCATCCTCCTTTTCTGGTATTCAATTCCGTCTTTCCCTCAAACCCATTTTGCAACAGCTGGATTAACCCACTTGGGAACCCAGCTGTCTGAACTTTTGATTCTTTGGTTTCTCCAAAATAAACAAAATTTATATAAAAAATAAATTGTTTCCAGTCAACTCAAACATTTTCTTTCTTCCTGTTTTTTTTTGTTTTTGAAAATTTTCAACAAATTAGAAAGGGAAAGAAAACTCATTTGGAGTCCAGTGAAATGCTTCTATTATGGAGCTTTTCATAGTCTTGTTTTTCTCATCTGTTACAAAGCAAATTTCAGAACAGCAAGTCTTTTGAGTCAGAAGAGCAAACGTGTTGATTTTGAAAATGTCAGAATAAAATGTATTGATTTTTCCAGATATTTTTTTTTAAAACCCTTAGAAAGCACAAATACAAATTCACAGAACATCTTGTTCTTATTGAATCTGGATTTTTCACTGGAAATAAAAGGAGTTGGTTGAACTATGTTGCTTGCTCTACTTAATTAGGAGATTGTTGATCTTGGAGGTGGGTTTCCAAAAGTTATTGAAGGCCCTGGAAAGGGTCACGTTGACTTGTGTAGGGCTGGGATACACCCCTTGGGGTGGAAGGTCTTCAGAATAGAGACTTCCAGATGTGCTTGCAAAGCATGAACCATGAAGGTCCTTGGACTCTGCCTGGCACCTCCAGGCACCACTGCATTCATGATGTGCCCTTCCTGTGACTGTGCTAGGGCTTGCTGATGAGCTGATAGGACCTGCCATAGGCACACTTCCTCCATGGACCTACCGGGGTGGTGGCGGCAGCAGGGACCCCATGCCATCCCCCTCCCAGTGACTAGCCAGACCTGAGACATTTTAGCTTCTCAGCTCACACGTTTCCAGATGCATTTAACCCAGTTTAACCACCCAATATATGGCACTATCCACAGGGAAGCATTGCTCTTAAGAGACCCTAAGCGGTGCTGTAAGTTTAATTTCTTACTATGTTAAAATGAACAGAGAGATGTAAAGTAGCCATTATATATGCCGGTGAGGACCAACATTTTTTGCCAGGTGTACAGCAAATTAGCCCCACATCCTGCAGTGCTATTCCATTCCCTTTCCCCCTCTTCAATCTGCTGCTCAGCTTTCTGCTCCCTGCCCTGTGCCCCCCTACCTGATCAGTTGCTCTACATTTTGCTCTCTGCCCTGTATTCCCTTCCTGATATGTTGCTCTGCTTTCTGCTCCCTGTCCTCTCTGCCACTGCCCTGCCTGCCCCCTCCCACATGCCACACACAGATGCTGCCCGTGTCACATGTGGTAGCCATGCCTCAGGTCAGCCGCCCTTATCTATTCCATGCCTTTAATGAACTCCTCTAATAGCTTCTATAATACCTGTAAAATAAGAAATTGCGCCATACCCTCCCCCTCTTTCCACCGTTAATCTACTGCATGTGATTTCAGAGTCATTACGCATTTTTTTGTCTGGACTTATGTTATCGGGCCCTCAGATACCACTTGGATGGGAACTGGGTGAGAAGATAGGGTACACAAATCTGCAGTTACAGTCTGAACAATTAGGCCACAGAAATGATTTCCTAGGGCTCCCTAGTCAATCTGGTTCAAGGTTAAGCTATACTAGAGTCCTAGGCATAGGACAGATGTCTCTGAGCTAGCTTGAGTCTAGTTACCACTGATAATGATAACAGCTGGCTTAAACCTAAGCATGCTAGGTTAAATCTAGCTCAGGTAGACTGACATGGCTGCACTGCACACAGACTTTTAGTCACATCTGTATCTGCTTGGCTTCAAACAGGGCGGATTGATATGGAGAATGACATCTGGGAGCTTATCTGAACCCCTGCTCTCTCTTGCCTCCTGAGGATGGTAGAGATTCTAGCATCAGCAGTAGGTACCCATGATGCTACACAAAGAAAAGACTCAACCTCCATCTCCCAGAGTGCTCCTGATCCCAAGGGCCAGCAGGCATGACTGCTTGTGATTATCAAAAAGATGGACTCTGGGCCCACTCCTCAGGCAGTGTTCATCCATTGACACTCATGGACATGCCAAGATCCACCAGCTAAGGACCTGGTTGTGAATTCTTGCTCACAGAGAGGGTACGCTTCGGGCTGTCCTTGTCACCCATCAGAGCATGACTTTTGGACTGCACCAGATGGTTCACTCCATTTCCAGCATTCACATGGCCTTGACAGTCAGCCCTAACATCACTCCACTCCCAAGCAGTCCTGCTGGTACCAAATTCACCTTTTCAAGGGTGCTCGTGTTGATTTGGTAATATGACAAATAAATGGACTAACTGTTGCAATGGTCCAAAGAGTAGGCAAGTGCTACCAAAAGGGAACACCTGTCCGTGTCACAGGTTTAGTCCTCATTAAATTAAATAGATTTATACCACTTAAACTTGTTTATTTTGGAGCATTGCATCAGCATTTGCATATACTAGGTTTTTGAGAGAATGCAACAGAAAAATGGAAAACCCACTTGTGCAAACAGTCATGCCATTGCAGTGCAAGAAAGGGCAAAAAATATGATGTACAAACACCCAGGGATATGCAATCACCTTCATTTGGGGATGAAGAAACATAGTTGCTCTAGGACCAGCTGATGGTCATCCAGAAAGGAAACTTTTTTGCATTCCATAAGCCCATGGGTCATCCAGCTATTACAATTTTATTGGGAGTATTATTATCTATAAGTCCTAGAAGTTCTTGGCTTGGTAATGAACTCCTGCTTTGGATGGTTTTATCGCTGTATGTGCTGTGGCTTTGGATCTGGGTATTGCAGACTGCAGGAGCGATGAGAACCAGAGTACAAAGATGCAGGTTGTCACATCAGGCATTGAGATGTTTCTCATAGTTTAACTGCCAGGTCATCAAAACAAAAGCACCAGTGAGAAGCTGCACATAAAACCTCCTGGGCTGGAAACTTAAACTTCTCTGACTGTTGAAGCGGCTTGTGACACTTGCCTGGAAATTCATGGAGATTTCAGTGCTCTCACCAGCACCTCTAATAATCCAATCAAGGATGAAACCTTTAGTTTTCTCCTACTCCACTTGGACAAAGGAAAGAAAAACTTAAAGGCACTGATGTAAGTTTATGTGAGATAAAATCAGAGGGAAGAAAGGATTAGTAGGGTGTTCTGTTTAAGGGGATAATTTGTCTGAAGCTATGAACAGATGTTGCAAATTAAAGCCTTTTGCCCTGGGATCATATGGACATACTCTTCCACTGTCCCACTTCAAGTCCCTCTAGCTAAAATGTGCTGACATTTTTTTTTCCTCCTGGGATATCTTGTTATACTTCCATATGTATGGTTATTGTTGTTCAGTTCCAAGGACAAACCTCTCAGGTGCTTGTGCCACCTATTAGGGAAGGAGCACTGACGCTGATGAGAAGGGTGACATGTAAATGGCTGCGCTTCTCCTGTTTGGGGTCAAAACCTGGGACAGTCCATTCTAGATCAAATGAGACAGCTGGCTGCAGCCACACTTCCACACCAGCCCAACCTCTTTTCTCCAACTCTGCATTGTCAACGCTCTCGACCTCTCACAAAACATTTCCTCTGTTTTTGTCCTTGTTCAGCTTTGCTCTGCCACATTAAAGGATCTCACCACATTATCCTTCTTTCAGTGACCACTTGCTCAGTCCCTTTTGCTCTTCTCAAGTCCTAGTCTCAGTCTCCATGGTCAGCCAGCCCCCATCTCCCAAAATTATATTAACTGGGGGTGAATCTACATGTTTATTAACATACCATTGTTACAACACATTAAGTTTAGCATTTGGATAACCAAGTACTAAATCAATGCTCGGTAACTTGTGCTACTGCATAGTACCACCAACACACAGATTTTTTCAGATGCTAACTGAACAGTAGTCTAATAGCATGTGCAGTAGCATACTAGCATGAGTTTTGGGTGGCATGCTACTGCACAGTGTTGTTAGGTTACTGCACAGAAAGCATTTTGTGTAGACGCATCCACTGTGTACGTGGCTGCATAAGAGCCACTGGAGAATCAAGTCTATAGTGGAAGTGTTTCACCTCTTTGGTGTGACCATACTAGAAGATATATCAGCAAAAGTCCCATTGAATTGGGAGAAAAAGTAAACCCTTATCTGGGTTCTTGTTCCTGAACAGGCATATTGAACTACTATTTCTATAGCATGTATAGGGCATTAATACTTAAAAGGCATAGCAAGGTTGAATTGCATTGCACTCAGTGCAGTACAAAGATAGAAGGGGCTCCAAACAGTCTCTCCTCCACAGCCCTTCTGGAAACATGTCCTGGAACTCAGTTAACATCCTGGCGGCTCTAGATATATATGATAAATGCTTTAATTCATGTGCATGAGTTGATGGAAATGTCCCATAGCACATAACAAATTAGAAATGCAGAGTGAAGTTACTAAGATTGAGGTCTTGCTTTACGGAGAGAATTAGTAGAAAAACCTTCTAAGAAATAACACATTATTGGAGCTGCGACCTCTGGGAGCAAGAGGGCATTGGCAGCTGGAATTGAACTTTAAGCCCATTGATTTTAAAGCATGAGTGTCAACAGCCTGGGCCATAAGAGCTAAAGCTGTGGGATGAGGCTGCAGCAGGGATATCAGTATTATCTTTGTCTTAGCTACTAGAGGAAGACTGAGGGCCACATGGAGTTGGTATAAGGTCTATAGTACCAGGGTGCTGGAGGGGGGAAAAAAAGGAAAAGAGCCCCCTCAGAGGCAATCTCTTCTTGCAACCTGCAGTGGGAGAAAAGGCTGGACAAGCTCCAGTTTTACATCCATTCTAGCTCCCAAATCTGCCCCCCACCCCCCACATATGTTTCCCTGGGGACAAGTACTGTGGGGTTTGAGAAGGGACAGGGACCATTGCTCACAGGCCAGGGATGGCATCCCCCTTCTGTGAGAATGGGACCAACTTCTTCCCCTCCCTTCTCCTCAGCATCCCACAGACACTCCTGGGACATCCATGTCCCAATCTCCTATGATCCCACTCCCTCATTTCCTTGCCTGGTGTTACGGGTTACATGTATGGGTTATGCACATCTGCAGTGGTTCATTCTGAAGCAGGGCATTGATTCCTCATACATAGGTATTCCTTGCCCCCCCCCCCCCCCCATGGGTTAGTCTTAGTCTAGCTCCCATCTTGCTTGGTCTCTATCAACAGTTAATAACAAGATATACTCATTTTTATGGAACATGTTGTTCGGTATAAGACCCGCTTTATCTCTGAGCAAGCTGCAGCATCAACAAGCCATCGGTTTGCTTATCGAGAGTCGAAATCAGGGGTGGCGAGCCTGCAGCACACATGCCACAAGTGGTACAGGCAGCCGTATATCAGGGAGGGGTCAGGGAACACAGTAGATAGGGCAGGGAGCAGAAAGCAGAGCAACAGACTGGACAAAGGAAGGGGATCAGAGTAGCATGCAGGGAGGGTGTGGGGATAATTTATGCCAAGCCTTTTCTGCCTAAAGGTCTCACGTGTGTGACCAGATATTAGCTGGTTCCTGTGTTAAGAAGCTGTCTGCCCAGACATGGGCTGGCTGCATTTCAAAAAGGAAATGCATTAGATGCCTAGCAAAGAGTACCCCCAAATGTGTCAGGCAGATGTCCATCCGGGGGAGGAAATCACATGCAAGGACATGAATATTTCTGTCCTCCTTGACTAGAATAAGATGGGGAGAGAAGGATAAGGGGTTTTGAGAGAAACCTTCTTAGGGGAGAGAAAAAGAAAGGTTAACTCATGTCCAGGGAAAATGGGACCCCGACCAAGGGGGCTGGAGGGACCCCAAGAGTTGGCAGGATTGCTAGCCAGGCAGCTGCTTCAGGCTAAAAGGCATTTCGGTTTTGTTTTTGTCTGCCTGTCTTCAAACCGAACAACCCTTGTGTTTACATGTTTCTGCTTTATGTAATAAGCCTATATGGATTTTCACTTTGCAGTTTACCTGGTGACAAGGAGTCATTTCAGGACGGCTGGTAGCAGCAGGCTTTCCTGCTTGTCCGTGCCAATCATCTGTGCTCCCATGCTCCAATTCTTGATCTGTTTGTCCAGCCAACCCCTTCTCTACCCCCAGCTCTCAGCCCCTCTTCCTTTCCCTATAACTATACTCCAGCCCAGGTTTACAGCCCTCAGACTCCTCGTCCCAATCCACTGAGCAGTCTGCCAAATGTTGAGTCTTAAGACATTTCAAGGAAAAAAAATGCTAGAGTTCTAAATGTAGACAACCACGAGGTCTTTCTCCTTGGCCTCCTCCTTGGGACTATCTGAATTGTATTGGCTCTTTTTTTTTAAAAAAAGGCAACCTGAAATAAACTCTCAGCATGAAAGGTTTAACCTGCAGGTAGTTGAAGTGTGATCCGGTGATATGCCACAAAACCAAGGTCCCAAAGCAGAAAGTGTTGGACAACCTTAATGTTCGGGGTGCTGCCAGTCTAGTATGTAACAAGAACAATGTTCTGATTTGGGTCATTAGTGATCCTACCACAGAGATGCAGCCTAGAGCATCAGCTGGCATCTCTCTATCACGATAGTGAAGCTCCTTAGTGTCATTAGGTGCTGACTGCAGCCAAGGCTGGGGATTTGGATTTTGACTGGGGTGTATCAATGCTTTTGCTGGGACTGAAACCCAGAGCTTCTTGGCTAAAGGGTCTGATCGCTCCATTTAGGGTCAGAAGAGTAGGGCTGTGCGAAATGGCACTGTTGCGTTTCAACCGGTGTTTCGAGGTTTCGATGGAACAGTGTTTTGTTTCAAATTTTGATTCAAAACCGCTGTCCCATTTCACTTCACTGAAACAGTGATGCTGTTTCGACGGTGTTTAGCTGTTTCGCCCATAGGCTATAATGGGGAAGCTGGAAACAGCCTCTCATCTGGCAGGCAGGTGGGGGCCCACAACCCCAGGAGGGCTGCAGGGGCTGTGCCAGTCCTCCTGGGGCTGCAGGCCCCCATCTGCCTGCCAGATGAGGACTGGGGAGCTGGGGAAGGGAACTGAGCCCCATCCCCAGCACTAGGATTGGGCGGGGAAAGGAACCCAGCACAGCTGGGCTCAGTCCCTTTCCCCAGCCCGACTGCAGCTCTGGGGAAGGGAACTGAGCCCGGGCTCAGTCCCCTTCCCCTGTGCTATGATCAGATTCCCACAGCCCAGCTGAACCCAAGGCTGTGTCCCCGGCTGAGCCACATTGGGCTGCGGAGTCACTGGGAACGCAGCATTGATAGGAGCGTTGCCAGCAGATCAAGGGCAGTGAGTCTTCCCCTGTGTTCAGCACTGGGGAGGCCACATCTGGAGTCCTGTATCCAGGTTTGTGCCCCCCACTAAAAAAAGGATGTAGACAAGTTGGAGGGAGTCTAGCAGAGGGAAGCAAAAATGGTTAGAGGGCTAGGGGACAGGACTTGTGAGGAAAGATTGAGGGAACTGGGCTGATTTCATTAAGAAAAGAGAAGACCAAGGGGGATTGAATAGCAGCTTTCAGCTCCCTGCAGGGGGGCTGCAAAGAGGATGGAGCTGGACTGCTCTTGGTGGGGGCAGACGACAGGTCACAGAGCAATGGGCTCAAGTTGCAGCAAGGGAAGTTGAGGTTAGATATTAGGAATAATTTTCTCACTAGGAGAGTAGTAAAATGCTGGGATAGGTTACCCAAAGAAATGGTGGAAGTGTCATCCTTAGAGGTTTTTAAGACCCAGGTAGACAAAGCCTTGTCTGGGATGATGTCGTTGGGGCTGGTCCTGCTGGGAGCAGGGGGTTGGACTAGATGTGACCTCTGGAGGTCCCTTCCAACCCTCATTTTCTATGACTCTGAGAAGCCAGACCTCCAGAGGTCACATCTAGTCCAGCCCCCCGCCTGAGGCAGGATCATCCCCAACAAAACTGTCCCATAGAACCATATGCCCCACAATCCCTAGGGAAGCACAGGATTTTCTCCAGGGTCAGTTTCAACCCTTGTTGATGTCCATCGAGTCCTTGAATTGCAGCAGCTACATCTGCAACTCCCTTTGTTCCTCCTGCCTGTTGTACAGAAGGTAGGGCGACCACCCAGCCCTACTTGAGTGGGACGATCTCAGAATGGGAACCTCAAGTCCAGGCCCTGGGCTGCATGACTCCAGGATAGCGTTTGTCCCAGATTTGCATTATCTTGCAGGGATGTAGTGAACAATTTCTTGTTCACTACAAAAAACCATAGGAAATGGCGGGTTTCCCTTTACAACTTGGCAGCATTCCTGCTTGCAAGGGGTTGCTTGGGCTACTGGGAATGGGAAGCAGGAGGTCCCACATGTATGTGCACACCCACACACATGCACACGGCTGGCAAGACAGCCAGGCAGTATGGAGTGCAACTCCCTGCAGGTATGTCTATGGGGGAGAAGAAAGCAAAAGGGGCACAGGGAAGGCAGATTGAGGCCCCCTTGGTGAGGGAGGGAGTGGGGCTGGTGCCCAGCCAAGGTGGTGCATGAAGCCCGGGGCTGGGGTACAGAGTGGGACAGAGCCACGAGGGACACACTCAGGAAGCAAGGGAAATTACCCGCTGCTGTGTGCACTCCCAGAAAGGCATGGGGGGCACATGCCCCCCTGATTTGTGCATGGGGTGAGGGTGGATGTAGGCTTCCTGCTATAGCCTTAGAGCTCCCTGCCCTGCTGCTTTCCCTGTTCTGGCCACACCACCATGGCAAAGCACCCCCTGCCCACCCAGCATCACCAGGGGCAGTGGTGGCATGGAGTTGTGTCCCTTGCTGCTGCCAGATGCACGGGGGGGGGTCGGTGTAGCCAGACTGGGGTTAAGGCAGCAGGACAGGGAGCCCTTACCCCACAATGGACAGCCCGTATCTTCCCCAGCTCCTCTTGGCTCTACTCTGCTCTGGCTGTGTCACCAGTGCAGGGGGGGAAGCTGGGGTGAAGAAGAAGTTGGCATGTGTCCCACCTTTCCATTTTTGAACCACCCTAAGAGAACCACCCTTGAGCCTTTCAAGATTGGAGATTCATCAGGTCACCCAGATCCAGATCCATATGCAATAGCCAATCCTTTATCTCCATCACAGAGCCTGAATAAAATTCCTAGCTATACATCAGGGAGGTCAACATTTATCTCCAGATCTGTGCCTTAGAGGCTCATCATCTGCTATTAGCCCTAAACCACTGGGTATAATTAGACAGGCAGAGATCTAACCATGTGCACTAGACCTGATGAAAGGGGGTAGGGAAATGCCTGTCAGTCACCAGCAGAAATGTTGTCCTAGCAAATTAGAAGCTGAATGCCATGGCCTACGTTGTATGTGTCCACCCACACTGAGTGTGGGCTGTGATTTATCCTCAGGGAAGGAAAGTAGCTGAGTGTGTATATTATCCCAATTAGTTTACATGCTGTCAGTGCGAGAGAGTATGAAGATGTGCTGCCCAGGTACTATGTACAGTGTTCTGCTAAGAAAACACAATTTCTGTAGCTTTTATCTGCAAAACTGTTCAGAGTCTTACAGACATCAAGGTGGATATCACAACGGTTCCATGAAGACAGGCCTTTTTTTTTTTTCTGGCCATGTCATTTTTGCTGATATTTCTCAAACCCAGTGAATTGAACTGCTGAAGGATTCTTTTTTTTTGCCCAGATGTGTCATTAGAGTAATAGGCAACCTTGAAAACTACACCCCTAGGAGGAACAAAGAAAACACCAGATGAAACCCCCGCCCTATCCTGATACATGTCGATTTTTGTTTTAGTCATGTTGAAGGGGTTGTTTTAGGGTGCAGTTTCCTGCTGTAACTCATGGCACTTCACAAAATCTCATGGCGCTGTTGGGTTGGAAGTGCAGGGAGGACGCAGATCAAGTTCCACTTCGGAGCTGATCCAGTGGAGGAGTTGCATGCCTGTAGCCTCTCTTGCCTAGCCCCAGCCCCAGCCCTCTCCCCTTAAGCTCTGGTGCTGTCTGAAGGAAGGCAGGGGGAAGAAGGGTGGTGAGGGAGCTGCCGGATTGGGTTTCCCTGAGCTGGGGGGGCAGGGGCACCACAAGGTAGGGGGACTCCAATCCATTGGCCCAGCCCCAATAACATGCAGGGATTGGCAAATGTTTCCTAATGCACTCCATTTTGGAGCACCTTCATCTAATCCCTCATTAGAGAGGATTAATTTGTTGCACAGTTGGCCACTTTTAAAGCACTCTGCAGCTGTGCACATGTGTCATGGCACAGCTGTAAAGCACTTTCATGGGGCCAATGACATGTAACTTCTGCTACTGTCAGTGCAGGCATGCAAGAATAGGAAAACAGACTCAGAGCCCTGCACTCAGCACGGAAGTGAAATAAGCTATCATGGAGCCAGGCATACGTTCTGGGCTGTATCATCCCGGGATGTCTGGCCCTGGCCTTCTGAGAGGAAATAAATTCCTTTCCAA
Source organism: Crocodylus porosus (assembly GCF_001723895.1). NCBI lineage: Eukaryota > Metazoa > Chordata > Crocodylia > Crocodylidae > Crocodylus > Crocodylus porosus. The sequence continues at coordinate 268,600,229 of NW_017728886.1, read as the reverse complement.
CCCCAAATCTGTTTCTGACCTTTCCAAACTATATAGGGACTGAGAGTGCACTCATCATAGTAAGGTTCAGGTTTTGGTCTCACTCTTCACTGATCCCAGTGATCCTTGGTCTAGATATGTCAAAAGTACGCTCCAGCAGCAAAGCGCATCCCACACCCTTCAGGCCTGGTGGGACCTGAGCAGGCTCACGGGTCAGATCCTCCCAGAATCATGGGTTCAAAGCCCACCCCACATGCATTGCTATGAGAAACAGAACATTTTGCTGCAGTCATTTCCCAGAGGTTATGGGCTATGACTAACTTTCAGTAGTTTGTGGCAGTCCTCATCAGCAAGCTGGGGAGTGGGGATATGATTCTTGAACCAGTTATCGTGGTGTCCCTGACTACCCCAGGTCTATGGATCCCAGTGCGGGAGCAATTTCTGTACCGGCACTGATGGGATGGCTGCTCGTGGGGTGTGCGGTCTTGGTGGGCAGTGCTAGACTTGAAATGCTTTCATGGCTGTTTGCTGAGCTGGGGGAAGAATTGCACTCCTTCCTGGGAACTGCCGGGGGTTTCAAAACATTGGGACATCATAGAGCTTCACTTACAGACCATGCCAGTCCAGCTGACCTGGCTTGGAGACAGGATAATTGCCTGGGTTTGCAGGGAATTCCCCCCCACTCCAGATCTGTGCACGCAGCAGGGGTTTCTGCTGTCTTCCCCCCAGGGAAACCATGGCGAGGCACCCCCTCTCCACCCAGAAGCAGCAGGGGACAGAACTGCACGCCACTACTGCTGCCAGGTGGGCAGGGGGTGACTCTTCACGGCAGCATGGCCAACACTGGGCTTGCAGCAGTGGCACTGAACCTCCCCACCCTCCTGGGCTGGGTCCCAGAGCCCTGGCAACTGAGGGCCCCTCTGGCAGGCTTTGGGTAGGTAGGAGGCTGCAGGGGCACCATTAGGGCTGGGATGGGACTTTGCATAGGGAGTGAGGGGCACTGGCAGGGCCAGGGAGCTGTGGATGAAGGGCACCTGTGGGGGGCTTTAGGTTGGGAGTGAAGGACCATATTGGGGCAGTGGGGTCATAAACAGGGACATAAATAAGGAAAAGGTTGGGAAGCACTGGTCTAAGTGTAGAAGATGCCTTCAGCCCACAGTTCTCATTGCTCATTTCCCAGCTGCTTTGGGATTAAAGTCACCTTATTTTTCTCTTTCCCCTTGAAGCACGTGCGCAGGGCCAAACCCATGGAAGGAAGCGAGAGATCCAGGGATTCACCCCGAGGGAGGGATGTGGCTGTTGTTTCCCAGCACACAGGAGCACTATCCAAGACAGAACAGGTCAGAAGATAGCCTGATCCTACAGAAGACAATTTCCACCCTAAAGTGGCTGGGTCAGGACGACGTTGGGTATTGCAGGTGTAATTAGGAAGTGAAGAACAGTTATTAAATATTTATTATCCACAAAGCAGAGAGACACGATGCTAGGACAGCCTAGAGCTGGGGAGGGAGTAAGAGATGGGTTTCAATCTTCTTGAATTCAGTGCATTTTGGGCTGAAAGCATTCAACAAATTCAATCTCCATTTTAGAAGAGAGTTGGGATGACCCAAACCAGGGTATCAAACACCTTTTCCTTCCAGTTTTAGGCCTAACCACACCACCAGGCGCTTGCCTTCACTTCCCTCTCATGCTGATGTTCAAATGGATGTTCAGATCCATCTGCAAAAGGATTTTGATTAAAGCCTCTGCCTGACTGCCCTAGACACAGAAGTGCATTTGCTTCTGCATTTCACCCGGATCCTGGGGCTGGATGTAGTGGTGCCCTTGGATAATTGCAAGGGCTTGCTGCAAATATGCACTCGGAAGCTTTTAGCCAGCAATTATCTTAAATATCTCCCTGACATGTAGAAAGGCCCTAATTTGGCCACTTTTCTAATGGGAACATTACAGGCAGCCTAGAGTGGTTATCCTGTGCACATCCTTCCCAATTAAGGGTAGCTTGAGGGGAAATCAGTGCATGGAAATAATACATATCTGTGCTTTGCTTGGGGGGTTAAGGATTAAGCTGTAAGGACCCTGCATCGTCACAATATGTTCTCTGTATCGGTTGTTGGTATTCTGGGCCAATGCATGGTGGAAATCAGCAGAAGATCTGGCCTCCAGGGCTTTGGGCCAAAGCTATAGGTAAAATCATATCTGCATTGTGTAGCTGCCCTGGTTTCCAAGTGCCATTTCAGGTACGCAAGGGATTGCATGGTCCATTTGCAGACCCTGGTAGACTCATTTCCACACAACAGACATGCTGAGCTTGGGAGAAGTCAAAAGTATTGTCTCAAACTCTGCTGACTGTCCTCTGCCCAGTCCCAGGACAAGACAAGTGGCTTCAAGGATGATAGCTCCCTCGCCCCCGCACTGCCGTTTCCCAGGTCTCTTTCCTCATCAGAGCAGTTTTCAGCAAGGAAAAAAATACCATGGTCTCATTCAAGACACGGGGACAGTAGCAGGTCTCAGACTTGGTGCACGGATGAAGAGCTCCTCTGCTGATTCCCTTCGCCTTAATGCCTGGGGGTGGGGGTGATTATCTCCAAGCCTTGTAGAGGAAAAGGGTTTGAGCAATTTTCTCAGGCTGAGGGAAGTAGTGACAGGAGGAATCAGCCCAAATGAGGAGGCACCGTAGGCCGAGGTTTGCATGCCTGGTGCATTTGCCTTAGCTCTAAATAGAGGTCCAGAAATTGCAGGGGGTTGGTTAACTCCAGTGGCTGTTTCTCACAGGGTGGAAATGCCAGCTCCTTGCAGGGACTTTAGCCATTGCTTTCTTAGGACCAGGAAGAAGACTGGAAGCCTATCAAGTGAAAGGATGGGAGGATCTGGAGTCCTGTGCCCAGTTGTGGGCCCCACACTGTGGAAAGGATGTGGACAAGTTGGAGAGAGTCCAGTGAAGGGCAATGAAATGGTTGTGGGGCTGGGGGACATGACTTGTAAGGGGAGCCTGAGGGAACTGGGCTGATTTAGTCTGGAGAAAAGGAGACCGAGGGGGATTGAATAGCAGCCTTCGCCTCCCTGCAGGGGGGCTGCAAAGAGGATGGAGCTGGACTGGTCTCAGTGGGGGCAGATGGCAGGACAAGGAGCAATGGGCTCAAGCTGCAGCAAGAAAAGTTGAGGTTAGAAAAACTTTTGCACTAGGAGGGTGGTGAAGCACTGGAACGGGGTACCGAGAAAGTTTGTGGACTTTCCATCCTGGGAGGTGTTTAAGACTGGGCTAGACAAAACCTTGGCTGGGATGATGTAGTTGGGGCTGTCCCTGCTTTGAGCAGGGCGTTGGACTAGATGTGACCCCCTGAGGTCCCTTCCACCCTCATTTTCTGTGACTCTATAATCCCATGGATTTGCAAGGATCATGAAGCCACTTACATGCTGCTTTGCTAATCCTGAGCATGGTGTATTCAAATAGTGGCCCAAGTTGCAAAGGAAAACTACAGCTGCCTTGTCTTCAGGCCTTGACTTCATTAGATTGACAAACAGTTTGGCCCAGTTCAGCCCGAGTGTCCTGATCAGAGCAAGAAGCCGAAAACAGGGATGCTGGGAGTACTCCAGACACTGGTGCTCCTCTTGCCTTTGCCAGCTGGCCCAAGCGAGCCACCAAGCACTGCATAGGAGGCCCATTTACTGCCACCCTCCTGAGCGTGGTTGCAAGGTGCCTGATTTCCTTTGCAGAGTAAGCCTGTCAATCTCACTGCTGAACTCAGCTGCAAATCATCACCGTTTAACTGCCTGGGAGTTGGCAAATCGGTTTTATGCTTCCCTGTTAGCTGTGTCAGATGAACTGCCTGACCCAGGACCACTTTATTAGGACTATTATCTTGTTTATTGCACTTCTTTCTCTCTCTACCATGAGCACCTGTAGGGCCTCCACCATCCTCTTGGCAACTGAGTGCCTCGCCGACTTCAATGCATCTATTCATTCGCGAAACCTTTGGCAGATCAAGGAAGAGATTTCATCTGCTTTACCAGGTGGGAAGCAATAGTCTCAAGTTGCAGCAAGGGAAGTTCCTGCAACACCAAGGGACTAAAGGCTGCACATCCTTAAAAGAACTTAGGTACCTGGCTGGATATCTCAGATAAGCATTTAGGTCCTGACATCCCCTGCTCACATGCCATTCAAGCCCAGAGGTGACATTTCCTCTAGTAAAGTCCCCCAGAGGCCTCTATTTCTGGCACTGGACTGCGAACTTGAACTTCAGGCCCACCGGGTCCACCAGCCTGAGCCCCACTTCTGCCCCAGCTCTAGCCCTTGAAGTGCTGCCTAGGTGTTTAGTGGCAAATAGATAAGGAAGACCTATTCCCACCAGCACAACTAGCCTTGTTCATCTGAAACTCTTCAGAAAGGATTCCCTGAAGCCACTTATGCTCTGGTGTGATCCCACCTTGCTTAGGAGAGGTCAAAATTGAGTGTGAGTGCAAGTGCCGGACACTTTAATAGGGGAAAAAAACACAACCGATGGCTTCTTCATGGAAGAGGTGGGGCCCTCTCACCTCTTTGCCCAACAGCCGAGTGGTCCTGGCATTTCCCCAGGGAATGGGAAGCCCCATCCTAGCCTGTCTCCTCACACTGAAAAGATTTTAACTTAATATCTTGCAGTTCCCAGCAAAGTGCCCTAATCACCAGGCCATGCACTGGGCAGTCAGGGGACTTGCCTGTTGAGGCTGAGCCCACCGCGCAGCAAAGAGGTGGGGTCTGAGGAGCCAAAATGAGCCTTTTTTTCCTGTAACTCAGAGGGACAGACACTGCCCTAAGAAGGGAGGGGACCATATAGCTGCCATCCTTTGACCCAGTTGCCAGCTGCCTGCTTTATCCATTGACTATTTCAAGCAGAAATCATCAGGCTGTTGGAAAGTGGTGATCCTGTCCACCAGGCCCCTGGAAAGGGCAGGGCAATCTGGCCATGCTTTGGATCTGCCTAGCCTCTTCCCCTCTCCGCTCTATTCCCAATACTGCACTTTCTGGAAACAGACTGGAAACCAGGTCCACATGCTGGCTTCATGGCAGCACACCAGGCCCCCAGGGTCTTAGCCGTGCTCGGGAACATTGCCCCAACTGAAAATATACCTAAGGTTTCTTCAAAACTTTGCGGACATCATTGAAAGTTAAGTTGCTGAATATTTACGAGTAAGGGGCCGAACCCAATTTTCCACCTCTCCGTATTACAACCTTTAAGTTACAGTCGAGCTCTCTCCCCACCAAGTCATGACAAGTGCCTTGCTACTTAAAGCAATTACAGCCGAGGAAAACGCTATGCAATTGACTTGCTCCCGTGGAACACAAACTATTTTATGTATTTATGAGAGAGGAGCGAGCTGTGCCTGTTACATAATTACACTGAAGATGACAAGATTGCTGTGTTTTAGAAAAGGGGAAAGTATCAGTGTCGGGAAGGGGGCTTGAAGGCGATTTATGCATTTGTAGGTGCTTTTGAAATGGTTCAACAATTGCACCTGCTGGCAGGGTGTCTGAGTTAATACGCAGAGGGAAGAAAAAGTTTCTCGCTCTGTTTTCTAATGGCAGATGCACCTGTATTGTCCTGCCAAAGAGTCAAGCGCAGTGTCGTTGGACCTTGAGGGCGCTTGTACACTTGACACTGTTACCATGTACACATGACGAAAATGTCACTTTGTGGGGCTGAATGGCACCACACTGTACACGTGCAGGAGCTTTGGGGGATTTAAGTGAGTTTGCATCGTTGCAAACTAAACTACACCCTGATGTCATTTAGTTTGCAGCAATGCATTTCAGTTATTGGTCAGCTTGCTCCCCCAGCTCTAGGAGAGGTGGGCAGGCTCTGCAGGAAAAAAAAGGGATCAGGCCCCTTGCTGCTTCTGCGTTCACCAGGGCCACCCAGGTGTGCTGATAGCAGGCCGGGTGCTGCCCCAGCTTGGGGACTGGGAAGAGTTGGTTTGGGCGGGGTGCTGCCTCCAAGCTGGGGCAGCACCCGACCTGCTAGCAGCCTGCCTGGGTGGCCTTGGGGGTGTCCCCACT